>NC_143527.1:3025000-3325000 GCF_031878675.1 Megascapheus bottae
TCACACTGAAGGAAGTGTTTGTTGTGTTCTTACTAACAAGCCATGCTATTCCAACCCTTTCTTTTACTCTCACATTCTTGTTTCTTCTTTAAAAATACCTAATTCAGATGTGGAACACTTTCCTGAACCTTTTAACCCAACTCCAGCAGGCAATGAGTCCACAGAGATTTTTTTTTTTTTTTGTCACTCCTTAGCAGAGCAGGGCTCTGCTTCTGGGTAGCTTCCTATCATAAACTGTTGCTCCTCAGTTCTCTTTCCCCTAGGTGGCTAGTAACCAAGAGACCATCCTGTCACAATGCAGCAAAAAGTCACAAGAATCTGCTAAATGAAAAGGAATGAAGAAATGATCCATCCAGGGGAAGCTTTCTCTTCTCCCTACAATTTCTATTCTTCCTCTTATCAAGCTGTTGGACATATTTAAAAGCAAAAGCCTTTACAAAGTGAAGACCTTTTGGATGAATAGGAAGAGGAAACTAAAGATCACATTAACAAGAAAAGGAATAATCACCAAACAAGTGAAAGACGCCAGACAGAGACTACCTTCCTATATACTGTGAGGCTTAGATAGGCTATAGAGCCCTGAGATTCCAGGACTCTCCCCAGAGTCACCACACATAAAAATAAAGCAAAATGACTTAAGATACTAGGACATGATGTTTCAATGAAAAGGACAGTATCTTAATTACAACACCAACAAGTGACAATGTTTAGGACAGCATTCAACACCTTTGCATGGTGACATGACCTTTTGACGGACTGACCCAAACATCTCCAGAACTGTATACATCTACTGTTTATTTCTATTTTGTCGTTGTTGATTGATTATACACATCCGCCTTCAAATAAACCCACAACTTCACTCTACCATGGCAAAAAAACAAAAAGACAAGAAAAAAATCAGAAAATTATAGTTTGGTAATGAAAAGAAGAACTCTCTTTCATTGTGCAGAGAAGCTAGAAAGGCTTCCTTTTGTTTCTACTTCACTATCTTAGCATCCCACTCCCCCCCTACTCTTGTGGATTATTGAAACAGTAGAAAACAGGCTACCATCTCACCTGAGAAAGATCATTTGTTATGTGAACATTATAACCAAGATATTGCCTAAGTTTTCAAATTAAGATGAGCTGTACATTACAAATATTTTAAATGTTCACAAATTAAAGTGTATTGCAAGGATTTTTACATCAGGACAAGTAATTACTGTTAATTTTGTGACAATTTTGTTAATTGACAGGAAAAGAGACAGTAATCATTGCATAGAATTTCAACACTTTCAAAATGGAAACAAATTTATTATTAAACTAAAAGCAATAGAATATTATGTGAATAGAATGTGCAACATAACTTTTATAATGAATACTTAATGTCAATTTAGATTTTTTTTATATAACTGAAAGGCAGCACCTTACATTATCACAAGCATAATACATGCCACATTATGGTACAAACTTTTTCTATCGCTATGTTTTTAACCAAAACAATCAGCTGTACCAAATACTTATTTTATTTGGCTACATCTGTAGATATGATGGGTATAATTAATTGTTCAGCTAAAAATGCAATTCCATGGTGCTTTTAATGATTTAGGTATACACAGCTTTAGTTCTCAGAGCAGACTAAAAATAGTGATTTTAATTTATTCCTGCTGCCTACAATTACCCACAACCATGTATTTTTAAATATTTCCAGCCTATAAAAATTACTAATTTTTGCCACTTGTGTTTATCTGCATTTAGACTTTGATTTGGATAAATTAAGCTCTCAAGTGTTCCTTGCTTTATGAAACTCTGCGTGTTGTACACTTCAACACAAATAAATGACTTGTACCATTAGAGGTTTAAATAATGTAATGTATTTCATGCTCAGCCTGAAGCTGGATTCCAATGAAGTTGCTAATGCACGTAATGATTAAGTGTAACTCAAATACTAACTGTGTTGTTGAAAACATGACAGGCAATAATTTGGTCTATTATATTCTGCCATTTAATTGCCTAGTACAGACATTCTCTGACACGTTATGAAGCAATGATTTACAATTATTCAAGCTGCAAAGGTCAGAAAGTGACATTATAATCATCTACACAGAGATCCTTCTAATGCACAAAAACTAGGTAATGCCACACGCACGCGCATGCACACGCACACACAGCTTTACTATATTAGTAACTTTCTATTTAATGTTTCTTAAACCAACCAAGAATAAACAGTTCCTAAGCACATTAATAAATGATTTTTAAATGTCTGGAATCTTCTCAAAATCCAGAAGTAACACATACAGAAAATGCCCTTATTTCTACTGATTAGGTAAATCCCACTCTAACTATTCTAACTCTATACATACAAATTAAGACTAGTCACAGAGAAATTCATCAGTAACAACATAATCCCTAAATCTCATATATTGGGATCTGTGCTTCAGAATAATGGTATACTTAACTTCTGTATCATTTCTCAGCTTTATGGAGATCACATGCCTATTACAAATTCTGTCATTCTTTCAAGCTAACCAGTGCTAAAACACAAAAAAAACTCAGGTTGATCAACTTTACCCTCACATCTAAGTAAAAACATGATATCACTGTCACATTTTTAGGCATTTATTTTATTATGCAGACATGTTCAAACTATCAAGTAAGTGTAGTAAATTACCCATACATAAAAAACATTAAAAAATACATTAAAAAAGTGAAAATTACTGAAAGCACTAGTTAATATGAAAACACAATGAATAAAAGATATGAGAGTTGTTGAATAGGAGAATCTGAAAGTTTTTAAAAGATACATTTAAAAGAAAGAGAGAAAGGGTGCTACTGAGGAGTAGATAAGTTGCATTTATTATATACTAGAGAAAGAAACAATTACAAATTAAGGTAAGTCAGTTATTTAAACCCCAAATGAAATATGAAAAAGATAGTCTAAACGAAGAATACTAGTGACCCACCATTACTAGCTGCCTAACTTAAGCACATCAGCAAAAGCACTTTCAATCTTGTTTCCCATCTGTAAACCTGGATAACAAATGTAAGTCAAACAATCACACAATACTATTTAATACCAACATATGGTATGAATAGTAATCATGGAATTTGCAAAGTACAATATAAATACTATCAATGGGAGAATAATGTACACAATATTGTACACACAGAATTTTTTTAAAAAATCAACCGACCATAGTGTCTAAAATATCTAGGACAACTTTTCATATTATTAAGACTTTCAAGTTCTTGACTATTAAAATCTGAAAGTAGGGCCGGAGTATGGCCAAGCGGTAGAGTACTTGCCTAGCATACATGACGCCCTGAGTTTAATTCCCTAGTACCACATATGTAGCAAAAGCCAGAAGTGGTGCTGTGGCTCAAGTACTAGCACACTACTCTTGAGAAAGCTCAAAGACAGTGCTCAGACCATGAGTTCGTGAGTTAAAGTCCCAGGACTGGCAAAAAAAAAAAGAAAAGAAAAAAAAGAAAGTAGAGGTCATAAATGAACAGATTTGATATACTTTGAAATACAAAGGTATTAAATAAAATTATTAACTTTTATATAAAGAACTGTTCCATTTATTATTTGGTCTTATATTGGCCTTTGGCAGATTTCCACATTAACTATCAAGTACTTATATATAAATATCACCATATTCTATAAAAGTTCTCTCTTGATCACATTTGGAACCAAGAAAACATTATTTAGAAACATGAAGGAAAGTATAAGATCCTAAGTTCAAGTTCCAGTTAACACACACCTACACCTCTTCACTATCCAATGGAAGCTGCTCCTCCCAAAATCTAAAATTAAGGGTCTTAAATATTATCAAACACATGAAAAACAAAGCAACATGTTTAAAATCTTCACCATGACATGGGAAAATAAACCTGGATGAGATAGAGCTTTAATCCAAAATTCTGAATGCTGAACAACAGGACTTAACATTCAGCTTTTCCCATCAAACAAACATCAATCCCTGAGACACTGTGGCTAAGGTCTACCAATGGGAGATGAGGAGAAATGAGCTTCCATCTCATCTGGGCAACTCTAAGAAATTCAACAGAAGTCCAGACAAGTTACCTGACAGTTTAAAGAAAGTTTTTGATATGAGAGTTGCTACCACACAATTCTAAAATTAAACTTTAGCAACAGAGATAGTTGATAAACAACTACCATCTTTCATACATAAAGATGTGAAACCATCACAAATAACCAGAAACATTCCACTTGAGCCAACAAACTGTATAATCTTCTACTTTCACCTCATTCTCCACATTAAATTTTAGTTCTTTTCTTCAAGAAAATACAGAAGTTACTATAAAAAAGAGTACAATATTAAAATGAGTCTTTTAAAATGAGTCTTACTTGATACTTTTATATATTATTCAATTAGAACAATTTGAGAAGTAACACATGCAACTCAATAAGAAAATTCTAGTCTAAGATTAACTCTTGGAGAAAAGAAAGCATAGTACAGAACCTTGTTTGTGACAAAATTATAGTTAATGTTCCTGAAAGAATACCTCTCCTTTTAAAACATGATTTTAGAAAAAAATAAAATTTATAGTAATTAAAGCTATTGAAGAAATGCAGCATGAACTATTTATGTTTAGGAACTAATAGGTCCATTGAGCATTTCTGAGATTATTCGGCCATCAGTGATAATGAATTGACATTGTCAGTACTATCAATGTACCAATGTTCTCTTGTCTTACTACTCTACAACCAGTCTCTGCACTTTTTCTCACTTTTAGTTTTTTAAGGTACACACTGCCCTAATCTCATGAAACAGAGAGCAACCTAAGATACAGTACCTAATTCATTACTATTTTCTTTCAACTACAGAAAACAAGAGTTATCTTTCAGTTTACTGTTACTCCTCAGAACTCAGTTTCACTTGAAAAAATACCTACCCTATTAAAATGATTGTCATGTAACTTGCCAATTAAATTGCATTTCAATTTCAAAATTAAAGAGAATTATTGTTTCATAGCCACATGAAATTTAATGTCTCTTAAAATTCTAAAAGATGCAACCCTGAAATCGTTGTTTGTTCTATATATGCACACACACACACACAAACACACACAAACACGTGCACACACACACATACAAGCACACACTCACATATGCACACACAAAATTCTCCACCATACCAACAGAAAACTCAAAAAATGAATATTCATTTATAACCCTGTATCTTTGTAATCAACTATATAAACTACCAGAGCAACATTTCAGTTGTATTTAGCTAAGCAATTAGCTAAGGAAAAAGTACACTGTTCAAATAATATAATTAAAGCTAATTACCTATAAATTGTTTCCGGTACAATATATGTCAGAAACTATTCTCTGAAAAAGTTTCTTTTTTCTCTGTGTATACAAAAAAATTATTTACTTATTTCTCAAAAATGGAAAAGGAACTGCTTAATGCTGCTAATAGCCAATTTTCATTGGAGAAAGGCCATCCTCCCTCCCATAACTCACCAAATAAAAACAATGAATGAGATAGGTTTTAAAATTCCAAGACCTATAGCAATTAAAATGAGCCATTTGGCACTTGACCCCTGTAGCTAAAATCAGTAGTAACAAAACTCATTCGCCCACTGATCTTCAGGGAGCTTCCGGGCAAAGGTTCATCTTCATTTACTTTAGCTGCAAGTCACTGAACCATCAATTCTACCAATGATTAAATCCCAGAACATAGTTAATAAAACTGCTTGCAAAGTTATTTGCAAAACTATCATAAAAGAAAAAAATAAATTGTAGCCTAGGATGAAATACACTAACAAAATGCAGAACCTGTTTATGGTGCAAAGAATGTTTATATGGTATTTATAGCCTATTTTAAAAATAACACAAGATCTGTGCATTGCATGATTTAATTGAACCTGGGTATCTTGGGAATTAGCTATAGGAATTCCAGGTTTCTTAAGTTTCACATAAAGTGTTTTTATATGATGTACTTATTAATTTCTCTACCATAATAACATTAAAATATATTTTAATCAAAAGTAGGATATTAAAATCCACCTCTGAATGTCCTATGATACACCATATATGTCACAGCATTTTAAAACCTTTTAAACACTTCTGCTAAATTAATTAGTTTTACATTAAAGCACTTCAGAGCTTTCTATTAACTATAACACATTCGAATGACAATTAAACATTGTGAATGATTCTGCAAAGAACCATTAACTCAAAAGGGAAGAGTTCTGAAATAATGTTACACAAAAATACATTATATACTGTTTTGAATCACACCATCCCTCAAATAATCAGCAACCAGCCATCTAAAATTAAATCCTTTGGTTTTACCTTATGGAATATGTTCAGTGGATCCAAAGAAGAATTAATGTGATTAAATTAAAGCAGCATACCAAAAGGAAAAAAAAACATACATATATATTCCTAAAGCTATATTATATATTTTTTATGTCTTTAAATGGAATTTATAGTTCTCCCTGGCAATGTGAATGAACATCCTATAATTTAGTCAATTTACAGATTACAGGTTCAAATTGACCTTGTAGCCCATAAAATTGCTCATCTTCAGTACAGGATTAGAAGTGGGAGAAGAATGTCATAACTGTATTTAAGGAATTTACCATAACAAAGGAAAGAAGGATACGCATGCATAATTTTAGCCACTCTTACTCATATCAGTTTTGAACTCTGAAACAATGGATATCCTGTACGCGCTTCCTGGTTCACACAGTAGACGGCTTCAATTTACTCACCCACAGACGTGACACTTGTACTCCCTCATCCCAAGGTGCCTCTTGACATGGTTTCTGGCATCCCCAAGCTGAGCTGTCGCAAAATGGCAAATCTTGCACTTGAATGGTTTTGATCCTAAGTAAATTTAACATAAAATAAGGTCTGGTTTGAATAATACATTGCTGTTTAAAAAAAAAAAGGCTAAATCTTAAATCATACCTCTGATCTAAGAATTTCTGTCCCCAAAACTGAATGCTTACACTCATTTGTATCTTGAATACTGATTTCATAATTATTCTATCTAGAAGACATGTTTTAGTGAGTCTTCTCAACTTCCAATAACATTTTCAAGATTCAAAGACAAAAGCCATACTGCTGAATAGCATTAAGTACATGGAACAAGGTAAATAATTTTAAGTATTTTTCACACAATTTACAAAGATTTTTCAAGGCATTATGTAAAATAAAACAATGTAAAAACACAAACACAAGGTACTGATTTGCCTAAAAGTTTTTTGTTTTGGGGTTTTTTTTTGGGGGGGGGTTGTTTTGTTTTTGTGGATCATGGGGCTTGAACTCGGTCTGAGCATTGTCCCTGAGCTCTTCAGTTCAAGGCTACTGCCCTACCTCTGGGCCCAGGCATTGTCCCTGAGCTCTTCAGCTCAAGGCTACCACCCTACCCTTAAGCCACAGCACCACTTCTCATTTAATTGGAAAAAAGAGGTTAGTTGGAGATAAGAGTCTCAGGTCCTTTTGCGCCCAGGCTGGCCCTGAACCTTGATCCTCAGAACTCAGCCTCCTGAATAGCTAGGATCACAGGTGTGAGCCACCTCACCCAGCTTGTCTAAGAGTTCTGTCATAGAGTAAGTACATTTCTCCATGGCCATCAAGTTTCCTCATATTTCTCTAGATTTGAATTTATTCACATCAACAATAGTATTTCAGATTTTTTCTGACATTTATTTCAAATGGTTCACTATATTAATATTCTAATAATACAGGAATATGATGGAAGTTACTGTGCTTTTATGATCATTTTTGTAACAAAAAAATCTATGATAATGCTACAAATCAGAAACATTGACACTTTAATTATTAGTAACTTTATGAATAAATATTTCAACATAAAAGGAACAGTGAGAATAATAAAATACTTTAATCACTGCATAAAGATTTAACAAATATGAGAAAATAAAATTATTTCAAACACAGTAAAATTACTCTTAGTGGACAAGACCAAAACATACTAACACTTAAGTATGTATGAGAAACATACCCTTAAAATAAACACACATATATACATATAAAACACACATATATACATTTTTCAAGTTCCTAATTACTACTTCTTCAAATTAGTAAACAAAAAGCATAAAAAGTACAGTGAGAAATCAGAACAATATGTTTCTACACTGTTTATGTTTAGTACTTATTTGGTGAATTAGCTTTTGCTGCTGGATAGAATGTGAAATATGTGAAATTTAATAAATATGCAAACAGGGGCCGGGAGTTGGCCTAGTGGTAGAGTGCTTGCCTAGCATGCACGAAGACCCGGGTTCAATTCCTCGGTACCACATATATAGAAAAAAAAAAGCTGGAAGTGGTGCTATGGCTCAAGTGGTAGAGCGCTAGCCTTAAGAAAGCCCAAAGACAGTGCTCAAGCCCTGAGCTCAAGCCCAGGACAGGAAAAAAAAAAATAGAGTCCAAGTACAAAATTGTGATAAATCATGTTTGATCTGTAGTGTCTGGGGGCACCTCCATGAATACTTTGTTAAAACTGAAGAACTCAGTAGAAAATTTTAGTGTTAAATTTCAATGTAATTCCCAAAAGCTGACAAAAAAAATGTGAAGCATTTAATTCTAATTTTCCAACAGAAATAAAAAGGCAACAGTGCTAAGCCCAGGCAGACAAGGCTGAACATTTCACAGTTCAATGACAAGGAAGCCAGAGGTCTCCTAATACCACCATTTCGGTAGTTACCAGTAGAGGTAAAATATAGTTAGCACCTGAATGCTATACCTAGTCAGGTTTAGATGTTTATGTCAAAAGCAGGTTTCAGGCGCAGTTTTCAGAACTCACATTCTCAGACACAACCGTTTATTTCAATGATTCCGGTAAAACTAACCCTGTAACTACTTTGAAACATTTATATGGAGAGACACATTCTCTTCTGACAACAGAGAGAAGAGCCAATTCACCTATAAACTGCAATGCTTTAAAGATTAATTTGGGAATTACTAATGAAGAGCAATAGGCCTATGAGGAAGGAGGCTGGGGGGTAAGGACTGGGCTCTGATGCTGGCCTGGCTGAGGCCTCCAGGCACCAGAGACCATGGAGATGAGCTGCAGCCTCCACATTTCCAGTGAGCCGGGAGCAGCTCCTCCCCGATGGACGACACACGGGGGAATAATCTGTCTGCTGCTCCACCAGAACTGCCTGGACTTCCAGGCCTGGGAGGCTGGGACAACAAAATCCCCTTTCTGTGCCATAGGAATTCAAACGCCAGCTGAAGACTTCTCTACGTAAGAAAAAGAAGTCTTTCCTTTCCCTAACTGATAATGTGTCCATTTTTAGGATAAAATGGATCTGCGTTCATAATCAAAAAAAAAAAAATCTGTTTAAAAAAAAAAGAAAAAAATCCTTGTAGTTCTAAATTTACCTTTCTCTTTGGTGCATATTTGGCAATATCCAATATTGCCATAAACAGTTCCATTACTTGGAACAGCATTTACTCAGGTGTTTTGTTTTAGTTTGATCTATAAGGAGATTATCAACTTTCTCGTGCCTGATTTTGTTACCAAAGAATTCCAAAGACTTGGAAAATTCAGTCTGCTGAGATCTACAAGGCGTTCCTCAGCTGCATTATTAATTGCTAGTCCTATACCGATGTGATATTGGTATTCACTGCAAAGGACAAACAAAATCTTTAAGTACTAAAGGAATGAAGGGAGGAATAATGAAATAAAATGTATGCCATGTAATGCTTCTCAACTGTATTTAAATTCCTCGAACTTCCCCTGAGCACTTGAATGTTCCATTCATGCACTTACTCTTTTGCTCATTCATTCAACCATTTAACAAATTACACTGAGTACCAACTACGCGGGGGGCACATGGAGAGTGAGCAGTGGAGGCAGTAGAGCCCCTCTTCTCATGTTCAGTCTCCAAATCCACTCCTGCACTATCATCTACATGTTCTGCAAACGCGCAAAATGAGTTACAAACATCACCGGCCCTAACAATAGTTTCCAGGGAAGTCACACATGCCATGTAAACCCACATGTGAACATTTTCCAAATACACAAATGACCACAGCAGAATGCTCGAGACAATCGAGGCATACTGATGCCTTCCATAGCATATAAAATAAAAGATTCAGCAGCAAAGCACAGAAATGAAACAACAGCGCAGTCAGCCAACAAATGTTAAGGAAGGACTGCTATTGTTCTGACTGCTTCACACCAGCAGATGCATGAAAAACTCTGAGATGTTCTCTTCTGAAGTGTTGATAACCAAACTCATTTATTTCTTAATGCTATCTTTCCCACGTTAAGGATGGAAAGTAAAGGTTATACAAAACATAAAGCCAATAAAAACCGGGATTGGAAGAATAAGCCCTTTCCAGTCAACCATTAATAACAGTCCAGCATTACTATTTCATGGACATAAGTACCAGAAATGCAATTCATTTAAAGTTGCTCAGAAGAAGGGGGGGAAATCTTGCATTAAACCAAGCCCAACTTCCACCAAATGACTTGGAAATGGAAATGGTGGACTGGCCCTCCAGACTCAGGAACGTGTCACGTATCCTCTGTACTTGCTGATAAGACTAACAGAAGATGCTTTTTAAAAAGTATGCTAACTTTTGCTAAATGTTACAATCAATGATGTAACTTATATAAGTAGGGTTACTTTGTCACATATTGATAGCTACCTCACTTTCACATCCACATTAACTGGATTTTAAATGCAATTAATACATATAGTCAAGGAAGACTAATGGACTACATTCTGCACTTAACCTGGTGGACATTTTCAAATGGCACAAGTGACCAGTGCAAACCTATTTTGCATTGTAAACGACTAAATAAATCTTAATGGATTAAGAATGATCAGCTATCAACACACAAGGGAAATTAAGTGCTGAAATGCCCACATTGATTATTTTAAATTATTAGCCTTACTCTGTTCTTGAATTTGTATGCTTTTAGTGAGCTTTAACACATTTACAAGACTTATTGACTATAATTACAAGAGAATTCAAGTAATGGACACATCAATTAAAAGCAACATGTCTTGACCAGACAGTTGCATAAAGAATTCTAAAAGGAGTTCCATTAGCATCTTCCTCTTCGTTTTACTCAGTTTTATCTATTTTAAGAGGGCATGTAAAGAAAATACATATTTTCAGAGCATATGAACAAACCTGATTGCTAAGACTATGTCACATCAGAAAAGTAAGCTGCAAGAAGATAGTGACAGAGGTACTAAGAATGTAAACAAGTACACATTTAAACTTATTGTATTTGCCTAGATGAATCATTACTTTCTCCGATAGAAAACTTTTATCTAGCTTTAATCACCCTCACCTGATAATGATTCTCTATACTTTTTGTCTTTCTCCTTGTAACCGTGCACTAAGTTTCAAAAACCGCATGAATTTAAAGTATAGCTTTAATAATAAGCCATTATTTAAAAGTACAGTAAAATAAACCTTACAGTTTTAATGAAAATATGTTCATTGAAATGTGAATTTATTATTCAAATCCACTCATAAATTCAACCATGGAGACAGAACTTGTCTAAGCAGAGCACAATGATTTAGAAAAGCTGTCTATTTAAAATAAAGAATGTATGGCAGGTTTATAGAAACATTGCAGTGAATTTTTACATAAATTTAGAATAGTAGCTTATGCATTTCTCACCAAAAAAATGCTTTTTAAAAAATTTCTTCCAAAATTAAACATTAACATGGATCACTAAAAGTGACAAAGTCAGGAAGTTAAATGAAGTACTAGCTCTATGAAAATCTATCCAAGTATAGAACACATGAACAAGTTGTCATTCTAGGAAGTAGAATCTTGCTGTCTGTGGTTAAGACTCCTAGATACAAAAAGCTAGTAATGATTTCTTTTTTGCGCGGGGGGGGGGGGGGGGGGGGGGGGGAAGGGGGTGGGTGGAGACTGGCCCTGGGGCTTGGGCTCTGTCCTACCACTCTAACCACAGTACCACTTCCAGCTGTTCCTGAGTGGTTTGCTGGAGATAAGTGCCTCACAGACTTTTCTGGGCACTTTTCCATTCATGCAGCCTCCTGAGTAGCTAGGATTACAGGAAAACCACCAGCACCCAACTGCTAATGAATATTTTTAAGACCTTAAATTGATGAGAAAAATATTTACTAAAAAATCTAGTCAGGGCCGGGAGCATGGCCTAGCAGTAGAGTGCTTGCCTGGCATGCACAAAGCCTCGGTACCACATACATACAAAAAAAAAGCCAGAAGTGGCACTGTGACACTAGCCTTGAGAAAGCCCAAGGACATTGCCCAGCCCCTGAGTTCAAGCCCCAGGACTGGCAAGGGGGGTGGGAAACCTAGTCACTAAAATCTAGTCTTCTGAAAATCAAAATATCATTTTAAATGTATATTATATATACATAATTATATATAACACATAACTATTATATATAATTATATGTATATGTAATATACATGTACATATATGCACATACATACACACAGACTTTAGAAAACCAAATAATAAAGGACACAGAACAATTGGAAAGGTATAAAAGACCAGACTTCAAAAAAGACCTCTATCAGAAGAGGTCCAAGCTCTCAGACAAAAGTAAAAGAAAGTTGTCAACTAACCTGTTTCTGGAATTGCTATGGCTTGATTACCTTTAGAAATGTGAAGTGTCAACAACAACTTATTACAGATGCTCGGAGCACCACACAGCAGTGAAATGTGAGTGAGGTAGAGTTCATATTTGGATGGGAACAAATGTTTGAGCTTTCTCATTCCTTTGCATTCTAAAGGTAAGTATGAGATAGCTGTGGAGTTTACATACCTGTATGTGTGCGAATGTGTGCCAAAAAGGCCATGGAATTGCTGCTTCGACACATCTTGCCACAGTACTTGCAAACACTGCCCTGGTTTTCCTCTCTCTCACGGTTGATTTGCTCAGTGTCTTCCACTATATACTTATTCACCTCTCGCAGCAATTCCTCATGCTGTCCTTTAATATGTAGAAATAAATTCTGTTCAGAATCAAAGGGCTCTGTACACTTGACACATTTAAAGGTGGCCCCTCCCTCTGGAAGCTCTTCTACACTGGCCTGCTCATTTCTCATATGACCAGCACTAGCCAAATGCTGATGAAGGTTACTTTCTGTATAGAATGATTTTCCACACAGTAAACAATGAAAATGTTTCTCTTTCGTAGGATGCTTCATGGCTATGTGAACATTCAGTCCACTCAGTCCATCTGCTAGGAAGCCACAATCGTCACAGCGGATTCGTGTGGACTCGCCATAGGAACTGCCTTCAACTTTCTTCTTTTTCAGGCCTGGAGCACAGTCTTTCAAGGACAACTCAGTAACTCTCACTCCCATGGCCATCAAAGACTCTTCTGGTTGGTCTACCAGTTCAGCATCTTCGGGGTTCTTTATTCTAATTATGGAGGAGTCAAATCGGCCAAAACTGTACATGGCCTGGCCTTTATCATCAATACTGATTATAGTTTCATAAACATCACTACTCACAACTGTGCTTTCAGATGCTGGGCCATCCTCTTCCAAAATAATTTCAGTTCCAGGTGAATCCATAAGAATTTCCTTATTTGGCAGGATGGGATTCTCCTGGAGCTCTTTCAAATCCTCTGGGTTTCGTGCACATTCAGTGGTGCTCTGACCACCACTCTCCAGGTTTGTCTGCTCTCTGTGTATCTCCATCATCATAGAGGAAGTACTCTCAGTTGGATGCTTTCCACCCAGGACTCCAGGACACAGGTGTTGGCCTTCACTATCCCCTGCAGCACCTTCACTGCTCTCACGACGCACACATGGCTTATCAATGCTATCCAAAACACCCTGGTTTATCTTTGCAGCCTCACAGTTTAGAGCAGAGCTCCCTGAGTTTTCATTCTGAAGCCTCTTTGGGGACCCATAACTAGAGGAAATACTAACAGACACCATTTCCTCTGGTTTCATAACTTGATCCTTGGCAGAGGGCTGTTGGAACGTCTCACTAAAGGAATGGGCTTCACCAAAACTGGATTCTTCCTCAATTTCTACTGTGTCAGAAGCACATAGAACTTTAGACACATCTAAATTTGTATTGTCTTCCAAAACAGAATCGGAAGCGTGTCTGGGCTTGAGAGTATTAGATGATTGGTCAGGGGTTATCTGAAACTCCCTGGGACTGTGTGGATGCTCTTCTTCAGATGCAACCCTGCGTTTGGCCATGTCTGCAGAACCTGCTTCTCCACTAGAAGAGCTGAGGTAGGACTGCCTTTTCATTTTATGCTTCTCCGTCGCTGCATGTCTAGTCATCTCTCGACGAGTCACAGCATAGTAATCACAGGCCATGCAATAGAACTCAAACTCTTTTGTATGTTTCCGTTTCACATGCAACTCTAGAGAAGCAGGTGAGTGTGCACTGAACTCACAGTGCAGACATTTATTTTCACTTGTACCTGCAGCATCTTTCTGGGCACATGTATCTCCTTGCTGAAGAAGGACCTCTGGCTCTAGAGATACCTGTTCCTTTTTACCAGAGACAGCACTGTGAACTTCGCTACCTACAGCCTGAAGCACATTCTCAACTTCTACTTCAGTTGGATTTACATGAGCTACCACTGGCTTTTCTAAAACGGCGATATCTGACTCAGTTGATTTGTTAGCTTGTTCATCAGACATAGTCACAGCTGAGGGAGTATTCTTAATACAGGCTTCAATATTACTACCTTCAGGGACAACAATGATATCTGAACTTTGTTTGCCATTTGCTTCTATTTCTACACGTCCTTTATGTTTCTTGGTAGCACAGTGACGCTCCATGTCTCCCTTAGTTACAGTATAATACTTACAAACTTTACATAGATAACTATATTGGTGACTGTGTTTGCGTCTAATGTGAACAGTCAAATTTGTAATACTTGAGGCCAAAAGTCCACAGTGTGAACACGTTCGTGATACATTGCCTTTGGGTCTTCCTCTCCTTGGAGCAGTGGGCAAAGCCAATGCATCATCACTGGTGAAGACACCAGGCTGAGATGGCTCCTTGGGCATTAGTATGCTCTTCTCAAGACAGGACTGCTCCTGGAACTGCGCACTTATGTGGCTTTCAATCTTTCCATTTCCAGAAATGTTAAAATCTTCTTTCTTGTCATTTGTGCCTATACACACCCTTTCAATACACTCTTCAAAGCTTAAGCCAATGTTATTTTTCTTAGCATTTTCAAGATGCTTGCTTCTTTTAATGTGTTTCTCCATTCCTTCTTTGCTCAATGAATAAAGATTACATGCTTTACAAAGGAAATGATAGTCTTGGCCATGCCGAAGCTTTATGTGTCTTGTGAGAACAGTGGAAGATCTTGTCTTATAAAAACACTTCTTACATTGAAACTGAGGCTTACTTGAATGCCTTAGTTCACTTCCATGGCTCACCCTGGATTTCATTGGCTCTTCCTGGGCTGTTCTCGCAGGTGCATTCATAGACCCTTTTAGGTTTTCTGATTCTGAAGTACGTACAGGTAAGGTCTGTAAAACACACTCATTGGTCAACAATGGAGAAGTCTTCACTTGAACCAATAAACTGACATGCTTTGCAGTTGCCTTGTGTTCTTCCACGTCTTTCTCAGAGAAGAACAGATTACAAGCAGTACAAAGAAAATCCATATCATGCTTTTCCTTCATGTGGTCTCTAAGGTTTAGTTCACTGGAGGAAATGAAGGAACAACACTGACAAGTGAGGACAGAAGCAGTTTGCTGATGCAGGGTTTCATGTGAATGCTCCTCCAAGTCTCCCCGTGATATACTGGGTAAGTCACAAGCTTGATGAGAGTGTTCTACCTCTTCTGCATGGCACATTTTCACATGGATTTCCAAATCGCTCACATTTGCAGCTGCCTGGCCACAAAGAGTACAAGTACATGACTTCTGGTGGTCAGAAGCTGGTTTCTCTGCTGGGGAGTTCAGAGGCACAGAACGCAGCAGGAAGGAACCTGCCTTATCCTGTGTTGATTCCAGAAGGTCTGAGGAAGTCATACACAAACTCTGGACACTGTTGTTCATTTCTGCATGCTTCAGCACTGGTTCTGCATCATTTGTTTTGATCTGTGTTCTAAAGTGTTTCGTATATACTCTCTGTGCTTCATTTGTGCCTCTTTTACTAATTCCTAAAAGATTAAACCTTTTCTTTGCCTGGCCCTTCAAGGCAAAAGTACCACTTCTTCGGCGAAATCCACTACCCAACGTTAGAATACTCCGCTCAGGTCTTGGCCTTGAGGTGGTACCTGTACCATGTGCTGTCCTCATGGTACCTAGAGTAGATTCTGATTTGCCCACAGGACCCTCTAGAGTTACTAAACCTCCTAGCTTTTTGCTCTCATTTTCAGAATGTTGAGCTATACTGAGGGATATAACATTTTCAACTACCTTTGCTTTTTCTGATGATGTATTTCTGGGTGGCTCCATTTCAACAAGGACCTCAGTGTTACTACCACTGTGTTGAGAAACATTCTCTCCACAAGCTGTAAATTCATTCCCACTATATTGTAATCCTTTTGAAGCCACATTCTTTGCTATTGTTTTAGAAGCCCTTGGTCTTGTTTGAGTATTCTTTGTTATCATGCCACAAGTTCTCTTAGGAAAAGGTTGTTTGGTTAAGATCTGCACAAATCCTCCACGAGCAGCAAGATTCTGACGTCGAAGATGTGTTTTGCTGAGATAGTGTGCATTTAACAAGTTTTCTTCCCCACATTGAAAGCCACAAAGATCGCAAGAGAAGACATTCTGAGCTGCATGCACATTCCGCATGTGTGCCTGGCACGCTGGGCTGCTCTCTGCTTTGTGGCCACAGTTGCAGGAGGCATGCTCCTTAGCCTGCTGCATGTGGCATTCAGCATGCTTCTCCAAATCAGAGCAAGATGGAAACAAATGGCCACATTCACTGCACTTAAACACTGTGTCTATGTTTCTAAAAGTACAACTGACACTTGTGTCCTCTGGAGGGAAAGAAGTGTCTCTTTTTGGGTCAAGAGAAACCATTTCGTGACCAGACCTTCTTGCCATGTCTCTTTTCAGAGAGAGGGCATCCATGGTGCTCATACCACAAGAGGAGGTAGAGGCAGGGGGAAGAGTTGTGCCTCCCTCCGGCCAGTCCTTTGGGAAGGGCTCCTTCCCCACCTCTTCCGATGGGATGTCCGCTTCTGTGGCTGAGCTCGCAGGAGTGCTGAATCCACTGGTGCCCTGCCCACTGGAGTCCAGGCAGTCTGTCTCCTCCACCCTCATCCGTTTAGAAGCATGTTCATTTCTTCCTTCCTGCACAATGGTACCTCCAACATCCAGTGAGTCAGAAAAACCTCGTTTGCTTGTGATATTCTCAGAGGAAATGGCTGTCACATTGGATACAAGTCCACGACTGCTTCCACAGGACAAAAGGCTTCTCAACTCCTCTGCCTCCTTGTTTCCACATATATCCTCATCATCTGCAGGTTTAATCTCAGAATCCATCATGGATAAAGTTCAGGTGATGCTTCTTGTGTCAAAAATGGCTTAATTGGCTCTCATGTCTGTAAAATAAATAGTATGGTATTAAGTCTTTGCACATGGAATAAAATCATTATTAGTCTAAAACTAGTTGAAAACTGTGTCATAAAATTAGTCCACAAACTGGGTGTGGTAGCTCACACCTATAATCCTAGCTATTCAGGAGACTGAGAACTGAGGATCACATTACAAAGCCAGCCTGGGCACTAAAGACACTGAGACTCTTATCTCCAACTAACCACTGGAAAACCAGAAGTGGCACTGTGGCTCCAGGGGTAGGGCTGTAGCCTTGAGCTGAACAGCTCAGGGACAGTGCCCAGGCCCAGAGTCCAAGCCCCACAACCAATCAAAAGGGAAAAAAAAAAAACTACAGTCAACAAAATCTTTATATTTGAAAGAATCTGATCACACACACCAAGTTCTTTTCAAAAAGTATACAATAAAATTTGTGTCAACACCCATTGTGTTATCCCATTGTTGACTATACTACGGTATATTTTAGAGTAAAAGCAATAGTCAACCATTTCTACTTTTATTTTTTTAAATCATGTCTCAAAAGACTCCAGATTAGCCGGGACCTAGTGGTAGGATGCTTGCCTAGCATGCACGAATACCTGGGTTCGATTCCTCAGTACCACATACATAGAAAAGCCAGAAGTGATGCTGTGGTACAAATGGTAGAGTGATGGCCATGAGGAAAGACCAAAGACAGTGCTTGGGCCCTGAGATCAAGCCCCAGGAGTAGAAAAAAAAAGTCTCCAGACTAGTACATTTCAGTTGATCGCTTTTTTGTTTAAAGCAGCAAAAAGTCCTCTTTCAAATTACATTTCTGTGAATTCCCACTCTACACAACAAATGAAAATAAAACGCATATACTACAAATATGAAAACCAAAAGAAGAAGACCTCAAATGGTCAGGATATAGAGAAACAAAACCCTCATACACTGCCACTGAGATGCACACTAGTGGAACCAATGTGGAAATACTGGCCAGTTCATCAAACAGTTGAACACACAGAACACAGGACCCAGGACATCCACTTCAAGGAATGCATGCTCACACAACAACTGGCACACAAATGTTTATAGTAGTATTATTCACAATAGCCCAATGGTGAAAATAACCCAAATGTCCATCTCCAGATGAATTATTACATAAAATGTACTATATGCATATAATAGAATATTATTCAGCCACAAAAAGTATACTAACAGTATACTTCTTAAATATTTTGCAAGTAAAAGACCACATATAAAACCATTTTATGTGAAATGTCTAGAATAAAGACATCTACAGTGACAGAAAAATCAGTGGTTCCTTAGGTGATAGCTAAAGAGTGCAGGGGTTTATTTTTTTGTCCCTAATCTTAGAGCTTGAACTCAGGGCCTGGACACTGTCCTTGAGCTTTGTTTGCTCAAAGCTAGTACTTTACCACCTTAGCCATAGTTCCACTTCCATCTTTTTGGTGGTTAATTGCCCAGAGTGTCTTCCAACCATGATCCTCAGGTTACAGCCTCTTGTGTAGCTAAGCTTACAAGATGAAGCACTCGTAACTGGCTTTTCCTACCAGGGTTTCTTTTTTGAAGTGATAAAAGTGTTTTCAAAATTACTTCCATACCTGGGAATGCTCCTCCAAAGCCCGTACTCCTGGGATTTGCATTAAACACCCACCCTCACCCTTGGGAGTTGAACTAGGCTTCAGATAGCTCACACAGTTCTCTTTTTGCCTAGTAAAATTAATCAATCTTCCTTTTCTTTCCAAACACAGCTTTCATTATTTGTGACTTGGCACTACGTCCAGTGAACCAGATTTCTAGTATCAAACTGACTGCTTGGAGAAGGTGCGTAAGCCACAAAACAGAAAGGAGGATCTGAGCTGAAGGGCACATGAAGAAGGCGATACAGAAGAAAGAAGCCCAGAAATCTGAAGAGGATACTCTCCTTCCTGCCAACTCCAGAGCTCTGCACCTTCCCAGAAAGATATCATCTGGCCTCCAAAGCCAGTCCCATGCATTCCCCAATCTCCAACGCCAGTAACCACAGTTTCAAACCCTCCCCAACAGATCTAGAAATTCATATGAATAAAATCATGCAGCAAGCTTTATGTGAGGGAGGGTCTGCCTTCATTTTGTCCAGCATGATGTTGTGCTACATGGAGCAGCAGTATGCTCCCTTTCACTTCTAATTGCATTATCTCACAACTCTGTGCATGGAAAGCTGGGCCATTTCCTTTTGTTTGGATTATAATAAAAATGCTATGACCATTCTCGCGCACTTCTCTTATGGAAGCACACAGCAACAGTACCACGGGGTGCTTAGTCTGGCTCTATTTTCTGGACGACCAGCAGCACTGCTGACCCCTGAGTGGGCCTTGTTAGTGAGCTGTCTGCTCCCTTCTTAACTCAGTTGTTCAATCTTCTTACTGAGTTGCAAGAACTATTTATGGATTCTCGACATAAATCCTCTGTCAGATATATGTTCTACAAATATCTTTTCTCTTTTTATTTTATCAATGGTATTGTTGATAAACAAGTGTTAAATTTTGATGAAATCAATGCTCTTCTGTAATGAGCTTATGTGCTTAGTTATCTTCTCTCTCCTTATGCTATAATGTAAACCGTGGTTTAGTTTATCTACCCATACATTTCCCAATAGTCTAGAATAATTCTAAGCACTTATAACGCATTAAGATGAATGAATGTGGGGCCGGGAGTTTGGCCTAGTGAGTGCTTGCCTAGCATGCACGAAGACCCAGGTTCGATTCCTCGGTACTACATACCTAGAAAAAAGCCAGAAGTGGTGCTGAGGCTCAAGTGGTAGAGCTCTAGCCTTGAGAAAGTCCAAGGACAGTGCTCAGGCCCTGAGCTCAAGCCCAGGACTGGCAAAAAAAAAAAAAAAAGATGAATGAATGTTTCTTTGTGAAAGAAGAAATGAAAACCATCTGATCCACATGTCATGCAGACCAAGAAAGGAGCACAGAGAGGCTGTGCGTTAGTGGGGAATACACTGAATGGCGGGCATACAGGGAGTCATGGTCTTCTGGTAACTTTATCGGATGTTTGTATATGTACATGTGTGATGTATAGAGAAGTTTTGTTTAGAAGCATGTTAACACAGCCTGAACAGCACGAACTCCCTGACTTTCGACCCAGGGCAACTACAGTTTCTGCAAATATGCTGTAGAACATAGACCACCTTCGCTAAGAGTATGTGCACTTGTGAAAAACCACACACACACACACACACACACTAATTTAACACAAGCATTCTGTTGAAGGAACCTGACATATATTTTCAGAGACAAAAGAAAAACAATTGCATCAATGAAGGTAGCAAAATAATAAGACTCTTTATTATCTTCTATATAATGACTCCAAAATTTCTAAAACAAAAGGAAAAATGTTTTGATATTTATTTCCCAGTTGATTTTTAAATTAATGAAATAATTCAGCATTTTCTTACATCAAGAAAAAAAAAAACACTAAGCATTCTACAAACAGGTATGGAATTTTCACCATATGAAAGAAAATAACTATACAATGATATAAATGCATTTATCTGCTGGAATAATATTCTCTCAGGAACTACCTGACATATACTCCAGGGAGCTCCATTACAAAAGGCATGTGTGATACAAACAAAGACAGACAGCTGTATAAAGGAGCAGAAATCGAACATCAAAGTAGAGCAATCAGACCAGTTGTTTTACTGAATGAAACGTACTCTTCTTTTGCTGAGGGAGTTGGGAGAAAGGAGGCAGGATGAAGCAAAGCTTTCAAGAACAGTAAGAAATGTGTAGGACAATGGGAAGCTAGGTAGATGAGAACACACAGCTCTCCACTGCACTGTAACTGAAAAGCAGCAACTGTTCAATCTAGCCTAGATCACAGAAAGAAGGAAAAGGGAGATTTTTTTCAGTATAGAAGGGAATAGTTAAGACATTGCATCATCTTAGAATGCTTTTCGAGATACGTCACATAGGAGATAAGAAGTCTAGAGACAGAAAGAGCACACGATGATTTAAGTTCCACGGTCTGGAACTAAAACAAAGTCAGTGAAGAGGACACATAATGTGTACCTTAAAGTGATCTTTAAGGGAGAGAGTAAAAAGAAACACAGTTTATGCTCATGTAAATTTGTAAAATAATATTTAAAGTGTTATAAGAACAAGTATCATATTACCAATAAAGATTGAGCCAAGGAAGTCTTTCTTAAAAAAAACACTCAAATAAAACAGCTTAAGAACTCCTTTTTTTCAAAGCAGATTTCTTTCATTCACTCAACAAACACTGAAAGTTTAGCAAGTACCAGGAAGCACCCATGATTTTCTCAGTAACAAAGCAAAGGATGCTGGGACTCACTGCCAAGTTTCAGAGTAAAGTATAATCTCTTTTCTTTATATTAAAAAAAAAAAATCCTGGCACTTGTGATGGAATGGAAAAAAGAAAATAAGTCCTAGATTTCTTCCCAGGCAGGATTTCAAGATTAAAAAGACCTAATAGGGCACATGGTATCCTTAATATGTGGCTATTAGATACAAACAGCACAAGAGTGAGGACTCAAAAGTTGTATACCCAATGCTATGGACATGGTATTGGAAATATAAACACAACTACATAGTCATAGAAACTTATGACTGTATAGAAATAAGGTTTTATTACATAGATTATTATGTATCTATGACATACAAACCCTCAGCTTAATTTTAATTATGTTCTAAAATCTAAGTGCCAGTGATTGTATATAGAGATTCCCTTCTTCAATACCTGTTTGTTAAACATGTCATTTGAAATATAATGTAAAAATCAATGTTAAAAAACAAAAAAAAAGACCTAATAGGTATGTGGAGTATAGCAGTGGCATATTTTACTACACTCAACCCTTCCCCCCCCCCCCAAGAGCTGAGGACCAAACTCAGGGTCTTGCACTTGCCAAGCAAGGGCTCTTCCACTGAGCTAAATCCCCAACCCTCAACCCTTCTTTAATCATGAGGCTCCCTCTACAAACTCATCAGCTGTCACTCAGTATGTCCACTTACTATATCCCAATGATTCCCAAATGTATGATACAACTGTGTTATTCTTATCCAAATCTTCAAGAAGTAGCTGCTTGACCAAAAATAATCATTTTTCTTGCTATTATTATCTATGGCTATTATCATCTCCATTATTACCTATAAATTATTAATTCACCAAGAAATAGTCATTAAAAAAGTGTCTGCTATTACTTCAGTAATTCTCTGGGCAAGGCTTTTAAGAAAGGTCTCAAGAAAAAAATTCAAACACATACTTTTTGAGGACAATAAAACAAATCAATAGCAGCCTCTGATGACACCTGGTGGCCGCTTCTCACAGGAAGTTTCAGTGTTTCAGAAAAAGCCTTCCATGAAGTAGCAGAGAAAGTTAACAATCATTCATACATGTCTAATACTAGCCACACTGCAGGCAGCACTCATAAAATTTTCCCTTATTTTCACCTTTGTTCCACGTCTCATTCATTACAATCTCCACATTGGACTTCTTTGCCCTCTCTAAGAGACCCACTCTCACATCTCACTGGCCTAACAAGGTCACACAAGAACCCCTCTTCCCTGAGCGCTGGATACTCACACCTACCACCATAGCTACTCAGGAGGCTGAGATCTGAGGATTAGGATTCAAAGCCAGCCCAGACAAGAAGTCCATAAGACTCATCTCCAATTAACTGCCAGAAAAGCAGAAGTGGCTCAAGTAATAGAGCGCTAGCCTTGAGCTGAAACTCAGGGACAATGCCCAGGCCCAGAGTTCAAGCCCCACAACTGATGACAAAAATAAAAAAGAACCCCTCTTCTCCCTCCACCATATCTGGACATAACACACAAGAATGCTTCAAGTTTATTGCTTTCTCCCTTTGAGGAGTTCAAAAATAGATGAACCCAGCTGTGTGTGATGGCACAAGTCTATAATTTGATAGTCAGGAGGTAGGGTCAACCTGCACAAATGTAACAATACCCTGGCTCAACCAAAATACAAAAGGGGGGAGGGGCCGGGGGTAAAGACTTGGCTAAAGTTGTAGAATGTTTGTCTAGCATATGTGAAGCTGCAGATCCAATTCCTAGCCACACACGCGCACATGTACACGCATGTACACACACGTACACACACACACACAAAGATGGACTTCGGGTGGGTGTGGTGGCTCACACCTGTAATCCTATCTACTCAGGAGGCTGAGATCTGAGGATCAAGGTTCAAAGCCAACCTGGGCACAAAAAGATCTGAGACTGTATCTCCAATGAACCTCCAAGAAAACAGGAAGTGGGGCTTGGCTCCAGGGTAGGGTGGTAGCCTTGAACTGAAAAGCTCAGGGACAACACCCAGGCCCAGGGGTAGGGTGGTCACCTTGAGCAGAAGAGCTCAGAGGCAGCACCCAGGCTGAGTTTAAGACCCACAAAAAAAAAAAAAAAAAAAAAAAAGGATGAACTTCAGAAGTTAAGATAATGGGATGATCTGACTGTTTTGAGTCTCCTGTCAATTGTCATGGCAACAGCTGAATGAAAGAATAGAGGCGGAACAGTCCACTCCCTCTCTTCATCCCACTCTTTCCCAATTAGACTTCCAACTGAAACTATTACTTCTGAAGTTGAGGAAGGTCTTTACATGAAGCGTATTAGAACTAATAACCTCTGCACAACACAACTGGAATGCACTAAAGATGTGGTACTGCCCCATCTCCTGCTATTGACCCTATCAAAAGTGACCTCGTCTACCAGAGGCCACAGAATAGTCTCATCCTACATGGAAAAGAATGGGAATGTTTACAACTGCAGACGGAATAGCCAACTCCAACAGAGTACAGTTAAAATCATATCAATTACATTACACTAAGAGATTTTCCACAAGTGGATATGAAGCAGAGAATGGTTATTCAAAATAGAGCTCGTTGGTGATACAGGTCCAGTAAGCCTCCTCACTGCCCTGAAAACAAGCAACAACACATTTTCCCATCTGTTCAGTTTATGAGGCTATTGATGCAATTACCCAGAAAAAAATAACCACAAATTCTTTTTTTTTTCCTGAAGGTTTGAACACAGGGAGGGCATGGGCTCTATCATTTAGCCTTTTTGTTCAATACAAGCACTCTACCATTTGAGCCACAGCTCCACTCTGGCTTTTTGTTAGTTAGCTAGAGATAATATTGTCATCTAATAGTCTCATGAACTTCCCTGCCTGGGCTGGCTCCGAACCTTGATCTTCAGCTCTCAGGCTCCTGAGCAACTAGGATTATAGGAAAGTCCACTGGCACCTGTCAAATGTCTAAAAATCCTCTGTTCACTGTTCAATTTGTGAAGTGTTGACTGAACTTAGTGACCTGCCTTGAAAAACAGAGAAAATTAATAGAATGAGTGTTCCCCTTGGACACTATTAAAAAATATATTTCCTGTCTAAAAAATCTATTTTAACATACATATATGTGCATTATGCAACTTACATATAATATTCTAAAGATATATATAATATTCTAGAGATATTAATGTTATGTTTATAAACACCAGGTAATTAAAGAACCTTGTAATAAGACACTGAGTAAATTTTAAACTTACATTTGTGTAGCATAAAAGCATTACTTTACTGTTTCTTAAAATTAAGGAAAAAAATCTGCTGGATTTAGATAAAGCATTGTGTTGTATGGATTTCTAAGATCTACTGAGCAAAAGGTTTGACTCTTACTCAGTTAACAACCCTAAGAGAAATTAAGCCACCTACTATTTTGGCATGTCCAAATCTAGCTGACACTACGAAACTTCTCCAGCCAGAGTCCTAAAGAGGATGAGTAAGTAACAACTGTGTACTCTCAAGCCTGAGGATCCCAGTAGAGGGTCACTTAAGTCACATTCAAACGATTCAAGAGAATACTGTTCTAGTTTCAGAGGATCTCTGATGTTATGGTTCAAATATCCATATCAGGGCTGGGAGTTTGGCCTAGTGGTTAAAGTGCTTGCCTACCATGCATGAAGACCCGGGTTCGATTCCTTGGTACCACATACATAGAAAAAAGCCAGAAGTGGTGATGAGGCTCAAGTGGTAGAGCTCTAGCCTTGAGAAAGTCCAAGGACATTGCTCAGGCCCTGAGCTCAAGCCCAGGACTGGCAAAAAAAAAAAAAAAGAAAGAAAAAAGAGAGAGAATGAAAAAGAAATAGAGAGAGAGAGGTTTAAAAAAAAAAAAACCAAATATCCATATCAATTTTGCCTAGAAGTCCAAAACTTAAATATTTACTTAATTCTTAAATGAGAATTAAGTCACTAAAATGCCATTTTGACAAGGATAAAATGTCAGTGACAAAAGAGAATAAATGGACCACCACCAGTCTCATTATCAAAGACACCTGTCTTCTAATAGTATTTATGAAGATATACTAAATTCATATATAACAATCACATGGCAAAGGCAAATTGTAAAACAAGCTCAGGCACCATTCCTGGCAAATTCTTTTGTTAAAATCTTCCTACAGCATTTTAAACACATCAAACTGATACTGTATTAATTTTATGACAACTTTATACCACCCATCCTTGAAAACTGTGTCTTTCAGGGAAAGATCTTACACAAAATGTTTAAATTCAATATCTCCTTTCAAAAAGTATTTTTTAATCAAGGCTTTCGTAGTATTTTTTAAATAAGAAAAATCTTACTGAAACAGGAATAAAGAGATAAGAAAAAGGAATGACAATCCTATGAGTAAAGTAAAAAAAAATTGAAGAAAAAATTCATTGTCATTAAAAGCAGACACTACTGCTTGTGTCTTATACTATTTGAAAAAGGTTGTTTTATTATCTATATAACTAATCACAATGAAACCATCTCTTACAACTAAAGGCATTATAATGAATTTTCTTTACAGCTACAGAGAAATGGGATTTGCTGTTTTACATCAAATAGAATAGGCTGTATAAATTCTTCTGCCTATTTATTGTAAAATATAATTTCATCTATAAAATCAGTCATGAAATATTAAAACTGAAACAACAGAATTTATATCCTTTACTTAATTTAGTTTAAACGGTCTATTCACTAAAAAGGGGGGGGAAGGTTACATGTAATAGAGCTCCTCCTTTCTCAGTAAGTGTTTCCATTAGACACTGTATTTTCAAGAATTTATAATGTACCCATAAAAAAAGCATTCCATGGTAAAAGTTAGTCTATGTTCCTTAAATTTTCCTGTCTTCTCTTTCAAACGGCATGGAAATGAGACCTGCAACTTGAATTCTGTACAAAGTCAAAGTAATTGGGAGTTGAAAAATTCAAGAAATTATTTAGATTGAAATTTTGAAACAAGAGTGAAAATAGAGTATTAATGTCAGAAAAAGAGACCTTCACTTTTAATTTGACTACACCAGAAGAAACTGTAGAACATGAGAATTCATACAACATTTCTAGGCTTCAGCTCCCTTGTTTGCAGAACAAAAATAAGACTTTAGATTTCAGTAAGAAAGACCCTCACTGACTTTAAGAAAGTTTTGAACATTCAAAAACAGTATTCTTAGTAATGGACAAGAAAAAGATTGAAAAATGGTTATTTTCAAAAATGTAAATCTGGGGAAAATTTAACCAGAAAAAAAAAGGAAAAAAAAAAAAACTAAAGACACATTACATACTGCTCTTAGATCTATCAGGTCCATGAGAAGAGATGGAATACAATAGCTAATCAAAGAACTGCAGGGGAAAAAAGACTAAAAGTACTAATTTTGGAAGAAATCTGGAAAACACTGTAATTCCGAACGTCAATAAGCTAACAGACCATATAAAACTATCAAGCTTCAAGACATTTAGAATATAAATTATTAGGTATCAAAGATCTGAGTGTTAAGAAAGTATATTTAGAAAGGAAAAAAAAACTTTAGCATCAAATTTTTTTAATGAGAATAGTTCTGCTTAAGTCCATTTATATAATAAGGTTAATAGAGCCCCCCCCCACAACCTTGGCAGTGAAATTAGAGGTAATTTTTTTGTACTCTTTCTGGCACTTTTCTATACTTTCCAAAATATATTACTCTGAAATAGCAGGTAACTTGAGTGTAAAATGCTTTTTTTTTTGGGGGGGGGGGTAGAAACAGAGGGAAGAACAGGGAAGTTTCTATATACTGTTAAGGAAATGGGAAGTGATGGTTATTACAAGGCAAAAAAGAGGAGACTTTGAGTAGAAATGCACTTTAGACTTTGGCACACGGAAGAAATAGGTCAGAGGTGATCTGTGATTCCCAGTTGGAAATGTCAGAGGTCTAATTCTGGTCCAATGCCAAGGAAACTAACTGTGGTTCTGTGGGCCTCACATGAAATATGCAAAAATGGGGTTTGGAGGTTGAGAGGAGAACCCATTACAGGTATCATATCCAGAAGCCAGGCCACTTCTTTCAAACCATTCTCCACCAAAAGAAACCTAGGCTCCTGGAGAAAAGGCTGATTCCAAAATTTGTTAGGAAAAACAGATTCAAGATGAGCCTAGAGCACCTTATGTCAAGGAGTAAGCAAATGGAAAGAAAGAAAGAAAGAAAGAAAGAAAGAAAGAAAGAAAGAAAGAAAGAAAGAAAGAAAGAAAGAAAGAAAGAAAGAAAGAAAGAAAGAAAGAAAGTGGAAGGAAGGAAGGAAGGAAGGAAGGAAGGAAGGAAGGAAGGAAGGAAGGAAGGAAGGGGAGAAAGAAGCTCAAGGGGTAGGGTGGTAGCATGGCTCAGTTGGTAGAGTGACAACCAATGAGTGAAAGCATCAGGTTCCAAATTCTCATTCAGATCTTGGACAAAAAAAATAAGAAATGATATGGCGTCAGGCCTGCGGTGGCTCACTCCTGTAATCCTAGCTACTCAGGAGGCTGAGATCTGAGGATCATGGTTCAAAGCCAGCCTAGGCACAAAAGGACCTGAGACTCTTATCTTCAATTAACCTCTAGAAAATAGGAAGTGGGGCTTGGCTCAAGGGTAGGGCAGTAGCCTCGAGCTGAAGAGCTCAGGGACAGTGCCCAGGCCTATTTCAAGCCCCATGACCCACAAAAAAAAAAAAAAAAAAAAAAAAAAGAAATGTTATGGTGACATCACCTTTGTAATAACAATGAACAATTTTAAAAAAGCTAAACAGAAAAACCTTTCTTAAAAAAAAGGAAATATGAGCTGGGCACAGTGGCTCACGACTGTAATCCTAGCTACTCAGGAGGCTGAGATCTGGAGGTCTTGGTTCAAAGCCAGCCTGGGCATGAAAGTCCATTAGACTCTTATCTCCAATCAACCACTAGAAAACTGGAAGCGGTGCTGTGGCTCAAGTGGTAGACCAGTAGCCTTGAGCTAAAGATAGCACCCAGGTCCACAGTTCAAGCCCTATAGCTGACCAAATTAAGAAAGAAAAAAAAAGGGGGGGAGGGGAATATGGCCTGCTTAAGGAGCTCCCTCCAGTTTCATCTCAGGCAGTGCAAGTATCCAAATAATCCACACCACTGAATTTTGGAAAGCAGAAGTGAGTAAATCCATTCCAACGATTGAAAACTAGCTAGACAAATGTGCAAGGATGCATAAATGGAAGCATGAAGTACAGATGGACCCACAGACTGACACACTGATACTGGAGGTAGG
The DNA here is from genome assembly GCF_031878675.1 of Megascapheus bottae. Classification (NCBI taxonomy): domain Eukaryota; kingdom Metazoa; phylum Chordata; class Mammalia; order Rodentia; family Geomyidae; genus Megascapheus; species Megascapheus bottae. The sequence goes on from NC_143527.1 coordinate 3,054,076, forward strand.
GAAAGAGAAGAGGTTGAAAGGAGAAGGAAGATCAAAGGATGACTGTTCACAGTAAGATGCAACTGATGAACATGAGATATATTAACAAAATGTGCATGTACATTAACAAAAATCACGTCGAGCAAAAAAAATCATCCATGAATACTCAATCTGTGGGGTATATCTAAAATGCAGAGGAATATTTACATGATGTTAAAGCAGCTCCATACAAAGTACATATTAGTTGTGCTATGGAAAAGCTGGCACTAACTGGCCTGGAGGTTGAGTCAACATCCTGAATGGTGCAGATGGTCATGGTGTTTTCCCAGAAGTGACACTCAGACAACACCACATGACCAACACAACAGCAGAAAACACAAGAACACTACCTAACTAAAAGGAAAAAAACAACACAACATGAAACATGTCTAAAAAAAAAAAAAACCCAATGGTAAGAGGAATACACTATTCAAAAACGTCATTGTCATTGGGCACCAATGGCTCAACTTATAATCCTACTTACTCAGAAGTATTAACTGGATACTCTGATGCCCAATTAATCACCAAAACGCAGACGGCGGAGCTGTGGCTCCAAGTGGAATATCACTAGCCTTGGTCAAAAAAAGAACAGGGATGGTGTCCAGGCCAAGAGGTTCAAGTCCCAGCACCAATTAAAAAAAAAAAAAAAAAAAAAGTAGCCAGCACAGTGGCCCACGCCTGTATTCCTAGCTACTCATGAGGCTCAGATCTAAGATCTCAGTGCAAAGACAGCCAGCACTGGCACTTGGCAATGGCGCTAAAGTCCGTGAGATTAATTCCAATGAACCACTAGAAAACTGGAAGTGGTGCTGTGGCTCAAGGGGTAGGGTGGTAACCTTGAGTGGAAGAGCTCAGGAACAGCGCCCAGGGGTAGGGGCTCAAGGGATAGGGTGGTAGCCTTAAGCTGAAGAACTCAGGGACCAAAAAGAAAACATTGAGTTAAAAAAAAAAAAAAAAGTGGGACAACATGACAACAGCTGAATCAGCATGTTTTATTTTCATGTTTTACAGTATTTGTGAAACTCCTTCCTAAAGAAAAAGACTAGGAAGTAGGCTGATTTTGTATATGTGGTTTACAAAGACCTCTGTAACATTTCTACTACTTATCTAGACTCACAGGAATACAAAGCTTAAAAAAAAAATTAACAAAAGGGGCTGAGAATATGGCTTAGTGGGAGAGTGCTTGCCTAGCATACATGAGGCCCTAGGTACCATTAAAAAAAAATAAAATAAAAAATTCTTAGACCTGACAAAAGGGCGCTGGAGGCTAACTCCTGTAATCCTAGCTACACACCTCCAGGCACTCAGGTTCAGAATGTTCCCTAAGGCAGTGATTCTCAGTGACAGCAGTGACACAGCTGTCATCCAGTAGGTCTAAAGCCCAAAACTCTGCATTCTGAACAAGTTCCCTCAATATGAAGAGTCTTCCTAGATGCTAGCAAACAATATCAAAATGTTATGCTGAGATGAAGACTAAGAGAGTTCAGATGTAGTGACTTGTAATCCCAGTGTTCATGTAGTTGAAGAATGAGTTCAAGGCCAACCTGGCGACCTAGCAAGATCATGTCTTTATTTTGTCAAAAACGAAATAAAAATTAATGATCGGGTGAGTACATGTATCTCATCTTCACTAGTACGTCCTAAGTTATGGTAACATTTAGCACTCCCACCCCCCACCAGTGAGGCAGATGGTAGGAACTCTTCTACCTCTGAGTCACTGGAACACAAGTTAAGCAGTGTTAGAACACAGCTGGGGATTATCAAAGTACTATTACTGGTAAACCTTTCTTCTAAACACTCTTTAGAAGGCGTACTGTTAAATACTGTTAAAACACTGTGATTGATAAGCTTTTGTGGAGTGCACACTTTGGAAAGTCCTTTTTTCCCATTTAAATATGCAAAGATGTTAGGGGCTGGGGAGACTGACAGGGATAGACCCTTCTCCAGGGCTCTGGCTGCCTTGAGCAAATGACTGCCAATCACGCAGCCAAACGGCCCTTGTGCCCTGTACAAAAGCACAACTGCAGTTCAGGAAGGCACTTCCTAGGAAACTCATACAGGACCCTCAGCTCAGAAGACCAAATGACACGCCCAAGTGGAGAAGGGAGGCAGGAGAGTGGATGAAAGGAGCACAAGGGCCCCATACAAGACTCATGACTGCAAAACACAGTCCCTCATTTGGGTTAAATCGGTACACTGATATGGCTGCAAACATAGGGAGCCTGTGGTAATGAACGCTTTCGTTTATTGCTCTGTACTCTGAACAGCAGGGCGACCCTCTCCTTTGTGCCTGCTCTAACATCAGGATACTAACAAAGACCTCTGCTGAGTAGATGATAACATAAAGAAAAGGAAGAGTGGCAGCACCATTTGGAGAAAAGTGCATCCTGGTAAAGCCAACAATACCCAAACTGACCAGGGCAATGGGGTTAATAAGCAGCTGCTGGCAACATGCTCTGTCACCAGGCACCAGAGAACGTAAGAAAATAACTGATGGAGCCAGGTGCTGATGGCTCATAGCTTCTCAGGAGGATGAGACACGGGGGTCATGGTCTGAAGCCAGCCCTGGTCAGAAAGTCCCCATAAGACTTAACTCCAATGTACCACCAGAAAACCAGAAGTGGTGCAGTGTGTCAAAGTGGAGGATATCTAGCTTTGAGAAAAACAGCTCATGGTCTGTAGGAGGCTGAGATCTGAGGATCAAGGTTCAAAGCCAGCTGGGGCACAAAGGACCTAGACTCTTCAATTAACCTCTAGAAAACAGGAAATGGGGCTTGGCTCAAGGGTAGGGCAATAGCCTGGAGCCCAAGAGCACAGAGACAGCACCCAGGCCCAGGGGTAGGAAAGTAGCCTAGAGATGAAAAGCTCAAGGACAGCTCCCAGGCCTAGGGGTAGAGCAGTAGCCTTGAGCTAAAGAGCTCAAGGACAGTGCCCAGGCTGAGTTCAAGCCCCATGACCCCCCCCCCCCCCAAAAAAAAGAAGAGCTCAGGGACAGCACCTAGGCCCTGGATTCAAGCCCCATGACTGACACACCCACCCCACCCCTGAAAAATAAAGTAACTGACAGCACCTGGTTGGGACCAGCTGGCAGAGAACCCACCCTTTCCTCACATAGCAGCTGGAACACCTGGAGCCCTGACCCCTGTCAGAGGCCTTGGTCCAAACCCACAGGTCTGAACTCCCAGAATCTAGGGCAGCCAGAACCCTGTCATTCATCCCATCACCTACAAATACAAACATGGGCCTAGAATAACTCAAGTAGCTTCTTCCAACCCATAATACCATCCACACAAGGAGACAACGCTAGCTAGCTAGGGTGTGGCACGAGGTGTAGATAAGCATTCCAACTGCTTTCTGTTCTCCCAACAACATTGACAGGTACTTTCTGTCACTGTCAAAATGAAATACATTGTTTTGATACTTATTTAACGTGTATCTTCCTAATGAGTAAAAAAAAAAAAGAAAAGAAAAGAAAAAGAAAAAGAATTTTTACGCTCACATTTCTTTTTCTGAAGTCATTTTTCTGATTTTCTATTCTATTTCTGCTTGCTCATAGTTCTGAATACAACTATTTTGGTATATAACCTATTCATGATTTTTTTTCTTGTTTTGGGGGTTTAGTGGGGTTTTGCTTCCCCCCCACACACATTTTTGCTGGTACCTGAGTTTGAACTCTGGCCTCTAAGCTTACTAGACAGAGGCATTCTAGCACTTGAGCCAAGATTTTTCTTATTTTCCAGATAAGGCCTTAGACATTTTTACCTGGGGCCAGTCTCAAACCTCATCAACCTACCTACCTCCAACTTTGTTTGCTTCTGGAATAAAAGGCCACACCCAACCTGACTGAGCCAGCTCAGAATTATACTTCCCCCCAAACGCCAATTAGAAAGTCACTGGCTAATACCTGACCCCAGTGACCCACTTGATCAGTTTAAGAACCATTTCTTACCTGTGCTGGAGGTGTGCAACTATTATCCCCTAATGCCTTCTAAAGCATCATAATTTTTCCTTCAATATTCAAGCCTTTACTTGGCCTATAAATTTTTTCAGGTGCCATAAATTATTTATTTATTTTTTTGTGCCAGTTCTGGGCTTGAGCTCAGGGCCCAAGCCCTGTGCTTGGACTTTCTCAAGACTAGAGCTCTACCACTTCCGGGTTTTTTTTCTATGTATGTGGTACCGAGGAATCGAAACCGAGTCTTCATACATGATGGGCAAGCACTCTACCTCTAGGCCAAACTCCCGGCCCCATAAAATTTTTTTTTTAAAAAACACGTATTCCCACCCATACGAACTTTATTTGGTAAAAAGCACATATGACCAACTGTGATTTTAGGACACAGAGTGGCTGAGTGAAATCCTAACTAGATTACTCGCTATTGCTGCATTAGGGTTATTCTGCTTTTTCACTAAGGCAAATAAAAACCAAATTTTTCAGCACAAAAATCTACAACATTAATTGCAAATTCATCTATGATTCCCCCACCACACTCAAGAAAGACTCTTTGACATGTCCCTTCAAATCTCAAGACTTAGCTGGGCACCACTAGCTCGAGGAGACTTAAGACGTGTAAATTATAAAAGCAGTTAATAAGATGCAGATTATTCATCTGGTCGGTAAGTACTGATTGTCTCATGTGTGCCAGTCACCAAACAAGTTACTGGTTAACAAAAAGAGATGTTCCCTGCTTCAAAGGGATGCAGTAACTGTTCACCCAACCTCCTCTGTTTGGGATAAAGGCATGTGCATTTTGCTGGGTACAGGCAGTTCACACCTGCCATCCTAGCTCCTTGGAAAGCAGAAGATGGAGACTGTAGTTCAATCCTCCAGATCTCAGTCTCCAGAGTGGTTAGCATTACATGTACGAACCACCAGAATTGACTGGTAATTTGGTTCTTCTTGTCTCTTGTGGTTTGCTTCTCATGTAGTGTGATAAACCCGGTAGTTAATAAATCCAGGAACAATAAATTAAGCTGTGTAGTCCCAATTGGTCCCTAGGCATTGTAGGCAGTTGTTGAGGCAAAGTGTTTAGAAATACAAAGTAGCCAGGGGAGGTGGCTCATGCCTGTAACCCTAACTACTCAGGAGGCTGAGATCTGAGGATGGTGGTTCAAAGCTAGCCCAGGCACTAAAAAGAAGCAAAAGACTCTTATCTTTAATTACTAGTAAATGGGAAGTGGGGCTGTGGCTCCAGGGGTAGGGCAGTAGCCTTGAGCTAAAGAGCTCAGTGACAGCGCCTAGGCCCAGAGTTCAAGCCCCATGACCCATCTCCCCACCCCCCCCCCCCAAAAAAAGAAATACTAGCTAGCCACAGGGTGCTGGTGGCTCACGCCTATAATCCTAACTATTCAAGAGGCTGAAATCTGAGGATTGCAGTTGAAAGTCAGCCCAGGTAGAGAAGCCCCCAAGAGACTTTTCTCCAACTTACCACTCAAAACAAAATAAAAACAAAAATAAATGGAAGTAGCAGTTGTGGCTCAAGTGGTACAGTGTTAGCCTTGAGCACAAAGTGGCTCAGGGACAGCTCCCAGGCCCTGAGCTCAAGCCCCACAACCAACAAATAAAATAAAATAAAATAAAAATACCTTCAACTTGGGGGTGGGGAGGAGGGAAATGGGGACCAAGACATGAGAAAGGGTATCAATGTATGTGAAGTAATGCACCTTCTATCTGGAGAATATAATGTAACCCTTCTATTAATTACAATAAAAAATATATGAAAAAAATACCTTCCATTGAGAATCTTCCTTCCCACTGTGACTACTAGTGGAATGAAATAACTCAGGAAGCATTGCTTACTTAATTGCTTTGTGTCAATCTTAGCAGAACTGGACATTGATTCAGTATCTGTGGAGACTGCGCCACAGTGCCATTCATGGTTCTTGGTTTTGAAAGAAATGGATTCTGGCTGCCTTAAGCAGAAAAAGAACTCACTGCAAGACCACACACACACACACACACACACACACACACACACACACGTTAGGTTTTGCTGTTATAGCAACATTGTCATTGGCAAAACTGTCACTTTTGCTTCTAAACTGCTGAAATCTCACTGGAAAATATTTTACTGCCCTTGTGTCTTTATGACATTTTCCCTAGGGTGCTGGGCACACAATATTGCACAATCACCCTAGATTCCAGGAAGCAGAGACAGAATAACTGTTCTTTATCACAAGAATCCATGCAATGAAGGATTCCTTCCAAATAAGGTATCCCTAAAAGTAAACCCTGGACGTGGGGATAGCGGGGAGCAAAGTCAGGACAGGACGATGCCCAAAGAACGCACCACAACTATTTGGACCAATACATAAGAGAGGGTAGGGAGTAGAGTTTCAGGTAGGAGCTTGTCAAGAGGCAGGAAGTAACATGGAACATTTCAAGAGTTAAAGCTACTTAAGGCAGAGGCATGAAAGACAGGGCTGGAGAAGACTTGGAGAATGCAGCTAGCATGGTAGCATGTACAGACTTTTTTCTTCAAAAAACTGTCTCCACAGAATACTGTACCAATATCAAATGTTGCAGCCAAGCCACACTTACTCTCTCCCCATTTCCCACCTTCCAGTTCATCATTTGCCTAGACTGCAAAGACTGGCACAAGACAGCCAAGCAAGCAAGGATGGGAAGGATGACTCTTCGGTGGAAGAGTCTCAACGAATGCCTACAATGCCCAGAGACCAATGTGGACTGACTACACAGCTTTAATTTATTATTCCTGCATTTATTAATGAGGATCCTTGTCACTGCTTGAGAAATCAATCGTTAATGACAATAAGAACTAAATCACCAGCCTATGCTGTTAAGGTTAGAGTTCTTGTCTAATGAGACAAACCTAGAATGAACGCTGGTGGTCCAAGCTACTTAGGAGGCTGAAACCTGGGAGACTGAGGTTTGAAGCCAGACAAGTAAAAAAGCCTGGGAGACTACATCTCCAATTAACTAGCAAAAACCCAGGCTCCAGTGGTAGAGCACCAGCCTTGGGCAAGAAAACCAAGCAGGAAGCCCACTGCTGGCACATACACACAAAAAATTTAATGCTGGGAAAATAACCCTTGGACCAAGTGAATACCCACGATTCTTTACCATACTACCTGTCTTCCAAGAAAACTTAACACACCCTCACCCTTGGCAATTAGGCGTTCATTTCCTCTTATGTTCCATCTGTCTAACAGGTAGAAATGTTTACTAGTGCCTCAAAAGTATTTGTATATGAATCTCAAAATGGTTACCCTCGAAACTACAAATACACTACTATTCCAGTCCCTTGAATGGAGTCTGGCATAAAGCAGACCAACGTATTTCAAATGGAACCACTTTGCATTGCTTTGAAAGGTGCCAATGCAACTCTGGCTTATCTTGCTCCGTGTCTATAAACGTGAAAAGTATTTGTCGGTCATGGTCACATCTGGTGTATGTGTCCTGCAAGACAGGTACTACGGAGCTGTCGCTGGTGCCGGAGTTGGTAATATTGTAGCGGCCCTCGGAAGTAACAGACACTTGACACTTGCGTCTCAACACTACTTAACCGGAGCTCCGCTTCATAAAAAGGAAGTCATCACTACCATCTGGGAATCGCGGTCTCTCGGGAAGCGTGCATCCATTCCAAACATCACGAGCTCTGCTAATAATGCCGAACCGAGTCGCCAGTGCCCTGGCCCACGGTTCCAAACGCGCAACAGGTGCGTACTGGAATTCCTCCGGGCCCTGATCGAGTTCCAATTCAGGTCAGCCTCCGACTGGAGCGCCTAGAAAACGAGACACCCTGCAGTCCACGGCTGCCGGCCCGGCCGAGACACCCTGGGCTGGAACCCAGGGAAGTGAAGGGGCGGCTCAACCCGGCGCCACCCACAGGGGTCGGCAGCTGGAGGCGGGCCGGGCTCCAGGCTGGCCCCGGGGGCGGCGGGACCCCCGGGCCGCGCTCCGGCGAGCAGTCGCCGCCCGGCGCGCTCCGGTCAGCGGGGCCGGGGCCCTCGGAGCCCCGCAGCGGGGCTCCGGGTCGCCTAACGGAAGGGGTCCGGGCGAGGGCGACCCCGCGTGGACCGGGGGTCCGGGACGCCCCGGAGGGGGCTGCGGGCCGAGCGGCGGCCGGAGTGGCCGCCCCCGCGACGCGGGCGACGCCGAGGAGCAGCCCCGCCGGGCGGGCGCGGGGCGCGGGGGTCGGGCCTGGGGTGACAGGCGGGGAGCCGAGGCTCGCGGGGCGCGCGGCCCGGGGCCCCGCGGCGGCACCGGCCTGCCGGGCGAGCCGGAGGCGGGCGGGCGGGCCGCGGCGGGGACGCGGCCGCGAGTGCGGGCGGGGTCGGGAGTCCCGGCGGGCGCCGGGCGGCGGCGGCGGAGGCGGCGGCGGGCGGGAACGGCGCGCCGGGAGGGGCGGAGGCGGGAGGGGGAGAGCGGCGGGCCCGGCCGCGCGCGGGGCGCCCAGCCGCCGGGCCGCGGGGCCCTCAGGCCACCGCCCCCGGGCCCGGCGCTGACGCCGGACGGTCCCCGCCTCCCGGCCCCCCGCCCCGCCCGAGGACAGCTCACCTGCTCGCCGACGGGCTCGCTCCCTGCGCCCCTCCGACTGACTCCTCCGGCTCACCGTCTTCCCTGTGGGAGGAGGGGGCGGGACTTCCTGTCCCCCCCGCTCAGTGACTTCCGGTGTCCCCAAGGCTACCCTGGCGGCCGAGGCCCCAGACGCCACACCCCGAACACGACATCCCGTAACGTCCACCGTGAGAGCCAAACCGAACTTCCTCCTTCTGGCCTGAGTGGCCGGCGGCTCCGCGAGTCGACCTGAGTTGAACCCGTCGGTTCTTTCCGGAAGTCTCGGAGGTGCATCCGGAAGTCCCGCCCTCCGCTCGAGGGGGCGGACGGGAAGCCGGAGGAGTCTGTCCGGAGGCGACGTCCGCCGGCCCTTCCGGCGTGGCGCTCGCCGGGACCGGGGGAGAGGGAGTCGCTGGGCCTCCGGGCTCGCCGGGTCCCCCGGGCTGCACGGCCCTCTCAGCCTCGTCCTGACATCGCTCCGCTCCCGGACACCCAAGAAGCGGGGACGGGGCAGCGTGCGCGGCGCCGAGGCGGGGATGAAGGAGCCCTGCGGAGCTTCCGGCCGGGCGTGGGGGTCGAGCCGCCCCGGGCTCCTCGCGTCCCCTGAGAGGGAGCGCTCGAGAAGGGGGCCTCGGCCCCGCGTCCCCGGCCACCCCGGTGCGCAGACGCGCGCGCTGCGCCGCCGGGCAGCCGCGGGGCCTCCGCCGGGGACGGACGGCCTGGCAGCCCGCGGGGCCTCCGCCGGGGACGGACGGCCTGGCAGCCGCGGGGCCTCCGCCGGGGTCGCACGGCCTGGCGGCCCGGGGCGGCTCAGCTCTCTGTTTAGAAAGCTGGGTTTAAGTAACTAGGTTAAAATATCCTAAAGACTCGCTCTCCAAACCAAATCATCTCAGGTTTGCAAATAATTACTTGTGTTTAATAGTTTACGGAGGGTTTCTGTTTCGTTTTGCTTTTTGGGCATTTATCTGGTTGAATTCGCCACTAATCCACAGGAGTTTCACGCATCCACCTAGGGATAATTAGCCATCATTCTGTTGCATAATATTCAATTAAAAGTTGTTGAAAGTCAGGTGCGAATGGCTCACCCCATAATCCTAGCTAATGAGAAGACAGAGGTCTAATGATTATGGTTGAAAGCCAGCCCGGGCAGTAAAATATGAAATTTGGAGCTGTGGCTCAGGGGGTAGAGCACCAGCCTTGAGGGGGAAAAAAGAAACAACAGCTCAGGGACATTGCCTAGTTCTCCTGCATTCAAGATCCAGAACCCAAGGAAAACAATGTCCTCAGACAGCCTTTCAGTGTTATTTCATTAAACAGTATTCATTAAGTGTCTTGTAAAAGATAAGTAAAACTAGAGTCTGTCTTAAAGAGTTGACTAAATTGATTAATTGATTCGAAGAAGTCCTAAACTCAAGTAGTGCAGCCGGGCAGTCCTAGCAGCTCAGGAGACTGAGATTTGAGGACTGCAGGAAACTCTTACCTCCAATAAACTAACTCAGAACAGGTGAAGTGGCACTGCTGTGGCTCAAGTGGTAGAGTGCTTGGCTTGAGCAAAATAGCTCAGGGATAGTGCCCAAGCTCTTGACTTCAAGCTCCACAGTGACAATAAAAAGTTACCGATCTGCTGTTGATGAAAGGTGTTTGCAAATACGATGTTGTAGTTGCATGTTTCTCAGTCTTGCATCTAGTGAGCAATCAAAAGGCATTCACATCTGCTTCTGTTTATGTTTCCTTAATGTCATTTGTTACCTTTCTCTGCTTAATTTTTTTTTTCAGCAATTTCTGGTGTGATTATAAAACCTGCGTTTCACACCCCAGGACCAACTCCTGGGCATCCACATATCAGCTTTGCCCACTCATTCCTCCTTGCCAAGAAAGACATGGTAAACAGCAGAGAAAATATGTGATTATGTGGCACGGGGAGCCATGATTTGTCTACTGACAACTTCAGAATATGAAAGCAAGCCTAGGTTTCAAAAGACTGGTACAGAGGAGAAGTAAGCAGAATTATTAGACTGTGCAATCACAAGACTGGGTTAGAAATGCCCTGGATGTGTCCCAGTGCTTAGAAGTGGCACAGCTAGTGTGACAGTCCTTCCTCTCAGATCTGGTCACATGGAGAGTGGTTAAACCTTTAGCTCCTGTTCTCCAAGATTTCAGAAAAGTTATTATTGCTGTCATCACTTGAGGGGATGTATCTGGCTCCTGTGAACTAATTTACTCTTGCTCTAGTGTACTGAGCATCAGCATTATAGGTATTGTCATCATTTGAAGAAGACCTGTCAGGCTCTACGTGCCTTATGGATAGTTTCAGTCCCGTATTATGAAGGTGTTATATTCTCCACCCTGGCCTTCCATGTAACTACAGCTCTGAACAGAAGGCTTAGAATACAAAATGGAGCCAAGAATGACAAGCCTCCTGCTTTTAGTTCATTGATAGGCCCAACGAAGTGGTAAGTACTTTCCAGCAAAATCAGTTTTCAAGCACTTGTTACAAGTAGGCATGATATTCGTAACATGAATAATAGTATGATTTTCTCAGTTTTTAAAATCTGTCATTCACCCACCAAGTTTGGAAATTTTAGGATCATTAGTTCTCCAAGTATTTTTCTTCTCATTGTCTCAGTGTCTTATAGTCCCCAATGAAAGGTAACTTAAAATTTTATGTGAAATTCACAGAAGCTCTATTTTATCCTCCCCTACCCCAAATGCTTCTCTCTGACCTTCAGATTTGGTAAGTTCTGTTGATCTGCCATTGTGTTCCCTGTTTCTTCTATCACCTCCCACCTATTAACACCATCCAGTGATTTCTATACATCAGGTGTCATAGTGTAAATTCTCAAGTTTTAATTTGGACTTTTCTCATAAGTTCTGTTCCTCTAAGAAGAGTTTCTATCAGTGTTTATTGCAGGCATATTTTCCATTGTATCTCTAAAGTAGTTGTAATAGCCACTTACATGCCAATGTCTGAATCTGCTGATGACAGTACCTGAATCATCTGTGGGTAAATTGATTTTTTTCATTTTATTATGATTCACATTTTTAGTATATTTTTATTAAAGAATTTATTAACATTGATTTTTACAACATATTTCAAATGATGTATTTAACAAACAAGTACTCAAGAAGGGAATCTGTATATACAATTACTGGCACTTAGATTATAGAACATAATTAGAATTAGGCTGAGGATTTGTATGTCATAGATACATATTAATCTATGTAATAAAACGTCTATAGAGTTATAAATTTTTATGTCTATGCAGTTGTGTTTATATTTCCAATACCATGTCCATAATATTGGGTACGCAAATATTGAGTCCTCACTCTTGTACTGTTTGGATCTAATAGCTGCATATTAAGGATACCGTGCACCTTTTGTTCCTTTGGTCTTGACTTGTCTCACTTAATATGATTTGCTCTAGATTCATTCATTTCCCTGCAAATGCCATTATTTTATCTTGTCTTTTGGCTATGTAGAATTCCATTGCATATATATACCACATTTTTTGTATCCATTCATCTGCAGTAGGGCATCTGGATTGTTTCCATCGCCTGGCTATTGTGAATAGTGTAGAGATAAACATAGCTGAGCAGGTGTCCTTATCATTATGATTCACATTTTTACTTCTTAAATTTCCAGTAATCTTGGACTATATCCTAGACAGTTGGAAATACACAGTACAAATCCAGAATGCCAGTATGTTTCACTGAGGAGCAGCTGCTCCTAAGTGTTGCACACTTGTTTCAAAGAGCAGTTATTTTGCCAGTGTCTGTACTCCTTATTTTAGTGAGCTACTAATCCCACTTACTTCCTCTGGGCCCCAAGGAATGAGTAGACACTTCCCCTCTGGCTCTGTCCAGAAGCTCCTATCCCTACCTGTAGCTGCTAATGCATTCCACAACTGCCTTCTGGTTCTGCAAGTGGGGTGGCAAATAGACTTTAAGAAACTTCCCTTATTTTATTGTAATTGTTTAAAACTTGGAAGTATGGTCAATTTTGGTGAGTAATTTTGATGACTAATTTAATAGTGTCATTTAAAGCCCTAATTTCCTTCAAATTAACATTTTTGTCATTACATTCACTTATAATAACAGAGAAAATGTTCTATGAACAGTTAAACACCCACACTAGAATTTTAAATCTTAGCTCTTTCAGAATGCTATTTTGGCAAATATCAATGTGGGAGGTTAGATGACTTAAAATTTCATACTTCCTACTATAGTGAAAGGCATAATTTCTCTGACATGTTTTTTCATTTGGGATAAGGAATTACACTAGAATAATGATTTTAAATAAAATTTCTCTACATAATGGCATTTTTTTCTCTTCAATTCTACCAAAACTAAAATAGCTCAAAAGCATTTATTTACTTATCATCACTGTTAAGAAATTATAGTCATTACACCTACTGGAATAGAGGATGCCTCATTTTTTACTTTCGATTGCCTGTATTCCTGCCTTTGTACTTCAGTGGATTAGGCCTGTAGACCGTTAAACAAAACACAGAACATACCCAGCCCCGCCTCTGGCTCCAAGACCTCACTTTGAGAAGAAGGCCATCCTGGGCCTGGAGAAGTAGAGGATCACCTTTTCAATGCCCTGCTCCCCTGCAGAATGTGCACATCACAAAGGTGTTCAGCAAATACAATGAGGCTGGACCACAGTGGTGGAACCAGAAGGGATCTCAGAGCCTGGGGAACCTCTTGGGGGGGGGGGGAGGTGACCAGGGAGAGCAGTTCAGGAAATGACCTCAGTGGATGAGGAAGTGACCCAGAGGCTGGGATTCTTTGGTGACTCTGTCAGGTGACCAACAGGTGATTACTGGCTCCTGACAGGTGAAGAGGAAGGGGAGAAAAGCTGCTCCCCGGGCAGAGCAAACGCCAGAAAGTGTCACTGACCAGCACACATTGTCCAGCACACATGCAAAATGCTTATGAATACAACATAAAACCGAAAAGCATCCCCGCCCTCTTCCACAAGGACGTCAAGGCCCAGCTGGTGTTCCCAGCCCCTGACTTTATCATACTGCATCTACTAGGCCGGTCACGTGGTCCTCACCTGACACACCCAGGCACCCCGCTGCTTGCATTTGATTTTAAAAATGTAAACAAACACATCTCTCTTCTAAGTTTTGTTTTTTGCTTCTTATAACTGGCTCATTGGTTTGACCAGTAACAGATTTCCCTCTCAATGTAATAGACAGGTGATCCTTTCTGTCTCCCACATCACTGGTGGACTGAGGTCATGGAAGCCGCATGGCTGGGAGGTGGGTGAAATTTGGGGTGTCCTAAGCTGTGGAGAGAAGGGCAGGGGAGACCATTTTTGACACTGAGGGGCAACAAATCATGAATTCTGGACTCTTGATATAGCAGGATCGGAATCTTCTATGTCCAACACCCTCCAATACAATTCTTTATAAGTACTTGAATAATTAAAACACTGGGGGGCTCTGAGGTTTTGTATACATATAACTGTTTAATGCCTTCATAAAACTGATACTAAGTTGCCCTGGAATGCTTACAACGTAGTTTATAATAAAGTTTTGCTAATAGACAAATACAAACACTTTACAACATATACTTGACATCATTCAATAGAATCTAAAAATCTGTCCTAAGTCTGTGAGCATAAACTATAATAACAGCACAGAATATCAGAAGCCTGGCAACGTCCAGCGAATGGGTTTGATGCTCTTCAACATCAGAGCAGGCATAGTGGCCCAAGTCTCCAGTCTCCACGGCAAACAGTAAATGGAATCCTTGATTCAGTTCTATAAATTGACTTCCATCAATTAAACCTGATCTCTGTGACTAGTTGAGGATAACACGGTCATTGACCCCATCCCCCAGTCATTTATTCACCTGAAACATCAAGTCTGAAAACTAACAAGTTTGAAGAACCAGTGGAGAGATGAAAACAAATTTGAGTGCAAATATGTTAAGCTTTGTTTTTATTTGAAATCAGGAGAGCCATTTTTTTTTTTTTTTTGCCAGTCTTGGGCTTGAGCTCAGGCCCTGAGCACTGTCCTTGGACTTTCTCAAGGTTAGAGGTCTACCACTTGAGCTTCAGCACCACTTCCGGCTTTTTTCTATGTATGTGGTACTGAGGAATCGAACCCGGGTCTTTGTGCATGCTAGGCAAGCACTCTACCACTAGGCCAAACTCCCAGCCCAGGAGAGCCATTTTTAATCTTTAAATTCTTCTCCCTTAATGTGATTTAAATAATGCATTTATAAAGATTGAGCAGATTTATTTACATATACCCTACTGTAGAAAGATTATATTATTTTATGTGTTTATACCATCAAGCTCAATCAAGCCAAATAAGATGGCTGACAATGATTAATCAATGCAACATTAGCTGAGGACTTTAAATTTAGAATGTTTTACTGAAGTCAGGGCTGATTAGTTTTCTGTCTAAAACTGATGCTATTAAAAACTCTGAGTAACTTAGATGTAGTCAATTGAGTACAATTCCCATGGGGTGAGAGAAATTCTATCCGACTAGATTCTGCTATAGTGGGTTTAAGTTTGCAGAGAACAAACAGACAGACAGACATTACTGATGTCTATCTGTAAAGGATGTCTCTCAGGAGTGGGAGGAGCAGGAGGGAAAGACAGGGAAGTTTGGAATTTCGTTAAAAACTCATTTTGGGTCAGGAGTGTGGCCTAGTGGTAGAGTGCTTGCCTAGCATGCATGAAGCCCTGGGTTCAATTCCTTGGTACCACATACATAGAAAAAGCTGGAAGTGGTGCTGTGGCTCAAATGGTAGAACACGAGCCTTGAAAAAAACACTGCCCAGATCCTGAGTTCAAGACCCAGGACTGGCAAAACAACAACTCATTTTGAACAAGAAATTTCAGAAGCATGAAGATGTGATTATTGTTCATTTCAGCTCCCAAGGAACAGGAGTAAATAATTGAAGAATAAGAGGTTAATACAGTACCATACTTTACTAACTCTACACATGAACCCACAGAGAAGTCATCATAGTGGTAGAGGAAAAGATTTTTATTAATAAGAGGAAGCTAGCACTTCAGGACCCAGAAAGCAAACTAGATGGATTATTTCAGTGGCATTATAAGGTAAGCACCTAACTGAAGAACTGCCCCGTGTTTCAAGATTATGCTGACTGAACACAGTCCTGGGTGACTAGACAGGACTCAAGACAATCCAGGCACAGTTAGCTGTGACTTCAGGAGAGTGAGAACTGGAGTGTTCAACTGCTAGACGTAGACAGGTAGGGAGTCTCGAACAGGAATGTGGAGATGTTCCATTCCAACACTTCCTACCCCAGACTGCATTACAGAGTGGTCCTATGTTCTTACGGACCCCACTTCCCATATCAAGAAAGACAGGATTATATGCTTTCCCATGCCCAGGCAGCCTCTGGGGAGGAGCCAAACCATTTGGAGAGAACTAATAATTCCATCTTATTGGACAAAACTCCAAGCTCCAACAACTGGAGCTTGGCAGGGACTGGCTAGCCCTTGTCCTAACTGCCCTCCTGACCTCTAAGGTCTAATTCCAATTTACTGAGTCACTCTACCATCTTCTTGCTCAGCATATTTTTCACTTGGGATAGTATCCTGAAGTGAGATGTCGTAGCCCCAAACAGTATTATCTGTTACACCCCAACCACAAATAGTAAAATAGAAAATAGTAACAGCCTTTAAAATATTTTATTATTGGCCCAAATGTCCTAAGACAATTCCTTCCTTCCTTTCTTCCCTCCTTCCTTTCTTCCTACCTTCTTTCCTCTCTCCCACTCTCCTCCCCCCTCTCTTCTCTCTCCCTCCACCCCTGGTTTTGAATGGGGTACTTTACTGTATCAGTAAAGCTGTACAGGCTATTACACTTCCATCTCTGGGGGTGAGAGGGATCTCTCCACAGGTCAAGGAGGATTTCTGTCATTGGACGCATGCAGTCTTGCCACCTCCAGGAAAAAGGCAGCAAACAACTTGGATCCCTCTATGTAGTTCCACCTAATGGAAAGAAAAATGCAGAGAAACTTACAACTTCCATTCAAATGAAGGAAGAATGGTATTCAACCATTTAGACAGGAAGATTTTATATTATGAAGTTAATTTTAAGGTGGGTAGGACACTCCTGAGATACAGGGATGAAAAGTACTTATTAAATCTATTGTGAAGTGTTATTATTAGAGGATGGGTATTGGTCCCAGACACAGATATTTAAAAAAAAAGTCCATTTTCCTTATTTCATATTGTTACAGTATTTCACCTTGTTATCTGATATATTGTATATATGTTCATTTGGTTATTTGAAATAGGATAGGGAAGGGGGGAAGCAAGATGAGGGGCGGAGGTGGGGGGAGGGAAATGGGGACCAAGACATGAGAAAGGGTATCAATGTATGTGAAGTAATGCACCTTCTATCTGGTGAATATAATGTAACCCTTCTATTAATTACAATAAAATATATTTTTAAAGTCCATTTTCCTTAGTTTCTCACCATGGACATGGCAGGGATTTCTTTTGTGGGGGGGGGGGGGGGTCATGGGACGCTGTCCCTGAGCTCTTCAACTCAAGACTACTGCATGGCAGGGACTTCTAAGATGCATTCTGTTTCTCACTAGTCTGGGAAGCTTAGGACTGTTGTATCATCTGCCCACAGTGTATGTATGTACAAATTCATGTATTGACGCTCTAATGCCAGATGTAACTGTATTTAGAAGTAGGCCTTTGTTAAGACCACAAGGGAAGAACAGCGAGCCTCACCCTCCCAGGGCTGGTGCCCTGGGAGAAGAAGAAGCTTGCTCACTTCCTGCCAGGCCCTGGGCTCTCCTGCTCCTCCCCTTTCCCTCCCCAGCTCCTCAGGTCTCTGGTTCTATTAGAAAAGGACATCCATTGCAGTGGTCTGAGAGCTAGGAAGAAAGCCCTCAAGAGGCACTCAGCAGCTGGCACCTTCGCCTGGGACTTCCCAGCCTCCAGAACAGTGCCGAGACAAATCTTCGTTGTTTCAGCCATGGGGTCTGTCACGTAACAGCTGACCTGTTGATCTTCTCGTTCTGAGCGTGCTCGCCATCGTCAACAGCACCCAGAGGGAGCATCATCACACTCTTCTTCACCAGGTCCTGGAATGTTCTGGCAATGGGGATGGTTGATCCATCCTGGATCATATCAGGTTCTATTCCAAACACTAGAGCACAAGAAAAGAGGGCACCAGAAAAGCAACAAGTAATGACAAAAGGAGCCCCATAAGATGTGTCCCTGCCAGGCAGGAAGAAAGAGCAGGCAGCCTCTCTGGTCTTACGGCAAGAGGGATATGCTTGCAAAATGGAGACCACCTACAACACCTTTCAGATGACAGCAAAATGGAGACCACCTACAACACCTTTCGGATGACCCCAAAGGCGAGGTGGGATACACGGGCATGTGTTTACAGAGACCTACAGTACTGTGTTGGAGACGAGGCCTGAAGTCACAGTGTTGGGATTGGAAGCCCAGATCTCCTGGAAGAACTCACTCTCCACCCAAGCCCAGGCCCACTGCTCAGCGAACTGTAGGCCCTGGTCAGGTCTTAGAAGCCTATGGAATTGAAATCAGCTCTCCTAGCAGGGTGCTGGTGGTGCATGTCTGTAATCCTAGCTACTCAGAAAGCTGACATCTGAGGATTGTGGTCTGGGCGGGAAAGTCCCTGAGACTCTTATCTCTAGTTAACTAGCAAAAAAATAAAAGCCAGAAGTGGAGCTGTAGCTCAAGTAGCCAAGTGCCAGCTTTGAGTAAAAATGCCAGTGAGATATTGAGGCTCCAAGTTCAACCCCCAGAACCAACCCAAAATGTATCCAGATGTGGCTGTTGTTGCAGCAGGTGGACTGGACCTAAGCTTCTCAAAGGCTTTGCCATCTGACATATCAAGTGCATTTCCAGGAAGTCCTTCCACAGGTCTCTCACATACCCTCACTAGGAGCTGACTCTCTCTCTGGGGTGGTGTGGTGTTTGACTCTGCCAAATAGTCTGTGGACTTGGAGAAAACTCTGTCATACATCTGTAGAAATTAAGGACTCGGGATGGGAATGTGGCCTAGTGGTAGAGTACTTGCCTACCATGCATGAAGCCCTGGGTTCCATTTCTAGGTACCACATACAAAGAAAAAACCCAAAGTGGTACTGTGGCTCAAGTGATTAGAAAAGCTCAAGGACAGTGTCTGGGCCCTGAGTTCAAGCTCCAGGACCGGAAAAAAAAAAAAGAAAGTAAAAAGAAAGGAAGAAGGAAGGGAGGGAGGAAGGGAAGGAGAGAAAGAAAAAAAGAAAGGAAGAAAGGAAGAAAGAAAGAAGGAAAGAAGGAAAGAAAAGAAGAAAGAAAAGAAAGAGAAAAAAGGTGGTGGGGAAAAAAAAGGCATGTAAAGACCCAAACACTGTGAGGATGGTCTATGGCTGACAGAGGAGATGGCATTTATCCAAATAACAAGCACATTTATGCGCACGCTTGCATACACACACACACACACACACACACACACACACAGTGTGGGCCATGACCACTCTTTCTCTTCTCTGGCTGCCAATGTCTTCTTGCTTGTTTCTGTAGATTTCCATTTCTTCATTTCTTCTTTTCTACTCCCAAAGACCTCCATTGCTTTTATAGAAGATAAGTTGTGGGTTTTAACATCTGGCCCAACATTTTCCAGGAAGTTTTTAATTTGTTGTTGTTTTGCTGGTCCTGGGGCTTAACTCAGGGCCTGGCCCTGTCCTTGAGCTTTTCTGCTCAACGCTTGTACTCTACTACTTGAACCACAGGTCCATTTCCAGCCTTTCCTGAGTTGTTGTTTTAAATGGGAGATGAGATTTTCATAGACTTTCCCGCCTTGGCTGTCTTGGACCTGCGATCCTCAGATCTCAGCTTCCTGAGTAGCTAGGATTAAAGGCGTGAGCCGCTGGTACCTGGCTAGGTTCTTTTCCTCAAGCTACCACTCTATCACTTGAGCCACTTTTACTTGCTTTTTTGTTTGTTTGTTTTGTCAGTCATAGGACTTGAACTCTGGGCCTAGGTGCTGTCCCTGAGCTCTTCAGCTCAAGGCGACCGCCCTACGCCTTAAGCCACAGTGCGGTTTTCTGGTGATTAATTGGAGATAAGAGTCTCAGGAACTTTTTAGTGCCTGGGCTGGCTTAGAACCAAAATCCTCAAACCTCAGCCTCCTGCATGGCTAGGATTACAGGCTCACACCCAGCTCACTTCTGCTTTTTCTGAGTGTATGGTACTGGGAATCAAACCCAGGTCCTCATACAGACTAGGCAAGCATTCTACCACTCAGCCACATTCCCAGCACTTGGTAAATTATTATTATTTTTTTTGGCCAATTCTGGGCTTTGAACTCAGGGCCTGAGCACTGCTGTTGGGCCTTCCCAAGGCTAGAACTCTACCACTGGAGCAACAGCCCCACTTTCGGCTTTTTTTGTGCTTGTGATACTGAGTCTTCATGCATGGTAGGCAAGCATTCTACGACTAGGCCAAACTCCTGGCAGCAAATTACTTTTCTTTTTTTTTTTTTTTAATCTCTGCAAGCCCCAGTTTCTTCAGTAAAATAGGAAAAACGGGGCAACTACATAAGACAGTGCGCATACAGTGCCTGGACATAGTGTGGACTCAGTACTGCACCCCAGATAGGGAGGTGACATTTGAGTTTCAGGAGCGTCTGCTGATCCACTGTTTCACAAGCTTTACCACCCCCATGGCAAACTGGTGATTCCAAACTGAGCGCTTACCTGTTCTGATGGCTCTTTTTGCTGCAAGATACTGATTGTCGCTAGTGTTTGCAATCCATGGCTGAAGCCCTATCACCAAAGAGACAGTCATCTGATTGGAACTGTTTCTTTTGGAGAACACAGCTTCAAGATGTTGCTTTACCTACAAGTTGACATTTTGGATAGTAAGAAAGCATTTCAAGTTTCTCATACAGTAAGTATGGTCTTTCATCAAGAAATCAATTGAGCAGAACTAAAGTGCTTTCCTGGAAATTATGAAGGCCTAGGTTCAATCTCTAGTACAGCCCAAAAGGAAAATAGGGAGGGGGAGGGGAGAGGTGGGGAAGGAAGCAAGGGAGGGAGGGAGGGAGGAAAGAAGGAAGGGAGGGAGGAAGGGAGGGAGAGAAAGAAGAAGAAAGAGAGAAAAGAAAGAAGGAAAGAAGGAAGGGAGGGAGGGATATGAGGAAAGAGAAAGAGAGTGGGGAGTGACAAAAAGAAGAAAGAAGGAAGGAGGGAGAGAGATAGACAGAGAAAGGAAGGAAGGGAGGAAGGGAGGGAGGGAGGGAAGGAGGGAAGGGACAGTTGATGAGGGCTCGGTTGGGTTGAGATAATGACTTAGGTTATACAGCCTCTGCCAAAGCAATCATGATGCCCTGAACTCAAACCCAGAATCTCTACAGTAATGAAGGGTGTGATTGCTCCTTAGGTCAGCCAGGGGAGTCCCGAGAGTGTGCAAGATCTCAGAGGCTTCGGCAATCTTTTTTTCTTTTTTGGTCAGTCCTGGGGTTTGAACTCAGGTCCTAAGCACTGTCTCGGAGCTGCTTTTGCTCAAGACTAGCACTCTACCCCTTGAGCCACAGTACTACTCCTGGCTTTTTCTGTGTACATGGTACTAAGGAATGGAACTCAGGGCTTCATGCAGGTTAGGCAAGCATGCTACCACTAAGCCACATTCCCAGCACAATCCCTATTCTTATCACAGAAACGTTAGCTAAATTTGAATTCAGATTCTGCTGTTTTGAGTAATGTTTGCTGAAAATTATGAGGCATACTTCAAGCACAACTTCTCAATTGGAATGTCCCTGAATTTTGACTAATTGGCACCCTGGTGAGCGTGCTAGAAGCATCAGGCATCTGGGGAATTGCTGGAAAGTAGGAGCCATTCCAAGAAACCCTGGAAGGAGGCAGTGTGTTCCTCTCTTCCCTTCCTCCAAGTCTGCTGGGAAAGTCTTCCAGGGAAAACCCCAGCCATCCTCAGAGACTTTTCTTCCCTTCCTGTGTTCACATCTGTCTACGTGTTGGGAATGAGTTGTGAGGCCTGCCCTGGTGGATGGTGTGCTGTGAGGAAGGGAAAATGAGTCCCTGGCAAGGAAGGGGGCTGTGGGAAGGAGTGGGCCGGATCCAGGGAGTCTTTTTAGACCATCATGCGTGCTAACAAGGAAGGAGAATGGAGTGGAGAGGGGCACAGGAGCTGGATGCATTATTTGTTCAGCCCATTTATTCCACAGCCTCTTTTCTGTTAAACTAACTCGAGACAAATCGATGATGGGTTGATAACTTAAACATATAACTCCTTCCAAATAACATTTTCATTAAAATGGCTGCTTTCAAAGTATTGGCCTCAGACATCACAGTAAAAAAAAAAAAAAACTAATGATTGGACTTGAGATTTTTCTGACTGCATCCAGGGATAAGCAGTTAGATACTCCATCTAAATGACAATCTAATCTTGCCTTTTTAGCTACCATCTATTTTTTTTTAAATTCCCACCGCTGAAATTCCAAGTGGACACATTTATGTGACCACTACAATTGCATAGAATGGTGGAAGACGTTCTCCCTGAGCAAGACTGGCCGCGGGTCTCCGCCATGCCACCTCTGCATACTGGACAGGATGATGCTGCATGGGCAACAACAGATGGCTCCCTGCAGGGGGCAGGGGAGGGATGCCGAATCTTGTCACCTGCTTCTCCACCACAGACAGGTTCATGTGAGGCACGAGGCGGATGGAAAACTTCCCTGTGACGCAGCCAGGGATGACTGTCTTTGCTCCGGGCTCATCAAAGGCGCCCTCAATCCCGTGGATAGAGAGAGATGGGTACCTCCAGAGGTGCATCAGGATTTCCTCCTAAGTTAAGATAAAATCCATCCCCAGAACGTCAGAGTGAAATTCACGTGAACTGCCACACCCCTCTGTATAATATTAGAGCCCGCCTGTGTGGACTACACAGCTTGAATCACCAACCTGATGCATCTGAGGCCTGCCAGTGACAGATGAGTCACCTCCTCCCTGAGAAAGCCAGGTGAGTGCCTTCACCTGCCCCACTGCCTTCCAGAGCACCCCCCGCCCCCCTGTCTGCTGGGCCCTGGGGTTTGCAGTGAAGGGAAATCAGATACTGAATTCGATTATCAACTTTTACCCACCATCATTGCAATGATAACTTGTGAACCAGATTTTATTGTTCAGAAGACCTCGAAGGACTCTTGAAGCCTTGAATGAGTTGTCTTCCCACCTGTGGCCTTACTTTGAGGGGTCGAGTACCCCCACCACTGCCACTTACTTCCCTTCTGTGTGACTTTGCCCTCTCTGGGCAGCTCCCCTGGGATTCAGCCAGAGCTGCCAAGCAGGCCTTTTATTTTTTTCTTTAGCAAAAGGAGGAGCAAGGCTGTCTAAACTTGGAATGGGCTCTGGATCTCCTTAGTAAAGGAAGAAACGCAGTCACATGCAGATTATCCCAGAAACGCTGATTGTACTCAGAAGATGAACAAGTTGAGGTCTTAGGTCTCAAGCAGTCCCAGACTCTTTACGAAGCACAGCTCTTTGGCTGAAGGCTGGTGCGGGCTTCATGTGAATAAACTACTTCAGACCACACACCAGTGGCTGCCATCAGTAATCCTAGCTGTGGGAGGCTGAGAGCAGCGTGATGGCATCTGAGGCCAGCCCAGGCCTACATGCGAAACCCCTTCTCAACCAAGAGCTGGGCATGGTAGCACATCCCTGTCATCCCAGTTATGAACAGGAAGCCCAAAACGGGTGAATCGCAGGCAGAAGAACCTACCCCCAAAATGATCAGGGCAAACAACGACTGGAGGTATAGCTTGGAAATAAAGCACCTGCCTAGCAAGCACAGATTCTCAGATTCTCAGCGCCATCTGCTATTAAGTAAACACTGGGAAAACTTGAGTTATTATCATCATTCCTCTTCAGATAATCCACCATCGTCTGGCCATACCTTGGTATCAAACAGAAATTTCTCAACCTGGCTACTATTCCGATATTCTTCTAGGTCCAGATCAATGGCTTTGTACTTTTCTATTTCCTCTTCTGTAATCGGAGCAACTTGGTCATAAATTCCAGGGATCAAGATATGACCTGATGAATCCACCAGGCTACCTGCAAGATGCACATGGAAAACAAAGCCAAGTAAAAATGACAAATGAGCTGATGCTGGCATCCTGCATGGCAGCAGACCTGGTGACAGCCTCTGCTCTCCATCTCCAGAACCACTGGTAACAACTCCACCTCAAAAGAGATACTCAGAAGGAGCTAGGTTACCAGGTGGACCCAGACAAAGTTGGGTTGTAATGGTCAGCTGGTCTGGTGGAGGAGCTGACTAAACACATGGGTCTACAATAGATCCAGTGAACTTAACTCCCCTGTGTCAAGCGTACGTTTTCGACTGGAACTCCTGTGCCACGAGCAAGGCTCATATCTCCCCAACTATCATATCCTGAGTTGAAAGGTTAAGTGTGACAAGGTAGAGAAGATTATGCGTGTATGGAAATATTAAAACTTTTAAAGGGGTAGGGAGGAATAAGAAAGGGAAATAACAGAGGTAAATTTAATCAAAATACAGTATATGTGTATGGAAATATCATGATTAAACCCTGTTGAATAAGTAGGTAAATACTAGTGGCTCACTCCTGTAATCCTACCTTAGGAGGCTGAGAGCTGAGGATCACAGTTCAAAGCCAGGCCAGGCTTTTCTGCCTGTGTGAGAATTTTATCTCCAAATAACCACCAAAAATCTAGAAGTGGAGCTGTGGCTCAAATGGTAGAGGGCTAGCCCTGAACAACAACAACAAAAAGCTCATAGAATCCAGGCGCAGTGACTCACGCCTGTCATCCTAGCTACACGGGAGGCTGAGATCTAAGGATCAAGGTTCAAAGCCAGCCCGGGCACCAAAGCCCATGAAACTCTTATCTCCAATTAACCACCAAGAACTGGAAGTGGTGCTATGGCTTAAGGGGTAGGGTGGTAGTCTGGAGCTGAATTGCTCAGGGACAGGGCCCAGATGCAGAATTCAAAAAAAAAAAGTAAAGCATAAAAAAGAGGAGGGGGACTGGGAGTCCTAGTGGTAGAGTGCTCACCTAGCATGCACAAAGACCCAGGTTCAATTCCTCAGTACCACACACATAGAAAAAAGCCAGAAGTGGTGCTGTGGCTCAAGTGGAAGAGCTCTAGCCTTGAGAAAGTCCAAGGACAGTGCTTGGGTGCCCTGAGTTTAAAGCCCAGGACTGGAAATAAAAAGAGGGGTGAGCATAGCCTAATGGTAGAGTGCTCACTTAGCATGCATGAAGCCCTGGCTGGGATTCCTCAACACCACGTACTCAGAAAAAGCACTGTGGCTCAAGCGGCAGAGCGCTAGCCTTGAGCAAAACATGTCCAAGGACATTGCCCAGACCCTGAGTTCAAGCCCCAAGACTGGCAAAAAAAAAAAAAGCAGGGAAGAAGGATCTGAATAATTATTACCGAGGAGAGCCACCAGATCAGCCATAGGCTCATTAAGGATCCCACCAAAGGTTCCGGAGTGAAAATCCTGATCTCTGCATTTCACCTGTAAGAAGGTGAGAGAAGACATGACTCCCTCCTGGTCTTCTGGCACCCGTGGAAGCATCTGGCCCATAAAAACGTAGTTTCACAGTTGCCTGGGTGTGAAGAGACCAATTTGACTAATCAGCCTCCATTCCATTAAGTGACCCAGCAGCTTAAACTGTAATTATTTACACCTCTCCCCTACCCATCAGCGTTCTAATTGTGTATTCTACCACAGGTCGTCCGTCTGAATGGAGAGGAGAAGGAAATTCTGTGTCAGTCCCAAACTAAATATCACAGGTAGTCATAGCAACTCCCGAGGGAAGAGGGAAGGTAGGGCACCAATTTTGAGGTGGGAAACTAAGGCCGAGAGACTGGGCGCCTGCAGGCCAGGGTCCTGCCCTGTCCCCTGGGCCCTGCATTAGGCCTGGGTTCCCTGAGGCCCTGAGGACCAGGCAGTCCTTTAGGGGGGACAGTTTCCACCTCCAGATTGCATTGCCATCCCTCCTCCACCTTCGGTGTTTGCCCCACAAAGCCCCAGTTCACTGGACTGGATCACACCTACATGCCAAAACCTCCACGATGCCCGGGCTTCCCGGAATGGACTCCTCCCTCCTTCTTCCTCCCTCCATCCCCAGCCCAAATGGCCCGCACCTCCACAGTGAAGTAGCTGTTCCCTCGGGTGCCGTAGGTGAGCGCAGGCCTCCGGCGGCTGAGCCACAGATTGTCTGAGATCACAACGTAGTCTACCCTGGAGAAGAAGCGGTCCTTCTCTCTCCTGACAAGCTCCTCCAGGCCAACAGAACCGGCCTCTTCCATCCCTTCCAGGAGGAACTGGAAATTCACAGGGAGGTCCTGGGGTGGTGACAGAACAGGAAGATTGTCCAGTGTGCATGGCCCACGTTCTGTTTGCAGGTAACATGAAGTCACTCTCTCCACCCAGTGTGTGCAAGCCCCACAGCTCCATCTCCAGCAGCGGAGTTTCCATAGAAGCCCAAGGAGAACTCAAGATGCAGCTGGGTGAATGGACGGCTTGGTCCACCCATGAATGCTGTGCCCCAACACCATCTAGCTTCCTGTGCTGGAGGCTTCCTCCTCCATCCTCCCTCCTCCTCCTCCTTCTCCATCCTCCCTCCTCCCTCCACCACCCTCCTCCTCCTCTCCTCTTCCTCCTCCTCCATCCTCTCTCCTCTGTCCTCCCTCCACCACCCTCCTCTTCCTCTCCTCCTCCTTCTCCTCCTCCTCTTCCCCAAAATGGCTTTCCTGAGAACAACTATGAATTGCTCTTCTGCCCTAAGAATTCTGAAGAAGGTAAACGAGAGTTCTTTCCTTGGAACGACTGTTAAGCCATAGGCTCATTTTTATTTCCAGTGTCTTTTACTTTTCCGCTATGATTCCAATCTGCCTTTTAATTTATTCAAAGCCTTTGATCTGGCAGCAAAATGGAACTGAGTTTTCCTCCTGTTAACATGAGTCACAGAAAGAGCCCCTTTAAAATGTTTACAGTGTGCCACTTTTCCCATTGGGTTCTTGAACTTAGTTTCTGACCGCCTTGGGAAGAGCAGGTGGCAGGAAGGCCAGGTGCTCTGAGGATAATCCATGGAGCACCGTCTGGGTCACCGGGCCTGGGCTGGCCCGGTGAGCCAGGGTCACAAATTAGAAAACAAGCACCCGGGGTGTCCATTTGGATAAGGGCCATCACACTTGTGAACATCTTAGGCGGTGAAGCTGCAGTGTAGAAGGCTTCACCTTCCTTCACAGTTAATGAGTATGCAATCTCTGAGATGCAGTGGAGCTGGTAAGCACTTACTGGCAAGCCACCGTTAATAAAACACAGCAAGGCAATGGCTAGGACGAGCGGAGGGCGAGGACAGCAGCCACTGGTCTGGTCTCCACCCTGCCCCTCAGCACCCTGCTGGGGCTGGGGAATGAGCACTGCCCCCCTGCACAGCTCATTCCTCACAATGAGTGTTAACAAGAGCTCTGTCCTCAGTAAGATGACCCAGTGAGGTGTTTGCGTTTAAGAACTCGGTGGAGAGCAAGGCAGAGAGGAAAGAGGGAGCAAAGAGCAAACCCTCATGGATGGCCTGGCATCACTGGAAGACATTTGCAGAGCTCTCCCTCCCCGCCTCCCCATCCCTTTCTCAGTCCCCTTCCTTCTTCTCTCCCTCTTTCTCTTTCCTTCCCTCTTCCCCTCCCTCCCTCCATTCCTCCTTCCTTCTCCTTTCTCTTTCTTCCCGTCCTCCTTTTTTCCTCTCTCCTTCCTTTCTCTCTTCATCTTCCTTCTTTTTTTAGACAGGGTCTCACTATGTAGCATAAGCTGGCCTAGAACTTAAAACCCTCCTGCCTGTTTCCCAAACGCTGGGATTACAGGCGTGCATCACCATGCCAAATTTGCAGAATTCTCTTCACTTTACCTTCCTAAGCAGCTTGTGAGGTAGAAATTCTCGCTCACTGAGGAACAAAATGAGGCTCAGAGGCATTGAGATGTGTCCAGGGAAGTGAGCCTTGCTTGTTTTTGTTTTTTACCATATAACTTGTAGATTTTGGCCTCTACATAGGAGTGTTGTTGTTGTTTTGACTTTTGTGGGGTTTGAACTCTGGGCCTGAGCACGGTCCTTAAGCTCTTCAGCTCAAGGCTAGCACTCTACCACTTGGAACCAAGGTGCCACTTCTAGTTTTCTGGTGATTACTTAGAGATAAGAGTCTCTTGGACTTTTGTGCCCAGGCTAGATTTGAACCACGATCCTCAGCTCTTAGACTCCTAAGTAGCTAGGATTATAGGTGTGAGTCACCAGGGCACCCAGCTAGGAGTGTTCTTATAAATATTGTTTATGTGGATAAGAAAAGGGGGGAAAGGAGGGTAGGAGGGAGGGAATAACACATTCAAGGTCAGTACTTCTTGAGTTAAGGAAGGGCTGTGGATAAGAAAATAACTCTGGGTGGCTTAGCAGTAGAGTGTTTTCCTAGCATGCACAAAGACCTGGGTTCAATTCCTCCATACCACATACATAGAAAAAATTCAGAAACGGTGATGTGGCTCAAGTGGTAGAGCTCTACCTTGAGGAAGTCCAAGGACAGTGCTCAGGCCCTGAGTTCAAGACCAGGACTGGCGAGAGAGAGGAGAAAGATAGAGGAGAGAGAGAGAGGAGAAAGGAGAGAGAGAGAGAGAGAAGAGAGACAGAGAGAAGAGAGAGAGCGAGAGAGAGAGAGAGAGAGAGAGAGAGAGAGAGAGGGAGGGAGACCCCTTCATCTGAAGAAAGGGTTGAATCTGCTCTGATAAACGTCTGGGAAGCACCACTGGAAGTCTAAGTCAGGGGCCAGGAGCTGTGTCCATCCAGGGTTCTTTGGGCCGGGCCTTCTCCGGAGCCCCCAGTCAGTACCGGCAAAGCGGTAACATTTTAAAGCATACATTCACAAACCCTGTGCCCTCAAGAGCTAATACATTGTGGGGCCAAGTTTAGAGCCAGCTGTCCAGTTTCCTGCAGGTCCCCCCACCCACTGAAGCAGCACTGACCCCCCTCTCCCCCCCCCACCTCACTGCTGCCAGTCCTGTTCCACCTGCACCAGTAATGAATCATCAAGCCGAGTGTGAGCAGAAGAAAAACTGAGGCAAGGTGCCCCGTGCAACGTTCTGGATCTCCAGGCCCTCTCCGCAGGTGCCAGAGGCCCTGTGGGAACTGGGGAGTGACCGTGGCAGAGTCCTGTCACCCCGGCCGCTGCTCCATTGTGAGGGCTTCTCTCCTGAACAGCACTGCCTCCTCTCCCCCAAGTGTCCCTGCACACAGGGATGCCAGCTGCGGAAGGGAGGGAGGGGGAAGAAGGCTGGGAGTGAGGAGGCAGGTCCTCACACGCGTGGGACGCGGGCGTGGGCAGTAAACACTGTGCCCAAACCCGGCCACACGAAATAATGTCTTGACCTTCCCAAACTTACTCCTCCTACGGATAAAATGAATGTGACAGAGTTTCTGCATCTTCCAAGGACAGCTGGGAAAAATAGGGGACAGAGCATAGCTTACTAGGGACCCAGGAAATGGCATACACACACTCACTGATTCATCCTCCTCCCCCCGCCCCCCTCCAGCAGGCCACCTACTTGATCCAGGGCTCGGAAGGCACTCACGGCATTAATCCAAGCTAGGACAGGGCCCTTGTTGTCTGTGGTTCCTCGTCCATAGAGTTTGCCTGCAAAGAAATAGGAAATGGGAGAAGAAATTTTCAAACAGCACAGAGACCTCTGCCAAACTGAGTGAGCTAAAACAAATGTTCTTTGACGAGTAATAATTTTCTTTAGCATTTTTATTTAGCTGACATTATGAGTTATATATGTATGTATATATATAGCCAGTGCTGGGGCTTGAACTCAGGGCCTGGGCACTGTCCCTGGGCTGCTTTTTGCTCAAGACTAGCATCCTACCATTTGAGCCACAGAACCACTTCCAGCTTTTTCTGTGTATGTGGTACTAACTAAGGAATTGAACCCAGGGCTTCATGTATGCTAGGCAAGCACTCTATCACTAAGCCACAGTCCCAGCTCCACAAGTAATAATTTTAACAATAGTTTCCAATATCCCAGGCACAAATCTTGCTCTGAAATTGCAGAATGTGACTGCTTATATGCAAATCATGATATGCAAAACATGATAATATGAAATTCACAGCTTGCTTTGGCTGCTTTATCTTTGTTCACTGAGGGGGCCTGAGGATTTGTTCCTGAGAAGCCTGGAACATGGCTTCTCCTGAGATTTTACAATCTGCAGAATAGTAGAATAGATTACAATTTGCAGAATAGATTTCCACTAATCTTTCCTCTTATTTATAAAATAGAAACCATATTTGAATTTCCAAATGGGGATTTGAACTCAGAGTCTTACCCTTGCTAAGCAGGCTCTCTACCACTTGAGCTACACACCCCCAGCTCTGTATTTTTCAAAAAGAACTCATATGACCTCACAACTGTTTTCTTACTGTTCAACAGCCCCATCCAGAGGCACAGAAAAAGTCCTGGTTTATTCCACAAAAGGAAGGAAGTCAGGCACATGGGGCCTGTTAGAAGTCATGAGAACAACGTTTCTATTCATTGTCTTTGCTGTTGTTCCAGTAGCAGGGCCTGGGTGCTGGCTGACACTTCACTATCTCAGCCACAATTCCACTTCCAGCCTTTTCGTGGCTAATTGGACATAAGAATCTCACAGATTTTTCTGTCTGGCCTGGCTTCAAACTGTGATCCTCAGATCTCAGCCTCTTCAGGAACTGGGATTGCAGCAGTGAGCTGCCAGCATCCACGTGTTAAAGGCCTAGGAACAGAGGTGCATCTTTGACTCTGACTCTGCGAGCCAGCCCTGTCCACAGAATCAGCGGTCACTGACCGTCCACCTCTACCAGTGTGAAGGGGTCGGTGAGCCACCCATCGCCCCGCAGTGCAGGCTGCACGTCCAGGTGTCCGTAGAGGCAGACAGTGGGTTTCTTCGGATCATTCCCCAGTTCAGCCAGAATGATGGGTGGCAGTGGGAGACTCTGGCCATCTGGCAGCTACAGAAAGAGAGAGGCTCACACTGTTCTTCCAGAAAATTCTGAACATGACATTGTCTGCCTACCTTGGACAGGACTTCTTTGTTTTTCTGTTGTTGTTTTGCCAATCCTGGGCCTTGAACTCTGGGCCTGGACACTGACCCTGAGCTTCTTTTGCTCAAGGTTAACACTTGAGCCACAGTGACACTTCCAGCTTTTTCTGTGATTAATTGGAGATAAGAGTCTCAAGGACTTTCCTGCTCAGGCTGGCTTGCAACTGAGATCCTCAGGTGTCAGCCTCCTGAGAGGCTAGGATTACAGGCACAAGCCACCAGTACTGGACTTAGGTCTTCTTTTTTTACATTACTTTCTCCACCTCTAAAATGGGTACTCTCAGATTGTTAGTAAAAATATAAAACATACCAGGCACCAGTGGCTCTTGACAGTAATCCTAGCTACTCAGGAGGCTGAGATATGAGGATCACAGTCCAAAGCCAGCCCAGACAGAAAAGTCTGAGAAACTCTCATCGCTAATAAATCAGAAAAATCCAGAAATGGTGCTGAGGCTCAAGTGATTGAGCACTAGCCTTGAGCAGAAGCAGCTCAGGGACAAGCTCAGGCCCTGAGTCTAAGCCCCAGGATTAGAAAAAAAAATTACACGTGTTTCAATGTAGAAGTGAGATCTCAAGGTGAGTAGACCGAATCATGGAAACACTGGTGTCGGGGTCCTTCACCCCCAGTCCCTCTTGAGGAGGGATGGAAAAAACACACCCCAACCAGTCCAAGCCACGAGAGCAGAGGGCCCACTGTCCTCCCGCACTCAGCCTTGCTTCTCCGGAGCACGAACGCCACGCAGCCTCATCAAGGCAGGAATCTCTCTCTAAAACTCCCCTCCTTATATTGGGTGCAGGAGCCCATCAGCACAACAGGTGGGCAGGATAAAGAGTCCACTTGTTTACTACCCCTACTGCAGGTCTCAGCAGAAAGCTATTAGAATGGCGTTACTCGGCCCCCAACACACTGGATTATTCTGGACTTCTCATGGCTAAAGCAAGGGCCGCTGGTTTCTTAGAAATAGGGTTGGAGTTTGTGATGGATTGGCAGCGGATAAGGAGCCAGACTTCAAGGGAAAGAACCTGAGCCTTTGAGAAAGCCAGCCTGTGGAGGCAAGGGAGGGAGCCTCGGGGGGACCCAGGACAAGAGCCTTTCCCTAGGGCCCTCCCCACCTGTCTTTGCCCACTGCACAGTCCACGCAGACTGTGGGTGGGCAGTGCCTTCTCCTTGGACCTGGACGGAGGTGCCACGTCCCCAGCAGGGAGGAGGAGAGGGCTGAGCTTACTGCAGCCAGTGTCTGCGGGCTCCCCGAGGGAGGGGACCCCACCCGCACCTGCTGGGAGCCCAGGTCCACGACGTCCACACTGGCGCCCAGACGCCGCAGCTTGTCAGCACCCGTGGCCATCATGCGGACCAGCTCGTGTCTGAAGCGGGGCCCAGGCTGCCCGGAGATGCTCTCGATGGCCACCCACTCGGCCAGCGCCTGTCGGGGAAGCACGAGAGGGTTAGCACGGCCACGTGTGTGTGTGTGCTGGCGGGGACAGCGCAGGAGGGACGCAGCAAGGCCCCAAGCTTGCTGGAGGATGGAGGCCCGCAGGCTGCGTCAGTGACACCCGTGAGGCCCATGCAGAGAGGGGCTCACACCGGCAATCCGGGCTGCCTGCTAGCCTGAGAGCTAAGGATAGGGGTTCAAAACCAGCATGGGCTGAAAAGTCTATGAGACTCTTATCACCGAGCGACCCCCAAAAAGCCAGAGGTGGAAGTGTGGTTCGAGTGGTAGAGAGTCAGCCGTGGGGTGGGGGCTGTGGTCAGGGCTGTGTGTGCAGCCAGGGCACCCGTGCTGGAATGGCCTTCCTTCTCCTCTCCTAGTCTTGGGTTTTCATCTGTAGAGGAGTTTGGAGCCCCAGGTTGGACTGAGCCTCAAGAACTGAGGTCATGCCATGCCGGGAGGGACTGCTGGGTGCTGGGAGGGACTGCTGGGTGCTGGGAGGGTTCTAGGAGGGGCTGCTGGGTGCTGAGAGGGACTGCTGGGTGCTGGGAGGGACTGCTGGGTGCTGAGAGGGACTGCTGGGTGCTGGGAGGGACTGCTGGGTGCTGGGAGGAGCTGCTGGGTGCTGGGAGGGTTCTGGGAGGGGCTGCTGGGTGCTGGGAGGGTTCTGGGGGGAACTGCTAGGTGCTGGAAGGGACTGCTGGGTGCTGGGAGGGTTCTGGGAGGGACTGCTGGGTGCTGGGAGGGGCTGCTGGGTGCTGGGAGGGACTGCTGGGTGCTGGGAGGGACTGCTGGGTGCTGGGAGGGGCTGTTGGGTGCTGGGAGGGTGCTGGCAAGGGACTGCTGGGTGCTGGGAGGGTTCTGGGAGGGATGCTGGGTGCTGGGAGGGACTGCTGGGTGCTGGGAGGGACTGCTTGCAGAAGTAATGTTTCTACAAAAAGGGCCTGGAGTTTGGCTTAGTGGTTAAAGTGCTCGCCTAGCATGCACGAAGACCCGGGTTCGATTCCACGGTACTGAGGCTCAAGTGGTAGAGTTCTAGCCTTGAGAGAGTCCAAGGACAGTGTTCAGGCCCTGAGCGCAAGCCCAGGAATGGCAAAAAAAAAAAAGGATGATCTTGACTCCGTTCCCACTCTTCCACACTGGGTGGACATGAGCTGCCTGAGGAGGTGGGAAAGGGGAGGCGTAGGCTCCAAGGTCAGGAGATGTCATTTCTCCACCTTGCCTGGAAATTCCACTTTGTCAGGCCAACATTCTAGTGGGGGGGGCATAGAGGTCCAAGTCTGCTCTGTGCTCTTAGCAGGAAGCGTGACACTCCTCAACGATCCAACCTGCCAAGGGCTGGCAGCCCAGAGTCCAGGGACGCTGAGGGAGACGGGCTCTGGCAGGGAGCAGCCCCGGGGTGGGAGGGCTGGGACCCCAGACAGAGACAGGACAGAGACAGCGACATGGTGACATTCAGTAAGGGCGTGTGTCTGCCTTCTCACCTCCACCTGCTCCCTGACCCAGGCCTCCCTCCCCCTCCTTCCTTCCGTCTCCCTCTTCTCCCCTCTCCCATGTGTCCACGCCACACACCACAAGCCACGGAGTTGGGAGCCAAGCAGAGTCAGGAATCTGGAGGCAATGGCATGGGCCTGAGCCTGGCCGAGGAGCCAGGAGGCAGTTGTCACATGGGCGCCCAGTGAGCTGAAGGGACGCCAGCTCTGCAGAGGGGCACAGAGTGGATGTGGCTGAAGCACATGTTCAAGGTTGGGCAGGGAAAGAGGGGCCCCTTCCTTAGAGCTTCTAAGGAAGCTCAGGTTCAGTGTCTGCCGGGCACTGAAAATGGAATCCAGTCACCATCACAGTCCCCACCGCCATCAGACAAGGGCTTCCGCCATGCCTGCAGAGCCCCTCCGCACACGGGTGTGAGCCCTACCTGCACAAACTCATCCTGGTGGACGTCGATGTACTGGAAGAGTCTGTCCAGGGGTCCGGGGGGCGGCGGGGACCAGGAGAACATGGCTCCCTCCAGCAGCAGCAGCAGTGCCAGGAAAGATGAGGCCTGTCAAGGTGGATGGGGACGACGCAGAAAGTGACTCCAGCTCTGACCTTTATGTGCTTGAAAAAAGGCTGTTACAAAACCCAGCCGCTTCCAGCCAGCTAGACAGAAGTTACCAGAGATAAGAGAGCTGGAAATGCAAGTTTTTAGCACACCTGCCCCCAAGCTCTTATTTCCAAAGCCAAAGACAGAAGCCAAGTGAATGGCAAGTCTCAGGCCCTAATGTCCCGCTGTCCAGTCCCCCGTGAAAGAGCCAGTGCTCTGAAGAGGTGCCGGGCAAAACAAAGGTACACACAGGGGGTGGGAAACTTCCACGCTTGGTTAACCACTCACAAGTGCCAAAGTTCCATGCGGGATTGCAGGGTTCTCTTTCCTGCACCCACGACTGAAAACCTTACAGGGTAAGAAAGGAAACGAAATGTATGCAGGCACATGCCTGTAACCCCCGCACTTGGGAGGTTCAGGCAAGAGGGTCAAGAGTTTGAGACCACTTTGAGCTCCATAAGCAGACCCTGTCTCAAAAAAAGAAAAAGAAAAAAGGTTAAAGGATAAGAAACTATCCTATTACATGTATTACGGATAAATGACATCTTTTTCTTAGGTTCTTTTTTTTTTTTTTGCCAGTCCTGGGCTTGAGCTCAGGGCCTGAGCACTGTTCTTGGACTTTCTCAAGGCTAGAGCTCTACCACTTGAGCCTCAGCACCACTTCCAGCTTTTTTCTATGTATGTGGTACCGAGGAATTGAACCCGGGTCTTCATGCATGCTAGGCAAGCGCTCTACCACTAGGCCAAACTCCTGGCCCTTCTTAGGTTCTTTCAGGAGAGTTAATCAGATCACATGCTTGCAATTTGGGGGGCATGGGAGAAATTTTCATGCCTTTGCACATCTCCAAACTTCTCCCGCTCTTGTTTTAACTCTCACAGCACCCCTGCATCGGGCGTTACTGATGGGCAGCATCCTACGTGCAACATTTCATTGTTCTTCAGTATTTTCATCCTTCTTTTTGTGGGGGAGAGACTCGGGTGTGGGACTTGAACTCACTTTGAGACTAGCACTCTACCACTTTGAGCCGCAATGCCGCTTCCAGTTTTCTTGTGGTTAACATTGGAGATAAGTCTTAAGGACTTTTGTGCCCAGGCTGGCTTTGAACCATGATCCTCAGATCTCAGCCTACAGAGTAGCTAGGATTACAGGTATGAGCCACCAGCACCTGGCTAGAAACAGATTTTTTTTTTGCTAGTCCCGTTGCTTGAACTCAGGGCCTGGGCACTGTCCTTGGACACATTTTGTTCAAGGCGAGCGTACTGCCACTTGAGCCACGGCACCACTTCCAGATTTTTCTGAGTATGTGATACTGAGGAGTGGAACCCAGGGCGTCATGCATGCTAGGCAAGCACTCGACCACTAGGCTGCTCTCCTGGCCTTGGATACAGATTTTTGAACATTGGTCGGTGATGCATAGAAGACAGTGTCTCGAGCCCAGCAGCCCAGGGCTCTCCAGAAGGCCTCCCCAGAGCAGTCTGGTGTATTCCCTTTTCCCACATTAATATTTTGTAAAATTAATCTCTCTTGCCTAAAGGAGAAAAAGAAGCGAAGTGTGTTTTTAGCTGCCTGCAAGAAAACATGAGATGTGTCAGTGTGCCAACTAGCCAGCTCTGAACACTGTGGTATTCTGCACTCAGATACTCACAGCTCTGTGGGGTGTGTGTGTGTGTGTGTGTGTGTGTGTGTGTGTGTGTGTGTGTGTGTATGTGTGTGTGTGTATCTGGTGAGAGTTTCTTGGATATGATGTCAACAAAAGAAAAGAATAAATAAACTGAAATTCACAAAAAAAATAAAACATGACCCAAGTGGGAGAACATTTGCCTACCAAATGGAAGGCCCTAAGTTCAATCTCCAGTTCCACCAAAACCAAAACCAAACCAAACAAACGACATAAAGAAACTGAGACCAAGCCCTAGCACTGGAGAGGTTGAGGTAGGGAGATTGTGAATTCACAAAGATTCAAGTTGGAAGATCATGAGTTCAAAGACAGCCGAAGCTATAACAATGCATGTCTCAAAAGCGAACGAACAGAACCTGGTGGCTCAATCCTGCAATCCTAGCCACCCAGAAGGCTAAGATCTGAGAGCCAGTTCAGAGTCAGTCTGGACAGACAAATCTGAGAGACTCCTGCCTCCAATTAACCAGAAAAATGCTGCAAATGGAGGTGTGGCTCAAGTGGTAGAGAACTACACTTGAGCAGAAATGCGAAGCAAGGGGGTGAGGCTCTCAGTGTAGGCCCCAGTACCAGCACAAAAATTAAAAATGAACAAACAAACCAAGACCAAAACAAAAAAGTAAAAATGAGTAGAAGGACCAAGTTACAGAGAGAAAAAAGTCTGCAAACATATCTGTTAAAGAACTTGTATTTATAAGGCACAATTTCAATTTAGTAATTAAAAAGGGGGAGAGTCCAGTTTTAAATAGGTAAAGACATTCAGCAGCGTTGCTTCCAGGAGGGATTAAAAAGGTGACCAGGTATGGGAATGTGGCTTGGTGGCAGAAAGGAGCCTGTAGTGGAAGAGTGCTTGCCTAGCATGCATGACGCCCTGGGTTCTATTCTTCAATACCACATACGCAGAAAAAGCCGAGTGGCACAGCTCAGGATGCTAGGCGCGGTGGCTCACTCCTGTAATCCTAGCTACTCAGGAGGCTGAGATCTGAGGATCAAGGTTCAAAGCCAGCCCAGGCACAAAAGGACCTGAGACTCTTATCTCCAATGAACCTCTAGAAAATAGGAAGTGGGGCTTGGCTCAAGGGTAGGGTGGTAGCCTTGAGTTGAAGAGCTCAGGGACAGAGGCCAGGACGAGTTCAAGCCCATGCCCCCCCCCCCCAAAAAAAAAGTAGCTCAGGGACAGAGCTCAGGCCCTGAGTTCAAGCCGGAGGAAGAGGAGGAGGAGGAGGAGATGATAACAAGGACAACGAAGAGGAGGAGGAAGAAAAAGAGGAGGAGGAGAAAGAGGAAAAGGGAGGAGGAAGAACTTTGGCCAGCAGGTGGCGTTAATCACCCATCCAGGCCTACGCCGCCCTCCGTTCTGGATGAAGCTGGATGCATTCATTCTACCAGGGAAGAGAAGGGAAGAAGTCTGCAGACCTCTAGTGGCCAGAAGATGAGCTCAGCCCTCAAAGAAAGCACCTTGTAGACTCTGACACAGCAAAAAATCTGCGCAACTAATCAATCCACATTAACTTGTGAACAGTCTTTAAATTTTCACTCTTATTCCATTAAAAAGTGAAGTGGTACTTCTCTTGAACAAGTCAAAGGAAAAACTTGTGGGGGTCGGGGGAGGAAGAGAAAAGAAAGAACACAGCATTTAGATCCTCAGATAGAAAGACCAAGGTATCAGGTTCTCAGGAGAGCCAGTCCTGACCTCAGCGCCTGGTAAGGAGAGGAGAGCTCGCAGCTCTACTCTGCAGTCTTGAAGTTGAGCACAGATCTGCCTTCACATCCTTGGTGAAAGCTCAGGCTCCATCTGCTGGCTCTCCTCTCCATACTTTTCTGTGTTTTCTTAGGTGACAGCTGGGTTTGTAGTAGTCACCCTAGGAAAATCTAGGGACTCAAAGGGTCATTCCTGGCTGTTACCTTTGCAGAAAGAAGTAGCAGGAGCTGGGAACGGGAAGGTGACCTAGGGGTTACAGTTGAGGACTAACAGGAAGAGAGCTTCCCTCGACCTTGGGAATTCATTATTGCTGCTGCTTGCTCCCAGATGCAAGGCAAGGGTTTCCAGTGCTGTCTTATCTGTTAGTACATCAAGTTTTCATTGTTGTTGTTGCTGTTGTTGTTTGTGGGTCCTAGGGCTTGAACTCAGGGCCTGGGCATGGTCCCTTAGCTTTTGTGTTCAAGACTGGTGCTGTACCACTTGAGCCACAGCTCCACTTTTGACTTTTAGGTGGTTGACTGGGGATAAGCCATGGCCTTGGATGAGATCTCAGGTAAGTCTCATGGACTTAGCTACCAGGGATGGCTTTGAACCTCAGTCCTCAGATCCCAGTCTCCAGAGGAGCTAGGGGATCACAGGTGCCACAGGTGCCACAGGTGCCACAGTGCCCAGATAATACTTGAACTTTTTTTTTTTTTTTGCCAGTCCTGGGCTTGAGCTCAGGACCTGAGCACTGTCCTTGTATTTTTCTCAAGGCTAGAGCTCTACCACTTGAGCCTCAGCACCACTTCCGGTTTTTTCTACGTATGTGGTACTGAGGAATCAAGCCCGGTCTTGGTGCATGCTAGGCAAGCACTCTACCACTAGGCCAAACTCCCGGCCGCTGATACTTGAATTTTTAAGACAACTTTTCCCAGAGCATTCCCAGAGCACCCCCAGCTGGTTCCATCCTCTTGAAGTAGCACTAGTAAGAAACTTGGCAGTGGCACCCCAGCTTCGTTAGCTTTTCTACACTTCTTCCTTCTCCTGATGCTGATAGACAATGGCTTAAGCTGAAAGCACACACCTCCGAGAACATGAGAGGGTCCGCGCTGCCGACCCCACTGAGTGACCTGTGCCCTCAGGGTTCTAGATCAGAGCCACGCATAGAAGTTAGGCTCTAGCCAGGCATGGTGGCTCACACCTGTAATCGTAGCTACTCAGGAGGCTGAGATCTGAGGATCAAGGTTCAAAGCCAGGCTGGGCACAAAAGGACCTGAGACTCTCCTCTCCAATTAACCTCTAGAAAATGGGAAGTGGGGCTTGGCTCAAGGGTAGGGTGGTAGCCTTGAGCTGAAGAGCTCAGGGACAGGGCCCAGGCCAAGTTCAAGTCCCACGACCCACAAAAAAAACAAAAGAAAGAAAAAGAAGTTAGGCTCTTAGGCTCTTGCTTCACTCTTGGGGTAGTACCCGAGCCTTGATGAGTTGACAAAGCAGGAACAACATACTAACTCAGGGCAAAATGAGGAAGAGGGCGTGGACCAGGGGGGGAGGGAGGCATGGGGACATAGGGGCCAGCAAGACTGCGAAATCTTCATGTGCCTGCAAAATTCAAACCATTAACCAAGGATGTAGGCAAAGTTGCTTCCTGGCAAAGGGACTTTCCCCCACCCAGTTGCCGAAAAGTGG
This sequence comes from Megascapheus bottae, assembly GCF_031878675.1. Taxonomy (NCBI): domain Eukaryota; kingdom Metazoa; phylum Chordata; class Mammalia; order Rodentia; family Geomyidae; genus Megascapheus; species Megascapheus bottae. The sequence goes on from NC_143527.1 coordinate 3,093,326, forward strand.
CCCTGCTTGTGTGGCAGTTACCAGAATGTGTGCTGGGAGCAGAGGCTGGGGCTTTCTGAATAGAGAGCAGGAAGTCCCAGTATTAGAAATAATACAGAAGTGGTAGGAGCAGAACGTCATGATTTCTGTACAACTAGAAAGGAACTGTCCACCCAGTCAGAAGTCGTGTGCCTACTGATGCTTGGCCCCCCATTTCCTGCCAGCACCCCTATAAAAAACCCAGGGTCTCCACTCCCGCAGGATCTGAATTTCTTTCTGAGTCAACGCAATAAACTTTTCCTCCACTCTTAAAAAAAGTGGTCTTGATATTGTCAGTCTGCCTTGTCTGTTGCTGTAACAAAGCAACCGATTAACAGTGACAAGGCAGCCAATCCACAGAATCCTTAGAACCTCAAAGCTCCATCCCACCTAACTGTTTGTGCTTCCTCTGTGCCCATCTTCCTCCTCTGCTTAAGCTAAAACACCAGCTGGGAAGATTTGCTGAAATGCTCATCTCGACATGGACTGCATCATTTCCTTTCTCTAAGCTTCACCATTTCTGCCTCTGTTGGTGAGAGATTGAGGTTGGGGGGCAGCCTGGACCTGCAGAGCCCTGGACCTGCCTAGGGCCTGAAGCATGGGCTTCATGCGTGACTCCACGAAGTGTCACTGCAACTCATGGTGCATCTTTGTTAGGGTAGGGCCTCTGCCCTGCTTCCTGGATACATTCTTCATAATATTTTTTAGCTCCCTAGTTTTCCTTTTGTGCTCAGACTAGAATTTACCATACTCGTTGAGACTGTTTAGGTTTAGGTTTCTCACTGGCTGGCTTCCATATTTCTGTTCTTGATTCCTATGAACCTATTTACCTTGCATGACCTTTCATTCTTTTTTTTTTTTTTTTTTGCAAGGGCGGGGGATCCTGGGGCTTGAACTCAGCCTGGACGCTGTCCCTGAGCTCTTCAGCTCGAGGCTACCGCCCTACCTTTGAGCCACAGCCCCACTTCCTGTTTTTCTAGAGGTTAATTGGAGATAAGAGTCTCAGGTCCTTTTGTGCCCAGGGCTGGCTTTGAACCTTGATCCTCAGACCTGAGCCTCTTGAGTAGCTAGGATTACAGGCGTGAGCCACTGGGCCTGGCTCCTTTTATTCTTTCATGTAGGGGTTAGTCTTCCATTTACTGCCTTGTGTCCGTTTGAAAGGCCTTCTGATGTTTGTGTTTCAGTGGCACTAAACCCACCGCCCACTTCGTTTTCTGAGCTGTTTTCCTTGATGTTTGGCCTCATGTTTTGGGGTCTCATGTATGTTGGGTTGGAGAAAGACAGAGTTTTCTGTAATCCCAGCCCTTCGTTCTCAATTCCTGTGACCCTCTTTCCCTTCTGAAGTACTGGAGAGGATTTCTCCGAAGATTCTGATCCACAGAAGGGGGCAAACTGCCCGAAAGTTTGCTGAGAACTTGCTGACAAGGCAGCTCCAACTGTCATGGAGGAAGACACCAACGATCAAAGCCTGCACTTTTGTCCCAAGCCATTGTGTGCTCCAGGCTCATTCCTTTCTTCTAGAACTCATCTGCTTCCTAGAAAAGCTCTGAATCTCCTTCCTCCAACCTTCACCACTTCTGTCTCTGTCAGTGACGAAAGCAATTGCGGCCACCGGACTTCTCCAGGAGAAGCTGTTTAAGTTCCAGCCATCTGGCTCTTTTGAGCTTTGCATTTGGCTGACGTCTACATCAGCCATTTGCTTACGCTTCCCATTTTGTGACCAGCCTTTTGCTCCTGGGGTACTGTCCCTTTTCTGTCCCTACAGGATCACTTCAGAACTTGATCTTTCACTCCCAGCTTGATGAGCAAGGCTTTTATTTTCCTTCTTTGTAGTTATTTGTGACCAGAAATGCCCTGGTTTCCTCCACGTACAGCTTCAGGTTCCAGGCTCAAGTCTAGGGGACGCCGAGTGGCCAGAGCAACCTGATGGGGGGGGGAGGGGGATGGCACATGTCCCTGAGCTGTATGGGGCACTGGCTCTTTTGCGTCTTGCTGCCTGGCTTCTATGTGGGACCTTCACTGCAAGCTTGTCTTATCAGCCCCCTCCTAGTCACTGAGTAGGGATTTGGGTGCATTAGGGACTTTGCACCCCTTCCATTAACCCTTTAGGGTACATGCAGACACTCTGAGCAAGCGGAGTTCTAAGAGTGGATTTGAACTGAAGGAGAGATTTCCCTGCAACAATTGCACTTCCTGGAAGCCAGTCCCATGCCCGCTCCCCGTGTCCTCGCCACACACAGTCCCCACAGGAAATGCAAGTGCCCCTGGCTGCCTGACACAGACTTACCCAAGTAGGGAGAGAGCAGGATTCGGCTGCATACAAGAAAGGTCACCGAGAATAAATGTACTTGGAGAAATCCTCAGCCTTCAGGCCAGGGTGGGGAGGCGCTCACAACTGTGGCCCTGACAAGTGGAGCTCAGGCCCGCCATGCCCAGCCAGCAAGGCTAGGGCCACCACCGGTGCGGATTCCCTGGACCTCTGAGGCCCCAGGGAGTGCGGGAAGAAGCCCAGGACACAGGGCTGCCTGTGGGTGGTGCTCACCTGTCCTCCCACCTGCAGTGTTGGGGTGCTCCAAAGTCTTTTAAAGCTTAGCTTCTACGGGGTGGGAGTTTGGCCTAGTGGTACAGTGCTTGCCTAGCGTGCATGAAGACCCGGGTTCAATTCCTCGGTACCACATACATAGAAAGAGCCGGAAGTGGTGCTGAGGCTCAAGTGGTAGAGCTCTAGCCTTGAGAAAGTCCAAAGACAGGGCTCAGGGCCTGAGCTCAAGGCCAGGACTGGAAAAAAAAAAAAAGAAAGAAAGCTTCGCTTACATTAGACAGGGAGGGATTTCACTGTTACCTCCCCTGACTATGTGTGTCTTCTCTCTTCACACTGCACCTGCCCATTTCCTTGGGTCTTCAGGGACTCATTCCTGTGTGGTCCATAGGTGACGGCCCCTGACAGGAAGGGCTGTGGACTGCTGGAAGCTGAGAGCATTTCCTGTCCCAGTCAGACGCATGCCCTGAGTGCAGCCTCTGTTGCTCCCAGTGCCCCACTCAAGGCGGGGGTGGGGGGATTGTAACGTCTTGAAAGAGCATTTGAGCTGTGGACACTGGGGCATTGTGTTTTGGGGGCAGAAGTCCCTCACCTAATTGTTGCACAAAGGCAACTTCTCTCTGTACAGGGCTCTGCACAGGGCTGGGATGGGGAGGAGATCGTAGGGTCCAAGCCCTCCTGCTCTCTCCAGCACTCTCACCTCATCCCACAGAGGGCTAAGCAGATACCAGCTTCTCCAGCTTCCCACACAGAAATCAGCACCCCTCCCATCTCTGCCATCTCACAGGAGCCTGGCTTTCAGGCCCAGCAAAGCCTGAGCTTCTGAAAGCACCCAGTTCACTAGATGTAGCTGTTCTCAAGGGACTGCATGTGGGCCACAGACCCATGCCTGGGTCCACTGGCTGAGCCCAGGGCCCGAGGAGGCAGAGCCATGGGCAGCTGCCATGGGCTCCCTGTGGCAGGATGGCCAGGCTAGCTTTTCTGACTCTCCAGTCCCAGCACATGCAACATGTGACATGCTAGAAAAGCCTTGTCCTGCAGGGCAGCGGCCATCTCTGCCTTTGCTGCACCCCTCTGCAGTGAGGTGGAAGTCTATGAATGAGAAAAACTAAACGTCAATGGAAAGGGCCAGCTAAGGGCGTCCTTCACCAAACCCCCTGCTGGATGGGGAGGCTCTGGGAGAGGATGCAATCCTGCCTTCTGGGAAGACAGTGTTGGCTGCTGAAGTGAAGTCCTAGCCATTGTCTTTCCCACTGCTAACTGAATGGGCTGCTTGTGAGAAAAAGTCAATTCTTGTGCAAGTCAACAGCAGAGCTGCTTAGTTAGAAACAAACTGAGCCCTCGACATTAAGAGTTGAGCTTAGATTTTAAATACTGGAGCCAAAGATACCCTCCCAGATAAAGCCAAGAAGAGCCCCAGAGGGCTTTGCCATTTGGACTTGAAAATGTTCTCCAAGAGTCATGTGAGAATCCTTCGAGTAGGAGGCGGAGTGGAGAGCACTTATTAAAAATGACGAGTCCTTGGCTTACAAAGTTCATGGAAAGATGCTCATCCCACTGCTTAAACATTGAGAAATGCACAAAGGAGAGCACAAGCCGTCACCTCCGCACCGTTAGCATGCTTACAGAGCAGCAGCAGGACTGGCAACGCTGTGGAGAGCTGGAACCCACACACGGAGCAGTGTGGAGGTTCTGTGAGGCCAGGATGAAGGTCAGTCAGGCCGTTCCTCCAATGATTGGTCTAATAACCCCTCTGCCATGTATATACATTCAAGAGACATGAAAACTCATCCACGTACGAGCTGGCGCCTGACTTTCCTAGCAGCATACTGACAGTACATAATAGATGGAGACACCCCCAAAGTCAACCTGCTAAATAAACTGGATACACTAAATGCGGCCACACAATGGGTTACTCCTGGCCACAAAAAAAAAAAAAAAAAAAAAAGGATTGTTCCCCTGACTCATGCCACACCGCAGGTACAAACATTACATTAAGTAAAGCAGAGGACAGGGTTTATGAAATAATGGACTATAAACACCTTCAAAGCAGTGCTATGTAGTTATTTTTGAGACCCTGCAACCCCTCAGAATACTAACAAAGGCGCTGGCCGGTGCCACGTGCCTCAGTCCAGCCAGCAAAACCTAAGATCTGGAAGCAGAGATGCAGCCCGTGTGCCCGGTCCCCGCCCGCGGATGTGGCGGCGCCCTGCTCTGGTGGGCTGAGCCTCTACGCCCTGCTTACCATTCTCCCAAGTTTGGGATCCATTGGTCTGGAGTCCTGAAGGCTTCAGCACCCCTCCACCTCAGGGCCCTGGGAAGAGGAAGCCCCAGCAGCACCCGGAGCGGGTCTCATTAAATCTTTCTGTGCCCTGACACACCCCGACCCACCCCAGCCCCCGGAAGGAAGACGAGGCGGATGGAGTGCATCTATTCATGTCTGGAAAACAAAAATGCTTTGTTCCACATGTGGACAAAGAAAGGAACAATGAGCCCCATAGCGTAGACACAGGATGAGGCTGTGGTCTGAAGGTCATCTGGTATGACTGGACACAGTGGCTCCCAGGTGATCTTTGATAGCAGCCTAGAGGCCCCCGGCCTCCATCCTAGGGGTCCCACCCCAGCAGGGTCACTGTGAGCACACGCGCCAGAACGCTGCAGGCTGTGTTCCTTTCTTGGGGCCTCCATTAACAAGGTATTTTGAGCTAGGCAGCTTACCCAGCAGACATGCGTGATGCCCCGGGCCAGAGGCCTCTTGAGTCCTACGGTGAGGAGGGAGCGGGTGGACTGGTGAGGTTGTGGGGGAGAAGCTGCTCCAGGCTGCCTGAGCCTGCGGTGCCTGCTAGTCCTTGGCGCTTTGCCTCCTGGCAGCCACAGCCTGGTATCGCTGAGTGTGCAAAGAGGGGTCTAGAGGCTGAGGTGGACGAGGGTCTCATGGGGAAAGGCTGGTCATGAGCACTCGGGGGGGAAAGGAGGATGGAGAGGCCAACGCTTTATGACGGAAGTGTTTTAGAACATGCTGGGAAACTTCAGAAAAGCCCAAGGCCAGGCACGCCCTCTGGACAGTGTGGCCCGTGTGGAGGAGAGGAGGCAGGGAGCCAGACCAGCGTGCATAGTTGAGGGCTGGTGCGTGGGGCTTAGGCCGTGACAAGGTGAGCAGGAGCATCTCCCAAGGGGTACCGAGCAGGAGGGGAGACTTGAGATGCACGGTCTGCTCGGGCCTCATGCTACCGGGTCCTTTCCATTCCAGGTGCCTTACGGAACCCACCATCTGGCCTGCCTGTGTGCCGTTCCTGCAGGAAGCCACTGGGGAGCTGCAGAGAACACGCTCCAGACGGCAGCGTCCTGATGGGGCAAGGCCTACGCTGTCTGCTCCTGGTGTCCAGCTTCCGGTGGGTGGGCAGTGACACCGGGGGGCTGGCAGCCTCAACACCCTCCACGGGAAGCTTCTCCACACAGGGCCTTCCTGTGAGCTGCTTTCCAGGGTTTCCTGGGCCACAGCTTTCCAGCAGGTTCTGCCAGTGTGGACCATTGTGGCTTCTCCTGTAGGCACTGGGCCGTGCTGGCCGGCTGTCCCTGGGTGTGCCACCCAGGCACTGTGGCTGCCCTGGACTCTACACGTGTGACTATGAGCCCTAGCTGTAACCGTCAGGGTTTGGAGGTGAAATCATTCCTGTGTTTCTCCACCTCAGAGGAAATGCTCCAGAGACCCGGCTGGCCTGGGACTCGGGGTGCTGGGTGCCCTGGCACGAGGGCTGTTCCCATCAGCGCCTGAGCTACCACTGGGGCTTCTGGGGGAAGACCACGCACTCCTTCTGTAGCAAACGAGGCTGAAGGGATGCATGGCGGTGATGGAGCCTCCTCGGGGCCTCCAGCCTGAGCCAACGACGACAGTCCGGCAGCCGCATGCACACGCACGTGCTCTAAGACCACAGCACAGCCACCGTGTCAAAGCACCCCACAAGCACCCGTGAGCCCCGTGAATAAGCCAGAAGCCACCCAACAGGCACATGTAGTCCATGAGACTGCTGCTCCCCAACAAACCCCCCACAACGTGTGCGCGTCTCACAAGGAAGGCGGACACCAGCCGTGAGCTCAGGGGTCGGTTTTCACTTTTATTCAGCAGCACACACGAAGGCAGGCCTTTCCTCGCTCTGGGACACTGGGGTATCCGTGCGGGCCTAACAGAGAGGGACAGCAGCGATGGGGAAGACCCTGAGAAAGGACAGAGCAGAGCGAGCAAGGAGTGACAACGGGGGCTGTCACAGCTTTTCTCCCTTTCTGAAGATGTCACTATCAGCCCTGGGCACCAGGCCAGTGCCGGCTACCACCCCACCCCACACTCTAGCAGAGCTGCTGTTTTGGGGGCACTGAAGTCACATTGGCCACCACAGAGAACCAGTCCGGAGGGTTGGTCAGCTGGCCTTGAAAATCCCCCAGCACCAGAACATTAACAATGGCCTGGAAGAGCTAACTGCACCCACTTGACAGCTGGACCTGCTCACGTCCACTTTCCCAAGAGAGCCGGAGGAGGGAGAGGGCAGGATCCCTTCTGGTTAGGCCCGGGAGGCTGACTTCTCAGTCCTTCAGCTGCGACACCTCATGCAGGTACGCAGCCAGCATCTTGGTTCCTTCTATGTAGTTATGCCTAGAGGGGAGAACAGATCGCCTGCGGGCCGCTGCCGGGACTCAGCACGTGCGTGCATGGCTTCCCGCGTGGCTTTCTCTGGGGAGGGCTGCATTCCTCCAGTTTGGTCCCTCACTCTGGCTTGGGCTTGAGCAGCTCTCCGCGAGCACATGCAGCCCAGCTCCCCTGCCAAGCCTGGTGTTGGACTAGGAATGGACTTGTCTGCCCTGGCTCCCTGGTTGTCAACGGCTCATCTAGATCCAGGGCCCAGTGTTATTTCTGCGTACGTAGCACCAAGGACTCAAACCCAGGACACTGTGCATGCCAGGCAAGCACGTTACCACAAGGCCCACTCCAGGCACAACATTGTTTCTGAAGGCCTCCACCTCACCAGGTCTGTCTCTCCTAATCCCTCAGGCACTGCAAGGCCTTTGCTGGGTCAGAATCCCAGGGGCTCCAAGCCTCAGCTTCCATGGCCCCCACTGGCTGGGGCCCACCTGCCCGCCCCGTGCTTCCTGCTGCTGACCAGAAGCTGCTCTCCCCTGAGAGCCGGGGGCTCCCTGGGGAGGGGGGGGACATAGCCATGTCATTCTGAGTTTCACACAGGCCACTGACTGGCCCTTGTCCCCACAAACCTCAGCAGGGACTGCTGCGGACTGCCACCTCCCGCTGTGCTCGCTGAAGCAGGGCTCAGCGAGGAGTCTCACCTGTTGAGCTTCTCATTCTGGGAGTGTGCGCCGTCATCCGCTGACCCCACGGGCAACAGCATGACATTCTTGCCCGTGGCTTCCTGAAAGGTCAAGGTCACAGGAATGCTGCCGCCTTCCCTGGTCAAGTCTGGTTCAACACCAAAAACTGAGGGACAGAACAAAAGAAACGGTGAACTTTGGGGCCTGGAGGCCAGAGATCCTTCCCAGAGCCATCACCCAGACGACACAGCAAGGCCTTGGCACACTCAGGAGCCTGGCCTCCTGGCATCCATCCCCCAGACATGTCCAACCTGTTTTCAGGGCTCGTCTCCCAGCCACATAGTGTGGGTGGTTGAAGTCGGCCACCCAGGGCTTCCCGCCGTGGCCCATGTACACCTTGAACTTATTGGGACTGCGCAGTTCGGCAAACTTCTCTGTCAGGTAGCTCGTAACCTAAACCATCAACAGAGACGCACATGATGTTTCGTGTTTGACATTTGAGCCAACACTAGCAACTTACAATGGAGCTACAAGGAGTCAGGCAGAGAGGTCCATTCCAGGTCTACAGCATCTCTGCTGCTGAAGACTGACCTGCAGCCCATGACAAGAGGAAAGGGAGTTATGCGAGAAGCAACATCCTGTGCTTTGAAGATAAAAGGCACTGGGACTTGAGCTCAGTCCCTTGGTTGCTCTCTCAGCATTCTTGCTCACAGCTGGCACTCTACCACATGAACCATGTTTCGAGTTTAGCTTTTTGGTTATTAATTGGAGATGGAGCCTCAGATACTTCTCTGCCCAGGCTGGCTTTGAACCACAATCCCCTGGGTCTCATCTTCCTGAGTAGCTAGGAGTATGGGTGTGAGGACCAGTGCCTCCTTTAAGAGAAGAGACGATAGGGGCCGGGAGTTTGGCCTAATGGTTAAAGTGCTTGCCCAGTATGCACGAAGACCTGGGTTCAATTCCTCGGTATCACATACTTAGAAAAAAGCTGGAAGTGGTGCTGAGGCTCAAGTGGTAGAGCTCTACCCTTGAGAAAGTCCAAGGACAGTGCTCAGGCCGTGAGCTCAAGCCCAAGACTGGCCCCCCCCAAAAAAAAAAATGTCACGATACAATTGCCAGGCGCGGTGGCTTACACCTGTAATCCTAGGTACTCAGGAGGCTGAGACCTGAGGATTGTGGTTCAAAGCCAGTCTGAGCATGAAAGTCTGGGAGACTCTTATCTCCAATTAACCATCAGAAACCAGCAGTGACACTCACTATGGCTCAATGGGTAGAGCGCTAGTCTTGGGCTGAAGAGCTCAGGAACAGCACCCAGGCCCAGAGTTCAAGTCCCATGACCAACCAAAACAAAAACAAAGAAAACACAGAGGGCCTGTGCCTTCTGTGGCTGGGAGCCAATGCCATGTGCTAACACATTAATCTTAGGTTTTCCAGTCTCCAAAAAATTTTCCACAATGTGGACTTAAATGAAGGCAGCCCTAGTAGACTAATAAACCCTCTACCACTTGAGCCATGCCACCCAGCCCTTTCTGCTTCACTTGTCAGTCCCTTGCTCTTTGTCTATGGGGCAGTCTTAGACCTTGATTCTCTGCCTCCTGCAAAGCCGGGATCACAGAAGTGTGTTATCACATCCAGCTTGTTTTTGATACTGTTGCCCTAATTTTTTGCCTGGGCTGTCTGTTCTCATCTGTTCTTATCTTCTGCATACCTGACGTCACAGGCATGAGCCACGACATCCAGCCCTAAGCGGGATGTTTCATCTGTAAATAAATCCAATCTGAAATCCAGCCATGGATCTGGCCTGGATGGTGTTTCAGTTCTCGTGTGGAGAGAAGGCCTCAGGATTTTCTTCCCATGGGAAGATGCTGATTCCATCTCCCCCACAAAGGCTCCTCGTAAGAAGGAGCAACTGCTGGGTGCTAGCTGGTGGTGCACTCCTGTAATCCTAGTTACTCAGAAGTCTGAGATCTGAGGATCATGGTTCAAATACAGCCTGGGCAGGAAAGTTCAGGAAACTCTTTATCTCCAGTAAACTACTTTAAAAAGAAAAGGACAAGTGTCTCCGGGGCTCAAATGGCAGAGATAGCCTTGAGCAAAAAACAGCTCAGATATAGTACTCAGGTCCTGAGTTGAAGCCCCAGGGCTGGCTGGCAGACAGACAGACAGACAGACAGACAGACACACACACACACACACACACACACACACACACAGATACTGCCGGCATTGGAACTCTCCTTCTTACTCCATTACTGAAACAGGTGGCCCCTCAGACTCTTATCCAACATCCTGACACAATCGGGGATGAGGCCAGAGAGGACTGGCACACCTCAGCACCTCACACAGTCACACGCTTCGTTTCGAAGGTCACGTACGTGGAGTGCTCGCTGTGGCCTTCACTGATGGCTCACTTCCCACTCATCACTGGAGGTGAGGTTTCTGCCTAGTGAAAGCCTGTTTCCCCTACGACTCCTCTAAGATCACCAGGTCCTTGGCCCACACCTACACCCAGCACCCCATCCACACCCCACATGCCTGCTCGCTGACAACGTCAGGGGTCATGTTCGGCACGAGCCTGATGGAGAACTTGCCGATCACTTTCCTAGGAATCACGGTCTTGGCCCCTGCTCCAGAGAAGGCGCCTTCGATGCCATGGAGGGAGAGGGATGGGAACCGCCACCGGTGCATCAGGATGTCTTTCTGCAGATCACAGGGAGAAGGGTCTGGCTCAGTGCCCTGGTCCACGAGGAGACAGGATGTGACGGGGGCTGCGGCTGGGCAGCGTAGACAGGGCCAGGCTGAAGTCCTGGCGGCTCCAGAAAGGAGGCTGGGATGTGGGGAGCCCACACAGTTGGGCTGCTTAGAGGTCACTCTGTGGGTCTCCACTGCTGCACACTTCCAAAGGAGTGGCATGCTGCCTCCACAGCCCCCAGAGCAGGCGCTAACTGTGCAGCTGGACAGATCTACTCCAAGGCTGCTGCCCCCACAGCCTGAACCATCTCTGCTCTTCCACCAGCCTGCCTTGGCCTGTCTCTGCTGCAGGACTCTAGGACAGGGCCCAGCCTCTCCCAGACCTGCCAGCCCTCCCTAGCCCACAGCAGGCCGGGTTCCTCTGCAGTCCTTTGCTGCTCGTCTCTAAGAGAGGTAAACCCCAAGGCCTAGAAGCAGACTGGATGACGTGGAAGGTGCTAATGACCCACAGTGATAAGGTCAGAAATAAACCATGGAACGAGAACAAACACGTGATTTCCCCTACTGGTTAAGTAAAGAGCATGCAAACTGCGTTCACCTTCACATGTGGCCACTGGGTGCAGCTTAACTCAGCCGTGGGCTAAAGAGTCAAGCTGGCCAAAACTGAATTCTGACAGTTAGAACTCCTCACTGTCCCCACCCTGCCACGCCGGCTCTGCAGATCTATTGCTGGCTCACGTGCACCACTCCTTAGTTGAAGAGCCCGAGTGTGGACAAGCAGGAACCCAGTGGGCGCGAACAGGCCAGGGCCCTGGGTGGTACCTTGCAGTCATGTAGGAGGGTGCTGGCCCCCACGTCCTTGGCAAACTCCTTCATGTCGAAGTCAATGTGGTCATACAGCTCGTGCTCCTCCTCAGTCACTGGGGCCACAGCCTCATTGATGCCAGGGATAAGGATTTTCCCTTTCTGGTCCATCAGGGAGCCTGAGGGGAGTGGAGAGGGTTGAAATGCTTGAACGAGGCAGCACAGCAGTCACTGTGGAACAGCAAATGCTTGGGTGGAAACCTGCTCCTGAGTTGAGGGGGAGCCTGGGAGTGAGGCAGCATAGGCTTCAACCCTAGATCAACCCCAATGGCCGCTTTGTCCCCAGGGGAAGAAAAGGGAGCCGACAGAGCAGGGGTGGGTTCAGCTCCATTTGGCCGCACACTAGGGGCACAGCGGGAATGGAAGCAGTGGTGTCCTGCTCCCCCAAGCAGCAGACTGTAGCCCGTTATAACTGAGCAAGACTCGTCTTCCCAGTATCCTGAGCTCTGGGGCACAGGATGGACAGGACCTGAGGGAGTCCAGGCCAGACTTCGTCAGGGACAGTGCAGCCTGGGCAGAGCAGATGGTGCATAGACGCAGAAACGACACACAGTAGCCTTTGAGTAAAACTGAAGTAGCATCCCATGCCGTGGCCATCAGCCCAGAGCCAGCGCCCACCCATTCCCCAAGCCACCGTATCAGCCTGGGACAGCCAACCCCAGCTCACCCATCAGAGTGACGAGGTCGGTCATGGCCTCGTGCACTGAGCCGCCGTACACCCCAGAATGGAGGTCTTTGTCACTGCACTCCACCTGGCAGGAACAAAGGCCGTTTCAGTTGGCGACTTAGCAGGAGCTTATTTTTATCATATGACAGCACTTTGAACAAAGGACATTTGTAAGACCTGATACCTTCCTAAATCAAAATCTGCTCCCCGAAGAACCAGGGACAGGCCCTCCTTGTCCTTTCACAAAGACCCGAAAGACTGCAACATGAACCAAGACCGATGTGGTCTGGAGCCTGAGACCATGGCTTCAGATTCATTCCTTCACGGATTAGTCTTAGAACCCGGTGAATCTCTAAGGGGCAGGAAGCACCGGCATCCACAGCCCCACATCACTCTGCGACACCAGTGACGGCTCAGCGCAGCGATGGCTGCCACTTCTGCCGTCTGGGGGGAAGGTCGCAGAACCCGCTGTCCCCACTCAGGACCTGTGCAGGAGGACCAGCACCAGGTGATCTCCGCCAGTGACCAGCTGAGTGGAGCAGGGCCGAGGGTCTGCTCACCTCACGGAGGGGCTCGGGGCTCCACACTCTGCATGGAGCATTACTAATTAAGCAAAGGAAGGGCTCCTCAATGCTTTGCGCACGTCTCAGCCTTTTGAGGCGACCAGCAGTTGGTCTTGTCTCACTTGCTCCAAGGAAACATTACAAGTAACAGCTCTAGCTGGACATCACTATGAAACTGACTTCCAGGCTCAGAAGAACCACAGTCCATGCCTGGGGTATTAGGAGGCCTTAAGGAACCTAACATATAAAGCCCTAAGCCAGCTCTGATCTCCTCCTGGCCAACTTGTTGGCACTTGCCTATGCTAGGGAAGAAGAAACAAGGAGGCTCAGCTGTTAGTCCAGGAAGGCAAGGAAGCCTGAGGAACCCAGCCCCACACCTCAATGAAGAAGTAGCAGATTCCCCTGAGGCCATAGGTGATGCAAGGCTTCTTCTTCCCCAGCCAGTAGTTGTCAGAAATGCAGACGTAGTCCACATCTTTAAAGAACTTGTCTTTCTGGGCAAAAATCAGCTCATCCAGGCCTTCAGAGCCAGATTCCTCCATGCCTTCCAGGCAGAACCGCACATTGACAGGAATCTCCTGAGAGGGAGAGAGAGGCAGAGGATTCAGTTTCCCTGCTTTCCTTCCCAAAGCACCACATGGGAAGGCAGATCGCTCTGTCACTGTGAATCTCAAATACCAATCTCCTCCAGACCAGAGGCAGGGAAGCATCAGGTTCAGAAGGTGCCCCTCCACACAGGCTAGGGAGGACATGGGGCCGAAAGGAAGCCCAGTGGGGAAACCTGAGGGAGTAGGTGGGGTCTATCAAGGGATTTCTGCATTCAGACAAAGGAGAGTGAGCAGAGCTGAAGCAACTCCTGTTACAGAGAGCAGGAACCTCAGCCTGACCGGCACCACAGAGTTCTCACGGAGGCAGACAGAACTGCAAATGGAGGACAACATAGTACATTAAGAACAACGCTGGGTAATTTTCTTCTAGCTTTGAGAGAGAGAGGTGACCATCCACGGATGAGGAAAGAACACACACAGCCAGATGAGTAGCCTGAGTCCACAGAGGGTACAGAAGAGCAGGGTCCAAGCCCAGACACAAGCAACTATCTCATGTCCGGGTCCCAACTCCATTCACCCATCCACTCTCATTACATGTACCCCATCAGTGTTCATGAGACGTACCTCACCACAGCGCTTGCCAAATGCAACCCCTAGGCCCCAGCACTACTCACTAAAGGCACCTCTTTTTTTTTTTGGCGCCATCCCTTCTGGCTAGCACAGTTAACTAAACACACGTTGCTTCCTCTTGTTCCATCCCTCAGCCCTTTACATGGCCACCCCTCACCTCCTTAGGCTCCAGATCCTGAGAACTCTACCCAAGGCCAAGACCCCCCTACAGGATATGGAGGGGGGAGTGAAGCAGGAGTGAAGCAGGGATGAAGCAGGGGTGAAGCTTTCTGCTTCCTGTCCCAATCACTCATGGGGTAGGATGGGCCAAGCTGCTTAGTGCTATTTCTGTGTAAAATGAAGCCCTGGACCACAAGAATCTGATTCTTTTCTGATCTCTTTTCCATGCCTAACAACAATGCTTATAATTATTCCTAGTTGATCACAATATAAGATAAAAACCACATGCAAAATCTGTCTCTACAGCATTATTATAAGTAGGTAAAATTCATCAAAAAGCTAAGTACATAACAAAATACTAACAGGACTCTTGAATCTCTAGCAATTTTTTTCTCTTTATTTTTTCTGTATTTGACCAACTTTGAGAAATGAGAAGACAGTTCATAGTTAAAGAATACATTTTTTTTTCCCAGTCCTTGGACTTTCTCAAGGCTAGTGTTCTATCACTTAAGCCAAAGAGCCACTTCTGGTTTCTTTTCTATTATGTTGTATCAAAGAATTGAACCTGGTCTTGGTGCATGCTAGGCAAGCACTCTACCACTAGGCTAAACTCCCGGCCCAAGGAATACATTTTTAAAGTAAAATCATTTTTATTTATTTTTTTTTTTTTTTGCCAGTCCTGGGCTTGAGCTCAGGGCCTGAGCACTGTCCTTGGACTTTCTCAAGGCTAGAGCTCTACCACTTGAGCCTCAGCACCACTTCCGACTTTTTTTTTCTATGTATGTGGTACCGAGGAATCGAACCCGGGTCTTCATGCATGCTAGGCAAGCACTTTAACCAGTAGGCCAAACTCCCGGCCCCAGTAAAATCATTTTTAGAAGGGCACGAGCCACATGGCAATTGAGGACTCTGTCCACCATTTTAAAGCCTGAGTGACCTCACCACATGCTGGCTGGCAATGGATGCACTTGCCAAAAATGAATGAGGACCTTAGCACACACTGAAAGGAAACATACAGAACAACAGAAAATAATAAAGAATAACGAAAATTCACACCGGCAAAAATCTTGCTGAGTAGTCAACAGTCTAACCTTTGAGTATCTATGCAGTGATAATCTTCTGATGTTTTCTAGAGCTGATAACAGCTCTATGATCTTACACCTGAGCCACCGCATGGACTACAGTCACTTGCTTTCCCCAATCTGGTGACCTTTTCAGTACTGCTCAGAGAGGACCGGGCAGACCCCGCGGCGAGGCGTACCTGACCAGTCTTCTGATAAGCTTCCAGGGCATTCATCCAGCCGGCCACTGGCCCCTTGTCGTCAGTCGAGCCTCTCCCATACAACTTGCCTAGAACAGCAACAATTCAGTTATGATGTCAATGAAATGGAAAGGAGCGTATCTGACGTAAACATCTGACAATGTCTTACTCAGTGCAACCACACCTAGGGGAAGGAGGAAGGTTTTTTCACTGCAGAAGCCCAGAGTCTCCATCCAACCCTATTGGTAGAATTCAGAGAATTCACCATGACCACAGAGGCAGCCATGTGGTTGACCCTCAATGCCCCTCCTTCCCTTCCACAGCAGTGCTGGCTAGGGCTCACAGTCCAATGCCAGGTCATCAAACTTGGTCACCACAAGCACCACAGGTGCACACGTACTCTCTCTCTTTCTTTCCTTCTTTCTTTCTTTCTTTCTTTCTTTCTTTCTTTCTTTCTTTCTTTCTTTCTTTCTTTCCTAGTCCTAGGGCTTGAACTCAGGGCCTGGGCACTGTCCCTCTTGCTTTTGCTCAAGGATAGCACCCTGCCACTGGAGCCACAGCACCACTTCTGCCTTTTTATGTTTATGTGGTACTGAGGAATCAAACCCAGGGCTTCATGCATGCTGGGCAAGGCTCTGGGCCTTCCAGGAGGCGTCAGGCATGGTGCTTTGAGGTTACTTTGGGAACAGTCTGGATAGGTACGGAGGAGTGAAGGCCTGGAAAAGCAGGACAGGGACTGGCATGGGACAAGTCCTGTGCTGGGTCAGTCAGAAACACGAGAGGGCTGAGGAAGGGAGATGCCTGGAAATCCTGTTCCAGACCGGTGGAGTCTACATGGCGAGGAAACTGCCAAAAGACTCGTGCATCCGAACTGCAGGAGTGCACTTCCTGTGCACAGGGAGGACCGACTCCCACACATCAGCATCACAGAGGCACCCAGAAGACTAACTCAGACAACTCACACAGGTCACGTGTCAACATCACACAGAGGACCATGATGGCAGGGGGTGAAGTCTGAGTGAAATGTCTCTTTAATCTTGCAGTCATGAACACTGTTCACACTTGGCCAGAAGAGGTCTAAAGACAGACTGCGCCAATTATAGAATTCTGGAAAGCAGCTCAAATACAGGGGGCCCTGCTTCTCTCTGGTCAGGGACTGCCATGGACAAAAGCAGAGAGCAGTGAGCGCAGAGTAGCCCTCACCAAGAGGGGATGGGAAGAAGAAGCCAGCTTCTAAAGTAAAGCCCAAAACAAGACGGACTTACTTACACAAGGAAAGGTAGGTTTTCTGAGCTGTCAATGACTGGGAAACATAGAAGAAATTTCCAGAACCCATTCTCTAGATAAAAAACAGGTGGAGAGGTGTGGCAGCACGTTGCCCTTAATATTGGCATTTAGGAGGCCTAAGCATGAAGATCTCAAGTTCCAGACCAGCTTAGATTGTATACCAAGACTTTCTAAAAACAACAAAGACAATTCCCAATCTGTAGTTGAAAGAGGAAAACCTGAGATGATCAGTGAAAGAAAATGTAGAAATGCTTCTCCCGGTGTGAACAGTGAGCCCTGCTGTCTTCAGGCATGGAGGCCCCATCCCTCACCATCTCGCTCCACCAGCGTGAAGGGCTCACTATCCCAGCCATCCTCCAGGGCCGCAGGCTGCACGTCCAGATGCCCATAAATGCACACTGTTTTCTTCTGGGGGTCGCTGCCCAGCTTGCCGAGCAAAATGGGAGGCAGTGGAATCTCTGAGCCATCAGGGAGCTGAAACAGAGCAATCACGGTCTTATTTAAAAAAAAAAAAAAAGAAACTTGGAATTTATGGAATTTATGTTATTAACCATACCTGGGCTTTCTTATCTGTTCTTATCCATCAACTTCTGCTATAAAGTTTAAGATCATACTGCTCAACAGTCATTAATTAACCAGAACTTACTTTCCTGTAATCCAAAGTGCATACTGAATTACATCCTCACATTTTTAAAGACTGATTTTTGGCAAATTTTGGCTGATATTTCAAAACCATTGACAGAACAAAACACTATGGAGGCTGAGTACCCAGTGCCTCATACCCATAATCCTGGATGCTCAGAAAACCAAGACCCGGAGGATCATGGTTCAAAGTCAGCCAGGGAAGAAAGGTCTGTGAGACTTCAGCTTCAACTAACAAGCAAAAGATGGAGTAGAGGTGTGACCCAAGGAGTAGAGTGCTGATCATAGGAATGTGATTTTTAAATGAAAACAGAGATCCTCTAAATAATTTTTTTTAAAAAAGCAAAAAGCCCTTAACAAGTTTAGCATTTTCTAAGAAGCTGTCAGGACCCGTACATGAGTTCGTTTTGAAATTCACTTGGACTTGAACTTCCCAGTCTCATCTTCCCTCCAATTATGATAACCCCACTGAACCAAATGCCCACATCCGAAATTCCAGAACCATAATTTTCTCTGAGACCAATCACATCATGTCGCATCCTGAAATGTGAGTCTTCCAAACTCTGAAAATACAAGGCTGAAATGACTGGAAACTAAACCAGCACAATCACGACCAAAGTGAGACTGTTTACTTAAATTCAAAGGGAAACAGCAGACATCCCAGCCCTCCCTTACGGGGAGGTGCTGGGGACATTTGTGCCAGCAGGAATCATCACTACCTTTAGCAACAAGGTCATGTTTAACTTGCCACTTTGAAGCTTTCTAATCTCTGGGACAGGAATTTCAGCTATTCTCCAACAATGACCACTATAGTAATTCTTGGGCAGAAAGAAAAAAAATGGTATCACAAAATCTTTGCTCTGATCCAACTAAGACAACACTGAATGGTCACTGCAAAGGCCCTGGCTTGTTCTGAAGGTAAGCCAAGCAATTAAAGCAAAAGATCACTCTAAATGGTCACTGCAAAGGCCCTGGCTTGTTCTGAAGGTAAGCCAAGCAATTAAAGCAAAAGATCGCTCTGAATGGTCACTGCAAAGGCCCTGGCTTGTTCTGAAGGTAAGCCAAGCAATTAAAGCAAAAGATCACTCTAAATGGTCACTGCAAAGGCCCTGGCTTGTTCTGAAGGTAAGCCAAGCAATTAAAGCAAAAGATCGCTCTGAATGGTCACTGCAAAGGCCCTGGCTTGTTTTGAAGGTAAGCCAAGCAACTAAGCAAAAGCTCGCCCATGCATCCGTGCAATGCTCTCGACCCCCTGGCCCAGGCTGCTCCTGGGCCCTGCGGCCTACCTTTTGTTTCCCGATATCCACCAGCTCCACAGAGCCCCCCAGCCTCTGGATGTCTCCAGCCGCAGTTTCCATCATCCGTTTGATCTCCCCTCTCTTCTCGGGCCAAGCAGACACACTCTGAATGGCCACCCATTCTGCAAGTTTCTGCATGTGGACAGCAAGCAAAAGGAAACTAGTTGGAAAGGGTTTTCCTTCTGGGAGGAAGAAGGTTCCTAACTGTGTGGCAGCATTTCAGGGACATCAATTATGCTAACTTGCTGCCATGCTGACTAGGCAGAACATTAAGAACCACTATACTTGCTTTTGTTCTAGATTTTAGAAATTATTGTGCTAACCCTGTCCAAGGACCAGAACAAAACACAAAGACACCAGGGTGTGTTTTTAACTACTAAGGTGATACAAGTATAAAATGCCCTGAGTTCCATAATTATCTGCACCTAACAAAATTTTAACTGAAATATACAGTAAATATCCATACTAAATCAGTTTATTTTATCCTCCCAACAAAATCCATGTTTTATAATTTTTAGAATAAGAATTCTAAAGGGGGCCGGGAGGTTGGCCTAGTGGTTAAAGTGCTTGCCTAGCATGCATGAAGACCCGGGTTCGATTCCTCGGTACCACATACATAGAAAAAAGCCAGAAGTGGTGCTGAGGCTCAAGTGGTAGAGCTCTAGACTTGAGAAAGTCCAAGGACAGTGCTCAGGCCCTGAGCTCAAGCCCAGGACTGGCAAAAAAAAAAAAGAATTCTAAAGATTTTTATTTTCTTCCTGAAGTACGTCTATCAAAAATAACTAAAGAACTGGGTACAGGTAATTCACATGTGTCGCCCTAGCTACTCAAGAGACTGAGATCTAAAGATCATGGCTTAAAGTCACCCTTGCAGGAAAGTCTGTGAGATTCTTACCTCTCATACATTACCAAAAAATCAGAAGTGGAGCTATGGCTCAAGTGGTAAAACACTAGCCTTGAGCAAAAAGAAGCTCAGGGGTAGTACCCAGGTCCCGAGTTCAAGCCCCAGGCCCAGAACTAAATGAATAACTTAAAAGCATGACACTTTACATTAAAATCAAGAAACAAATAAATATATAACATTACTGAGTCACAAAGTAGTTCTTTTTTTTTTTTTTTGGTGGGTCATGGGGCTTGAATTTGGCCTGGGTACTGTCCCAGAGCATTCCAATTCAAGGCTACCACCCTATCCTAGAGCCAAGCCCACTTCCCGTTTTCTAGGGGTTAAATGGAGATAAGAGTCTCAGGTCCTTTTGTGCCTGGGCTGCCTTTGAACCTTGATCCTCAGATCTCAGCCTCCTGAGTAGTGAGGTTAATAGGTATGAGCCATCATGCTGTGCTGGCTACAAAGTAGCTTTTTAAAGTATAACTATCCCAAGAAATCACAGATGCAGATTAAAGAAAGATCACAAGGCAGCTTATTATTTCTCTAAACAGGTATTAGCACGAAAGTGTCAAGTTATAGTGCACTGAGAAGGTAGAGGAACGGATCCCTAGGTAACATTCTGAGCACTTGTTTAAATGGCAAAATCCCCACTGACTTCTAGGTTTCTCTGACCTCACAGCATAAGCCAAGTCTCACTACTCCCTGGCACAAGGACCTCCTTACTTTAATGTAGCGATCCTGGTTTTCATGAATATACTGAAACACCGGAGTGAGGGCTGTCATCCTTCAAGTAGGCTGCACACCTTGGAGATTCCTGGAAGGAAGAACAACCAGTCTGTCCAGCGTGCAGGAAGGGACAGAGATCGGTGGTGACTCCCCAGAGCTTTAAGTACTGCCCCACCCTCCCCATCAGCATTGCAACACCCATCACAAGACTGCCCAGGAAGTGAGAGCCCTTTGGAAGCCAGAGAGTCTGAAGGCTAATCTTGGCTCTACAAAAGGAAACTTACACAAAACTGCATCCAAGGGCAAGGGCCAGAGTCACTGACAATCTGATTAAAAAACCAAAGGTAGGCAATTCCCAGGAACACTAATTTACCAGGGACTTTTTAACTCCATACTCTTAAAGCACCCAAAGAATCTTCTACCTTCTGTTACCATAGAGGAACTAATTACTTAACCAATTTCAGTAACAAAGTCATTTGTTGTGTCTCTACAGCCACAAACCCACAGCAGAGTCAGCCAGATAAACTGGATGAAGACAGCTTAGAGGAGCAGATAATCTCAGCAGGGACTGCCAAAGGGCCATTTATGATTCACTCCTAGGAAGAACCTTCCCCTGCCCCACAGAATATGGTGATAGGATTGCACTGTAAGTTCAGAAAGCTAGAAGATGTGGATTCTTTTCACCATAAATAAATAACTAGTGTCTGAGACAGAAATGCTTCTACCAATTGGAATATTACTGTGCCTACGGATTAAGACACATGCATATGTATAATGTTTATGCTTTCAGAAACAAACTTAGATTTAAAACTAAAGTTGATTGTCTACAGGCTCCTGGCACATTTTCTAACACCTGGCTTTCATGCAAAAAGAGTACGGGACACTTGGAACGGCAGAGAATAAACAAAAGGAAACAACAGAAGAATGAACAGAATGAAGAGGGTACAGGCATGAGGCGACTCGGTCCCACAACTGCTGGACAGCCGTGAAGCAGGTGCCAGATAAATGCATGTACACTGATAGTTTTTTTTTTTTTCCTGAATAAAGGTCCCTCCGGCAAGTTTCAACCAGAGGGGTGATGTAATCCACTGTGACAAAAAGCTGGCAGCTAGGCAAGAGCTCCACAAGTTCCCTAAGCTGCACCGTGTGAGACAGCCACAGAACCATGAGCACAAGCAAGTTCTTGGTGCCCCAACCTGGCTGCCTCTTCTTCAAACGCCAGGACAGAGCATGGTCACATCCATACCTGAGGCCAACACAGCCTCACCCGAAACAGCCTCACAGAGTCCATGAATGCAACTGAGGCTTCTGTAAGTCACATTCCGCGTGTCACCAGGAAGGTACCCAGGGAGGCCCTCTGTTTACATAACCCTGTTTCCTAGCAGACCACATCTATCACCTGGAGCTTTTGTCTGGGTTCCTGTCCCTAACTACTACAATTCCCAAACTGACTTCAGTGCATTCTTTGCATTCTTCACTGCTAATGCAGCCCAGGCAGGGTCTTTCAGCTCAAGTCACTCAAGGGTACAATCACTGACCAGAATGTTCAGCTTCCTGCCAAGTCCCCAGACCGGTACCCAAACCCATCCCTCCTGTTAACTCAAAGTCCAGTCCAAGCAAGACCAGCCAGGTTTCATTTTCATTTCATTTTCTCCCTCCCACTCGGTTCTGATGACTCTCTGTTTCACCTCTGCCTGCATCAAAGCCACTAAGGAGGACACCTCTGTGCTCTGATGAATCGGATTTAGTTGGCTGAAATGAATGAAAGCAAATTTTAGTCTGGTGCTGGAGGCTTTCCCTAGTCATCGTAAGGACTAGAGGCTGAGATCTGAACATGGTCGTTGGAAGCCAGCTCAGGCTGTATGTATGTACGTGTTACACGTATACGTTCTTTCAGGTATGACAGCTCTACTTCCTTTTGCAGTCTCAAGTTTAAAGAGAGGTCAGGGTGAGAGGAGGAAGAAAGATGTGCAGCACCACACACTCAGGGTTCTCTGTGGAGCATCCATCTTTGTCTCTTGATAGTTCAAGTACACATTAAATAAATGTGACTCTGAGTAAAAAGCACTAAAACCAGGGCAGTGTCAACCATTTGTCCATTTTAGAAGTTGTTCCTAAACATACCATGGAACCCCTTTCTGCAACTCCTCCCTACACAGAGTACAAATGGAGTTTTAATGTGTCTCGTGTGCATATACAAATATTATAAATGTGCGTGAGAGTGTGTGTGTGCGTGTGTATGAGTGTGAGTGAGTGTATGTGCAAGTGTGTGTGTGAGTGTGTGAATGTGAGAATGTGCGCGTGTGCGTGTGTGTGAGTGTGTGTGTGTGAATGTGTGAGTGTGGGAATGTGAGTGTGTGTGAGAGTGAGTGTGTGAATGTGAGTGTGCGCGCGTGTGTGTGAATGTGTGTGTGTGAATGTGAGTGTGCGCGTGTGTGTACGTGTGTGTGAGTGTGTGAATGTGTGCGTGTGTGTGAGTGAGTGTGTGAATGTGAGTGTGCGTGTGTATGAGTGTGTGAGTATGTGTGAGTGAGTGCGCGCGCGTGTGTACGTGTGTGTGAGTGTGTGAATGTGTGTGCGTGTGTGAGAGTGAGTGTGTGAATGTGAGTGTGCGTGTGTAAGTGCGCGCGCGTGTGTACGTGTGTGTGAGTGTGTGAATGTGTGTGCGTGTGTGAGAGTGAGTGTGTGAATGTGAGTGTGCGTGTGTATGAGTGTGTGAGTATGTGTGAGTGAGTGCGCGCGCGTGTGTGTACTGGATCTTGAACTCAGGACTCCATCCTCCTTCATTTTCCCAGCTCAGGACTGGTGCTGCACCATTGCAGGTTTGAGCCACTGGCTGCAGCGCCACGCCAGCTAAGTTGCAGGCCCCAGCTCTGGGTGTGAGGGGGGGACACCAGGGCGACCCCCAGAGCGGCCCCTGGGGTCCCCTCCTCCCCCCACCCCCTCCCCAGCCCTGCGCGCTGACCCCGCCTCGCCTCGCGGCCCCCCAGGCTCTGGGTGTGAGGGGGGGAGACACCAGGGCGACCCCCAGAGCGGCCCCTGGGGTCCCCTCCTCCCCCCGCCCCCTCCCCAGCCCAGCGCGCTGACCCCGCCTCGCCCCGCGGCCCCCCAGGCTCTGTTCTCCCACCCCCTCCACTTCTACCCCCCTCCCGCGGCCCCGAGGCCCTTCCAGAGGCGCGGGCCTGTCCAAGGCCTCCCTGGACTCGGGGCCTCCGAGGCCGAGCGCGCACTCGGGGCTGGCCGGCCTCCACCGCTCCCGCCTCGCCGGGCCCCCTACGCCCGCCCCGCCCGGGGCCGCCCGGGGTGGCGCCCGCTCCGGGGAGCCCCGCGGGCCAGCTTACCACCGAGAGGCGCACCGCTTCCGCACCACGTGCCCTAGGCCACACCCCCAGCCCTGGGCTCGCCCCGCCCACTAATGCAAGACCAGCCCTGGGCGTGGCGGTGGTGCAGCTAATCCCGCCCCCAGCACGCCCCGCCCACAGGCCCTCCGTCAGAAGAGCTGACCCCGCCCCCTCGCGTAGTCCCGCCCTCCCTCCACAGGCTGGGATTGGCCCAAATTCTTCCCTTCGGATCTCACAGACACCTTGGGTGTGTTCCCTAGTACACGGCTGTTGTTTACTGATTGCTCTGGGCTTCTGGTTGCAAGGGATAGAATCCCAGACACGGCAAGTACGCCAAAATAAAGTCATTCTGTCTACTTAAAGTTCACACGATGTGTTTTCCATTTGAATTTCCATATTACACCCCACAGAATTCTGTCAAGTATCGCTTCTTGCAGTCCTGGGTTTTGAACTCGGGTCTCAAACTTGCTAGGCAGGTGTGCTACCCCTAAGCCACCCCTCCAATCTTTCTTTAGGATGGTTATTTTTAACCAGCACAGGGTTGATGTTCCCTGCTCTGGCAGGCCTGGACCCAGATACTTCTTTGTGCCGGGACGATAGGCCCACTCCTCCATGCCCAGCTTCTTTCACTGAGATGCAGTCTCATGGACTTTTCTGCCTGGCTAACCTGGAACTGCAATCCACTTGATCTCAGCCCCCTTACATAGACAGGAAGATAGGTGAATAGAAGCCCAGTTATAGATCAAGAAAGGGTCTCAAAAACTTTTCTGGCCGGGCACCGGTGGCTCATGCCTGTAATTCTAGCTACTCAGGAGGGTGAGATCTGAGGACATGGTTTAAAGGAATGCCCCTGAAACCCTTACCTCCAATTAATCACCAGAAAATGGGATATAACACTGGCTCTGAGTGGTAGAGTACCAGCTTTGAGCAAAAGAGCTCAGGGACAGTACCCAGGCCTTGAGTCTAAACTCCATGACTGACAAAAATAACGTAAAATAATAGCAATAATAATACTATAAATCATAGGACCCACACTGAAGACCACTGCAATTCTCTCACGTGCTAGTCAAGGAATGATGGCATGTTATGCCCCAGGTTTCCAGCAGGTGGCACTACATGCACCTTTCTTCCCTGGGAAAAGGGTGCATTGCAAGCCTTACTGGATGGCAATAAAACTCAAATTACAGAACTTGGCGAATGTTTCCTCATTCTCCGCATCTCTGCAGAGGGGAAGGTTATTATGAGAGGACACAAGGACACAGGTACAGGCATACATGACCAGGGATTGGATGCTTATTTTTGAATTTAGAGTGTTAGCACTGTGGAGATTGCTATTCATTATTGATACATTCAAAGAACATTAAAGCATGCTTCCAGCTCTCAGCTGCCAGCGTGAGACAGTTACATCTCCAGAATCCCACTGAGTTCTGATGGACCTGGCATAACTAAACACACAGGCAATGGGCACACTCACCTCTGGAAACCAGAATTTGCCTGGAACAGAAGCCACCTTGGAGAGCAACTTACCCTCCAGAGCTCAGCGGAAGAGAAATGGCAGGAAAGTATTTTTGAGGCTAATTCTCGGGCAGAATGATGGGTAGCAAAAAGCAGAGTGTAAGGTGATCCGGAGGGTCACCTGCAGACATACTCTGCAGAGTTTAGTCTCTCCTCACCTCTGTCCAGCAGTCTCTCTGGCTTTCTGCTCATTCCCATGGCATCAGAAAATAGAGTGCTCTAGCCCCAAATGCTCAAATTTCTTCTATCTTACAGGTGGTTGTTGATACCTCCCAAGACCTTGCAGAGCCATTTCAGGTTCTACTTAGATAACTGCAATAAAATGAATATTGATATAAAGTGAATCATGCCATTGGTTTCCGAGTTCATGTACAAGTTGTTGTATACTATACGGTAGACTATTAAATATGCCTCGTTTTAAGAATGTACATCTCTAGGGACGGGAGTTTGGCCTAGTAGTAGAGTGATTGCCTAGTATACACAGCGACCAGGGTTCGATTCCTCGGTACCACATACATAGAAAAGCTAGAAGTGGTGCTATGGCTCAAGTGGTAGAGCACTAGCCTTGAGGAAAGCCCAAGGACAGTGCTCAGGACTTAAGTCCAAGCCCTAGGACTGGCATGCTCTGTAGCAAAGCTTTGCTGGGGTAATCAACCTGATAGCTGCAGTTCAAGGAGTGGCCTATCTCCCCTCTGGGCCTTTTGAAGCTGGGTGGAGAGACGCCTCCATCAAGCATGGTGTCAGGATGACTGCACGGACCAAGTGATGTTACTTAGACCCAGTCTTTTTATTTCATGATGAGAATAAAGAGTTGACACTTCACCTCTGATAATGTGACAACTCACATAATCAAGCTCACCCATGAGCTTGGCACCAGTCCTTCCAGTCTGCCTCAAAAAGAAAAAAAAAAATGAGGCCTCTGCCTCTGCTCCAGCTGAAATTATAGGCATGAACCATCACTCCTGATCTGTATCAACTCAATTTTTCCTTTATATTGAAGAAATGATTAAACTATTTTATGCACATGTGTGAAAATGGAAGAGTGAAACTTGAGGTTGGCTCAGGAAATGTGAAGAGTGACGAGGGGGAATGAGGAAGGAGGTGAGCCTGCGTATGTATGGATATGTGGACATGTCAGAATGTAACTCCCTGTACAACTATTTGGTGCTAATAAAAATGTGAAAAAAATCCTCTATTGTAAAAAAAATCCGAACATTTCAGTGTTAAGTTGCCTGACTTAGAAAATACTTTATTTTTGTTGAAGCTTGCTTGTTTTGACTTGCATTGATTTTGAGTTTAGTCACAGCAACTTGCTGTGACTTACTTCATATTGAAAATAACAGGGAATTAAAATGGTACTACTTGGCCAACTAACAGAGGGTTTTTGCCAGTTCAACTCTGACATGCTGCATTTCTCTGCGGTTTTTACATCTTCACATATTTCTAATCCATGGAGGTTCACTTTTGCTTAAGCAAAGGCAGTTGGGACATGATGGTTTCAATTCCCCACCTCCCCATTTTCAGTGACTATTGAATAGTTACTTTTCATTCTTTTGCTTAAGAAGAATATTTGGGATTTTGAAACAAATTTATCATTTGTATACTTTTTATTGGCAATTTGAAGCTATTTTTGCAGCTTTTTTATGGGAAAGAATGGGGAAAAAAACACCACTCTCCTATTTCAGAATGGCTTTAAAAGGGAAATTGAAACCACCTAAAGTTCCTGCAGATATCAAAGGTTCTGTGTGTCAGAGTTGATAGCAATCTACCCAATGCTAGAAGCAAGAAGAAACTGGGGAAGAAGGGCCAAGTTCAGAGCCTAACTCCTGTGCAGCAGTTGCCGCACACTGAGATTTTAGTGTCTTTGGACCCAGCACAATAAGCATATTCAGAGTACCAAGTTCAGTTATATGACTAGATTTACTTTTGTGCTTTCATTCAGCATCCTCAGCACCCCAAATATGTTTTTCAAAATGGTAATTGATTCAGAAGCATCATGTATAGCTAATTTAGCAAAATCAGTCCTATCTCTCACAGATCTATTTACAGTTAGGTCTTGCCTTTAAATGGGGAAACCATCATTAAAAAAAAAAAAGTTCAGGCACTGTGTGTAAATTGAAAGTGTCCTTTTCTCCCTTTCCAAGGGATCTTATAGTCAGAATATTATTTTTCTCAAAGTAATTTATATACATCCGTTTTAGATCCTGGGAGCTGCCTAGAACAAATTCCCACATAATCACATGTAATAGAAATGTGTTATCTCCCTGATCTGGTGGTGGCAATAAGCCTGAGATTAAGAGTTTGGCAGGAGCACAGTCTCTCTGCGGTTGGTCTCCAGGAGAGGCTCATCCTCCTTTTCTTTCACAGCCTGTGGCTCCTGGTAGTCCTTGGCCCTTGGTTCATGGCCACAGTACTTGTCTCTGCTCGGCCTTCAAATCTCCTTCCTTGTTGGGAGCCAGAGGGTGCAGTCAGACTGTCCCTTGAATCTGCATCACTGAGTAAGATAACCACACAAAGAAGTGAGCTACATTGTATTGTGTGAACTCCCTGGCCTTTTTGATTTATTGCTTTATTGGTTTATTGTTTTATGGCCTTGTCCTGCTTAACTGATCTGAGATTTACCTCTTTGAAGAATGTAACCCCTGGCAGTTCCCTGGTTTCGAGAAAGTAGATAAGCCTTGATTTGGAATAAACAAGGCTTCAGTCTTAAGCTCGCAGCCTTCTTGGCTGATGACTTGGGCTGTGGTCCTCCGAACCCCATCTGTTTGTCTCTCTTTATTTTTTCCTAGTCCCTGCCCCCAATTTCAGGAATTCTGGTTTGCTCCTGGCTGGCCCTGGCACTTCCTGGTGAAAATTAGAATGCCCTTTTTTCCTTCTTATTAGGGCACTGGTCTTTGGATTTAGGACCCATTAGAATTCATTACCACTCCCTTTTAACTAATTACCCCCTACAGACCATTTCCAAAGAAGGTCCTGTTCTGAGATTGCAGAAGGAAATGAATCTGGGGTGGAGGCTCAATGCAATCTATTCCTGGTGCATTTCAAAAACACCATGGTGTTAAAAATTAATTCCACATCCCTCACCTCAAGGAGGCCATGTTTGACTTTATTCTCCAATGGCGCTCATCTCCACTGTATCTCATTTCACTGAGAGCTACCCAAACACATCCCCTGATGAAAGAATGTCTGCAGCAATTGGTACTCTGATGTTCTTCCCCCCCTCCCCTCAGCCCTCCCTTCCTCCCTTTTTTTTTTTCTTTTTGAAACAAAGTCTCCCTACATAACCTAGTGATGCTCCTGAGAGCACATGGGGTCAAGGTCTGCTCATGAGATGTGTGGAGAGGCTCCTCTTTGCATGAGGAGTCCTTGTAGTGGGAGCAGGAGGGGTGGGCAGGGTGGAAAGGCAGGGCTTGTGGGTGGTCTGGATGCTGAGTGGAGGGCGGAGGTCCACACCAGGGAACCATTGGCCTCCGTGCCAAAGATACTAACAGTACCCTGACGTCCAGGGCTGAGCTCTAGGATGCCCAGCATCAGCCTCACGGGAACACGGGTCTCCTCAGGTACAGGAAGTGAGGGCAGGGTCAGCATCCCACTGGAGGCACTGTGAAGACACAAGGGCCCCAAGAGGTGAGCATGTTTATCATGAGGAGAGCACTGTGGGGTGTTGTGCCACGTAAGGTGTGCACAGAGAGAAACGTGTACTCGTTCTGTTAGCATGGGCTAAGCCCTGTGATATAAGAACTACCAAGTTCTACCTTTTTTTTTTTTTGCCAGTCCTGGGCTTGAGCTCAGGGCCTGAGCACTGTCCTTGGGCTTTCTCAAGGCAAGAGCTCTACCACTTGAGCCTCAGCACCACTTCCGGCTTTTTTCTATGTATGTGGTACCGAGGAATCGAACCCGGGTCTTCATGCATGCTAGGCAAGCACTTGAACCACTAGGCCAAACTCCCGGCTCAAGAACTACTAAGTTCTTATGCTGCCTCAGCCCCCATTCACAGAGCAGCCTGAGTCTCTAGTGTGACTGGCCTAGGAGGAAATGTCTGTGGGAAGTAGTTAGGATGAAGCCTCATGAATAGAATTAGTAGACTGGAAGTTAGAGATCTAAGAAGGTGACAGACCTGTGTGGCAGTCCAGGTGTCATCCCAGTACTCAGGCTTTGAGATAGAAACATCTTGAAATGCACAGTAAGATCCTGTTTCAGAAACAAAAACCAAGAAATCACAACAAAGGGTAAACCAATGAAGCAATGGTATTCACTAGACAATAGGTTGAAAATGAACATGGAAAGACAGTGAGGAAAGAGGTTAGTAACATTGTCCAAAAACAAATGTACCCTTTATCTGACTGATAGAATTGTAACCTCTCTGTACATCACAATAATAATAATAACAACAATAACAATACAAGAACAAAGCCATGTACTTTTGGCTCGTGCCGGTAATCCCAGCTACTCAGGAGGCTGAGCTCTGCGAATCATGGTTCAAAGTCAGCCCAGGCAGGAAAGTCTGTGAGACTCTTATCTCCAATTCACCTCCAGAAAACCAGAGTGGCACTGTGGCTCAACATGGTAGAGTGTTAGCCTTGAGCTAAAGAGCTCAGGATAGTGCCCGGGCCCAGAGCTAAAGCCCCACAACCAACTAAATAAGTAAATATAAAAAACAACACTAACAGTCTGCTCCTTCCAGAACCTCGCCAGGTGGCACCTTGTGGGTCCAAACCAGTGAAGATACTTATTTTTACTACAGCAATCAAGCAGTATACACCAGCCCAAAGTAGTAAGCCAGAAGTATTAACAAATTCTTCCAGTTTGAGCAACTCCCTTAATACCAAAGACAAGTTTTCAATGAAAGATCATTGAATTTATGCTGTTCAGTTATTAAATGTTGGGAACATTGACGAGCATTTTATTTCCATGTGGGACACCAGTGGCTCATGTCTGTAACCTTTGTCTTTAGACATGATCTTTGTCTACTCAGAGAAAAGATCTGTGGACCATTGCTTGAAGCCAGCTTGGACAGAAAAAATCTGTGAGACTCTTAGCTCCAATGAATAAGCCAAAAACCTTATTATTCTGGAAGACAAAGGGAAAAGAGAAATTCTGGGAGAGAGATTCACGTGGTTGATGTTGATTGACAAGCACTGAAACATGACAATGTGAAGGTGATTGGAGATTTGGACAGAAACTTTGCTGGTCTAGAGGGTAGAGGATGAGTAGAAGTGTATTTTAAGTGGGTTATAGCGACAACACTGAGCAGACATTTGACTAGAGTTGAGTTGGACCCTGAAGGAGAAATAGTTGGGCCTTAGTGACTACTTGAGAAATTGAGAATGGAAAGATCATGATTCAAAGCTGGCTTGGGCAACAAACTTCAGGAAACCTCTTCTCAATTCGTCCCAAGGTATATAAGAGACTGGAATGGGAAGGATCATAAAACCAGGCCAGCCTGGGCAGAAAAGTCCATGAGATCCCCTCTACACAGAGGGAAGTGGAATGTAGTGGTGGTGCATGTCTGTGAAGCAAGATTTATCCTCAAATGAACCAGTGACAAAC
Organism: Megascapheus bottae; assembly: GCF_031878675.1. NCBI lineage: Eukaryota > Metazoa > Chordata > Mammalia > Rodentia > Geomyidae > Megascapheus > Megascapheus bottae. The sequence continues at coordinate 3,123,827 of NC_143527.1, forward strand.
AAGGCTGGAAGAAGGGCTCAGTGGCATGCTGAGGTTAGGGTCAATTTAGCAGGGTGCCAGGGTCCCACAAACTGCCAAAAAAGGGGAGAGAAATAAAAGCAGGCTTATATTTGGAGAAAACTAACTCAAGATATAGAGAAACCAATGGTGCAAGAGAAAGGAGAAAATTATGATGGAGAAAAGCATTCTTGAAAAGGAGAGTGAAACCCCCTGAACACATTAAAGCAGTAAGAGCAGACTAAAAAATATAGGGCCAGGTACTGGCTTGCCTGTAATCCTAGCTACTCAGGAGGCTGAGATCTCAGGATGAAGTTTTAAAGCCTGCCGGGGCAGGACAGTCTGTGAGACTCTTATCTCCAATTAACCACCAGAAAACTGGAAGTGGGGATGTGGCTCAAGGGGTAAAGCACTAGCCTTGAGCTGAAGAGCTTAGAGCAGTAGGTCCCACAACCAACCAACAAAAAAAAAATCAGTCTTTTTCTGAACTCTGGAACATAACCAAAAGCTACACTAATCCTACAAGCCCTTTCTTAAGAAAAAAAGCTAGACATTAGTGTGGCCAACACTCCCGGCTAGGCTTTGTGGTACTTTAACTTGAGCTATTCTCATAGCTCTCTTGAGTGGTGTGACCATCTCAGTTTGGCAGCTGCTGGGAATAAAATTATTTTAAGCTTCAGAAAGAAAAAAAATCCTATCCTCAGGAAATTGCCCTATATAACCTAACTGAAAATTTTCTGGAAAACTTGTTTACTTGACCAAAATTGTTGTTGCCTCCAAGCTTGCTATGAACTGCCTACCTTCAGAAAGTGTTGTCAAAATTTGTCTAATGTTCATCTACCTGAAGTGGGAGTGATAGCTGGAACAAGTGAAAGAACAAAAGTAACATGTAATTAGTAAATAAGGCAGGAAGAATGGCTTGAATGGCTTCAAGACTGTGTGAACGCCCATGGGAGGATCTAGGAAGGCCCTGACACTTCATCTGGCTGGTCAAGGGGCCTGGCATAGGCGGCAATTGAGGACAAAAGTCAAGCTGTTAGCTGGCTGGTAGATGATGTGTCCAAGCAGTGGACAAACATGATTAAGCACACAAAAATCATGGAATTATTCAAGAAATTCATTAAACCAACAGGATTAACAAACTTAGAGAAGAGGAATATGACTTTCAGATTTAACTTTAGAAAAATTTATTTGGATCATACAATAACAATATCACTATTAAGTCTAACCTTTACTTTCCTGAGTGATACTGCAAATATAAGAGACACAAGTTGCTTTCAACACCGTGACATTATTTTCTTCCACTTAAGATAACTCAAAGAAGAAAAAACAAGATTTTAAAATGTCAAGAAAAAATAAGAACAATGAAAGCAGACATTTTACACCTTAGTGTTTTCTTCATCTGGAAGCTCCCAGTGGAAACAACCACACATATCTCTTGCATTCTTACATTGAGGATTGAACATAATTGTGAAGAACATTTCCTTTACCAACGGCCACAGCTAGTTCTTAAGGAAAAATTATAACATATTACACAAAGTTACAAACATGTCATCTTTTTGCTTGAAATAACATTCATTAATTTGGTCCATGACTCCCCAAAACTTTGCTTTTATCATGTTTGTTCACATATGTACATATACATATTGTTTGTAAATTTTGCTTAATAAACAACGATGTCAGTATTTGCCCACTAACATATCAGGGTCAATGTATTTGAAATTCCAGATCTGCTGAAAACTTTATATTTTTTAAAGTACAAATCCTTTTTCTTCAATGTTGGAGTTAGTCTGTCCATAAACTCAGCTGAATACAGTTCTGTGTTACATACTCTTGTTTCCTGATGACCAAAAACAGTGAATGGCGTTCAAGTCTTCAGAAGCAAACCGGGGTGGAACACACTGTTCTTCACAATGGTCTCTCTGTGGACGGCAAAGCGCAGATGTGGATGATGGGCTAATCTCTTTGACGACTGATGACTGCGGCTCAACACCAATCGTCTTCAATCTTAGCCAAAATGCCAGGCCTAAAGTGGCATTGCTCTAAGCACTATCAATTTAAAACGTTCACAAAATTGTCCCCAAGTCCATTTATTTGCTATGCCTTCAAAAAATGGCCTTTAATCCAGACGTAGTAAGGAACACCAGTCACCCCAGCACACGGGAGGCTCAATTATTCCTATCACTTTGAAGACAGCCTGGTAACAAACACTTGGGTCTTAGAACATGCCTCCTCGCCATACAATAGTCAAGTAAGAGGCCTGTGAAAACAGCTAGGAAAACTTAATTTTGAACAAAAGCAGTTTTTTTTTTCATCAGTAGATTAGCTTTAACTAACAGCAACAAAGAGAAAGCTGATGTTCCTTAAATCTGAAGTTTGATGTACTCAAGAGGTAAAACTGCAGTAGCGTCTTCACTTATTCTCAAAGTTCTGGCAGTGCTCAGACAGTATCATGCCAGCACTTGTCAAAATACCAAGGTCACTGCTTATTTTCTTCCGTACCGCCTTTTCCACTGGCACCCCTCTTGCGATAGCTGTTTGCTCGGCACAAGGTGCAGGAGGGCTCTCGGTCTGCCTCAAAGAAGAGCTTCATGGCTTCCTGGTGTTTGGTGCACATCTCCTGCTCTCTCCCCCTGTTGATGAGGTAAGATCCAGGGCACATCTGGCGGATTATCTGCACCATGTTGCCGAGCTGCAAGTTAGGACGGAGGTTTCGGTGCGTGAAGGTCTTCTGGCACTGGGGGCACGTGAACTTTCGCGGGGAGGGCGGGGAGGAAGACAGGTCGCTGTCTGAGCTCAGGTATTCATCCTCATCCTCCATCGCATCCAAGTGGTCCAGGAACTCTTCAGGATAGATGGTGATTCTCAGGTCGCGTCTCAGGGCGCTGCCATCACTGCGGGGACTTCCCTGCGGGTGCCCCACGGCAGGCGCGCCCATAGCGTTCCCATCCTCACCCCCGTGCGCCCCAGCCCCGTCCTGGCCCTGGAGGTCATCTTCCTGCGGGTCCCCCAGATAGAAAACCTCCCGAATGGAGCCGTCCCACCCGCCCACGGCCCCTCTCTCCTCCTCCTCCACCGGCTCCTCCTCCACCTCCTCAGACTCCGAGTTCTCCTCGTCCTCCTCGTCCTCATCCTCCTCCTCCGACTCGGACTCAGACTCCGAGTCCTCCTCCGACTCCGAGTCCTCCCACTCGTCCTCACCCCACAGGCGGGTCACGCACGCTCGGCAGAAGTTGTGCCCGCAGCCTATGGACACGGGCTCGCTGAGGTAATCGAGGCAGATGGCGCACATGGCTTCCTCCTGGAGCATCTGCATGGGGCCGGGAGCCGAGCTGGGCGCGGCCATTTTACGGCGCGATGGGTGGGAAGCGGTGGCGGCTGGGGCTAGGGGCCGGGGAGCAGGGGGCGCCTTGCAGAGCGGCCTCCGGGCTATGCCGCCGCCGCCGCACGCGGCTGCCGGCTCGGACGCGGGCCTCGCGGGCCCCGCTCAGGCGCCTGGGAGGCGGGGGCCGGGCGTCTCCGCGGCGAGCAGGCCGGGGCGGGTGTGCAGGCCAGGCCAGGCCCGGCTCCGCCGCGCGTGCAGCCCCCACGAGCGGGAGGCCGGGGTCAGCCTCGGCTCCCGTCCGCCTCACGAGCGGGAGGCCGGGGTCAGCCTCGGCTCCCGTCCGCCTCACGAACGGGAGGCCGGCGTGGGCCTCGGCTCCCTCGGCTCCCGTCCGCCTCACGAGCGGGAGGTGGAGGTCGGGGTCGGGGTGAGCCTCGGCCTCGGCTCCGCCTCACGAGCGGGAGGCCGGCGTGGGCCTCGGCTCCGGCTCCGGTCCGCCGCGCGTGCAGGCCGCAGCCAGGCCCCGTCCGTGGCCGCGCAGCCTCCGGGACGGCAGGCAGCGTCGTCTCCTCAGGCGCCGCCGCCGCAGCCCGGGGTCTTTTCTAGGCGAGGCTTCCGGAAGTGACGTCGCCGCCCCGCCCACTTCCGGTGGGCGGCCCGGGCGGTCGGAGGCCGCTGTGGATGGGTGGGCGCGCGCACGGGGCGCCCGGGGCGCACAGGGCGCTCCGTTTCTTGCGGCTGGAGCCGCTGGGTCGCACTGAGCGGCGGCCATCCCTTCCTCGCGGGTCGCCTCGCCCGGGGCTGTGACACGCACTGTGCGGCGGTAAGAGCGGGTTGTCCTCGCGAAGTCACAGAGGAATGGCGGCCGACTGGCGTGGTCACGCTGCGGAAGTCACCGTGCCCGCAGGCCCCAGCCGGCTCCCGACCCGAAGCCTCCCGGCCCGTGCCCTGGCGGATTCTCTTTTGTTTTTATTAGAGAAAACAAGCGAAACGGATGCAGCCAGGCACCCACTGGAGACCGTGCGTGAGCATGGGAGGGAGCATTCGGGGACGTCCGGGAGGGGGACCTCGTCCGCAGGCGCGCGTGCCCATCTGTGCGGCTGTAACCTCCCTCCCCCTCTCTCTCTCTTTAGTATTTTCAAATAAAAATAATTTTTTAACCCATGTGTTGTTGGAATACATCAAGCAGATACTTAGACATCAGCATTGGTAGCTCCCAAAAGACTCAAATAACCAACATATCCATGTTCTGAGGAATGGCGAAGCAACACATTATATATTATGTGATGTATATATGTACCTATATATGTGTGTATGGAATATACACACTCACATACATGTATGCATGCATCTGTACTTGCACATGTACAGATATACACATATGTACACACGAACATCACTCAACATTAAAAAGAAGAAATACGCTGCAATAGGGATGCCTCTTCAGAACTTTATATTAAGTGAAAAAAACACAACAGACATCAAGGTCACACCTATAATCGTAGCTAATGAGGAGGCTGAGATCTGGAAGGCCCTATTTCAAAGTCAGTTGAGTCAGGAAAGTCCACAAGGTTCTATGTCAAACCAGCAAAAGGCTGGAGGCATAGCTCAAGTCATAGAGTACAAGCAAAACTAGTAAGCTGAGCAAGTGCAAGGCCCTGAGTTTACAACTCAGTGCCTGAAAAGAGAGGATAAAGGAAAGATGGTGTGACCCCACTTACATGGGGTACATTGTCCTTACTGTACCAATACCAGAGGAAACATTCAGTCTGGCTCACACTTCGGGACTTTTAGGAATGTGATCTGCCGTACCCTCCCTGTTGATAGGTTAGGGGCCTTGTGGGAGGACTTTCAAACCCAGGCAATCATAAACTTTTTTAAACCAACTTCTCCTTAAGCAAATTTTACCTCTTTGCAAATTTTGGGGTAATGTCTTCTGTAAGTTTACTATTTGTAGGGTTAAGTGTTCTTCTGAGGGACATTCTACGGATCTGAGTCTCAAGGCTGGTGCATGAGAAGGGCAGGCAGGGCCCTCTTCCACTGAATTAGAGACCTGATCCATACAACAGGCAGGATGCTGCTGCGGCCAAGAGGAAGGACGCGTGGCTGCTAGCCTTGGGAGTCCCCAGCCTGTGGGAAGAACCTGTCCACCCAGAGCCAGTGCTGCAGCCACACCCTCCCCCCACACCAGATATGTGCCCTCCAGAGAGGTTTTCCTGGAGGTGTGCCCTGCAGGAAGATCAGGGTGACCTCGCCTGAGGGACAGGAAGAGACAGAAGACTTGGGGCCTGGCATGCTTGGTGTCAGCAGTGTGAGGATTGCCTTAAATGCGAGAACTCCCTGTGAAGATCCTTGGCCTCTTTTTCCAAGAAAACAGCTCAATCTGGAGACTGAAGCCTGAGTCTACAGAAACAATTCAGGAGCAAGGGAATGGTAACTCCTGGGAGAAGGAGGGGCATTGGCATTGTGGCCTAGACAGAGCCTGTTTATGGATGTGAGGCCTGAGCATGCCAGGGAGAGCCTTTCATGGCCCCAAACTCTGAATGATGGTGGCACTCTCTGGTGAATGAGTCAACATAAAGTAATTCTCAACCATAAATCAACTAGAAGGAAGCTGAATAAATTTTGCTTTCCCGGGTTTATTATTTCACTGCTTTTCATAAAATGTACAAAATCAAAATTTTAAAAATACTTACAACATGTATATTGACTTGATGTGCTGTTGTGTTCTAAGGAGCAAGGTCAGACAGTGTAACCTTTTCTCAATAATAAAGTGACTTTCGAATTAACAAAGCCACCACCATCTTTCATCCATGCTTGTAGTGCCAAGATTAAGGTGGTGAAGAGTACCAAATTCTGAAACTGAGTTTTCAAAGACTTTTCTTTTTGGCAAATAAGCTACAGCTAAAGTATTTCGGCTTTTCCAGTTTTCACCTCCAAGGCCGATCAGAGTGTGTATGTAGGTGCAAGGACTGCAATGTTTATTCTGCATTATGCAATCATTCAGGGTTTCAGACTTAGCTTTATGGCTGAGCACAGCTCTTGCAAGGACTTGCATGCCATTGCCAATAACAAATGCTAGGATGTCACTTTTTCCTAAGGAAGCTTGTATAAGAGGTTTCCAAGCCAAATGACAGGATACATTTCTTCCCTGCACGCACTGATGGCCTAGACCTGACCCACGCCCCTGACAAGGCCACCCACGGAGATGCCTTCCTGTGAGAAGGACTGCCATTGGCCAGAAGGCCCACCAGGCCCCAGGTGACCTGAAACTGGCCATTGACATCTAAAAGTTGAACTTGCAAAGTGGAGGTGAAGAAAGATTATATGTTTCCTAAGATTTAGGCCCCCCAAAAAATGGCACCCACGTGTGGGTGGTTAGGAAACTCTAGAGGCTTATAAACCAAACTAAGCCCTGTGAAGCACAGTGATTTGCTTAGTGCAAAGATTTTGGACCAAACTCAACAAACAACAAAGGGCCCATGAAATAGACCAGTTTTATTTAATCAGTGGGTTTCATCCATATTGCTAGTATTCAAAGGGAGATCCTGAGCTTATATGTGAGTGTGGAAGGGGAGGTATGTGTGTGTGTGCATTTGTATTTGTGTTTTTATATGTATTTCTGTGTACGTGTCTGTGTCTCTTTGTGTTTGTGGATGTGTTTCCGTGTGTTGGTATATCTGAATGTATTTGTGTGTATGTGTCTGTGTGTGTTTCATTCCATGGGTGTGCATGAATGCATGTGGATTTGCTTGTACTTGTGGGTACACATGTATAGGAGCACAAGTGTGTCCATGCATGTGGTTCTATGCGCCCATGTATATGTGAAAGCATAGGTGCTCCACTCCCCTGACGTCTACATGCACCAACAGCACGTTCCTTCCCTTGCACACAGCCCCACCACTGTGACAAGTCAGGCCCTGCCTGGAAGGAAGAGAAGTTGGACTGAAACTCCTCAGCTACTGTCTGGCATGTGCACAAGAGAAGGATGGCGACGGAAGTTTCAGGGCCACTTCGTGCCCCTAAAATGCAATTATTCATAGGGACGTAAAATGGCACACTACATCCCTTCACACCCTCTAGATAAGCTTATTGTCTTGGCAGGACTACAGAGACACTGGAGACCTTGGATGTGGGCTGACTTGAATGGCAAATGGGCAATCATTTGGCAAAACAGTGCATTTTCTTTCAAAGTGAAAATAAATTTTCCCAAAAACTCAGGAGTTCCAGGAGTTAAAGATTAACAAAGGGGCTGGGAGTGTGGCCTAGTGGTAGAGTGCTTGCCTAGCATGCACCAAGACCAGGGTTCGTTTCTTTGGTACCACATACATAGAAAAACACCAGAAGTTGTGCTATGGCTCAAGTGGTAGAGTGTTAGCCTTGAGAAAACCCAAGGACAGTGCTCAGCCCCTGGACCCAAGCCCAGGACTCGCAGAAAAAAAAATACAGCCACATAAAGATCCCTACACAAAAGGCTCACAGCAGCTCCACACCCAATCGCCATAAAATGTGAAAACATTTCAGATACCCATAACTGATGAATGGATAAGCCCTGTGAGCCAAGTTTGTCTAGTGGAACAAAATAATACATTGTACGAAAGGAATGGTGACACGAGTCACAATGAGAGGAAGCTCATAGAATGCTCATAGAAGCTCATGGTGAATGGGGCTGGTGTAAGAGACACAGGACATGCGTCTAACCAATGGAAATACCTAGATAAAACAGTCAGACAATGCTTGCCACCAGTGTGGCTCACACCTGTAACCCTAGCTACTCAGGAGGCTGAGATCTGAGGATCAAGGTTCAAAGCCAGCCTGGGCAGGAAGTCTTCATCCCATTCTCAAGTGTCTCTGGCTCCAGCTCTGGGGACAGGTTAGGCCAAGGCAGCTTGGGCCCCCTAGTGTGGGGACTGTGCAGCTGCGCTCAGCTGGCTTTGTCAAAAGCCCCCTCACATTTGCAGGTGGGGAGAAGCCATAGGATAGGATGATGTGGTGGTGTGATGCCCCCAGGAAGCTTGGGGTATGGAGTGTCAGATTTCTCCTGCAAGGCTTTCTTAGCGACATGAAGTTCATGTCTCAACTTTTAATTTTTGTTGGTTGTGGGACTTGAATTCTGAGCCTGGTCACTGTCCCTAAGCTCTTCAGCTACCCTGGAGCTACAGCGCCACTTCTGGTTTTCTAGTGTTTAATTGGATATAAGAGTCTCAGGGACTTTAGTGGCCCTGCTGGCTTTGAACTGTGATCCTCAGATCTCAGCCTCCGGAGTAGCTAGGATGAGAGGTATGAGTCACCAACTCTGGCTCAATATCTCAACTTTTATGTCGATGGGTGGCTGAGGTTTATTTAAGCAATCTCCGTTGCATGCAATGGGTTCCCCTCAATGTTTCTATGCCCGTTTTGCTTTAGTTCGTTTTCTTGAGAGAGAGGGAGCTCAGATCATGATCTTACCTAAAGTCGTCTGTGTAGTTGGGGCATAGATATGTGCCGCAATACCTGGCTTACTGATGGAAATAGGGTCTCTCTAGCTTTTTTCCTCTTATCCATCCAAGTGATTGGGCCAGAGCCATCACATCTGGGCTTTATCACTCTTTCTGTAGGCAACATTAGACAAGAACATCTCATTCTACACAGTGGGGTCACTGACAGGAGTGTGTTAGCCAAATGAGTATGGCTGTCTCAAGTGCTATAAGATCAGGAGGGATAGGTCTTGTGTAAATTCTTCAGGAAGAAAAATATATTCATATACTCACCAAAAATGTTTAACAGATTGAACAGTAACAACTCCATTTGTCTAGGAAGCTACAGAATTTTATTTTTCTTCCAATAATGTGCTACACACTACATGTTTGTATTCTTGCCCTGGGTGACAAGTTCCACTGTCACTGGAAGAGTTCAGAGCCCAGGGGATATGTTCAAATGTATTTCTCGTGCTGTGCTGCGTCGGCATTGCTCAACTTGGCCTCCAGAAATCAGAAGGAAATGTTTTTGTGTTAGAGGCTCTTTCTCAAGGAAAATTCCATAGGGTTTGTGCTGAAAGCTTTCTGATCTTTCAGAGGAAACACACCCATATTTCAACCGTCTATTTAGCAGACGTGTAGACGTGTAAGGGATGACTTGTAGCAGGCAGGCAGGCACTGTGTTTTGTGTATTGTAGGACGCAACCCTATTCTGAGAAGGACTCTCTATTCCTTTGGAAGAAATAAATGAATGCTTGATATGAGGGTCAGAGGTAGAAACCCTTAATTGAAACAAACTGCCCTACTTACAGGACGTGCACCTTTTGTATGGGTGAGTGATTGTTGTGGCATGGATAGGAAGGGTCCTTTAAAAGGCTCCTGGGTCGAAGCTTAGGTCCCCAGTGGTGGAATGAGGGGTAATTGGCTCATGAGGGCTCTGAGTGAGCAATCCTTTCATGGGTTCGCAATCTGGTGACGGGAATGGGAAGGGGTGGTGACTCTTCGGAGGGAGGACAGAGCAGGGAGCATGTCTTGTCCCTGGCTCCTCCTGCCTGGTTCTCCATTTCCTGACTGCCATGAGAGCCTCCTCTGCCACACTCTCCTGGAACCATGACTCTCAGCCCCAGAGCCATGGAACCAGTTGACGCTGCTCGCATGGAGACCTCTGAGACTGGGACATCTACAGGAATCCATTCTGTTTCCCACTGTTTCCCACACTGAGGGAGTCTACAACACAGTGCTCTGATTCTTGAGCACAGGCCCTGAGCTGTAGAATCCTGGGGTTTCTGGAGGAGCCTCTCCGCTGCTCATGGGACTTTGGTCTCAGGTGAGCTAACGTTGCATTTCCTTCCAGGTAAATGAAAGTTCATGCACTGCTGTGTGGATGAAGCGGGCACAGGGCGCACCCCGCAGGCAGGATGGGGTCCTGACAGGCCCTTGCGTCTGAGGACCTCTTCATCCTGGTTCTGGAGAGCGCCATACCCGCCATGTTAAAGCAGTGCAGACGGTTAAAAAAGGAGCCTTTTTTTCATATATTTTTTTATTGTAATTAATAGAAGGGTTACATGATATTTGCCAGATAGAAGGTGCCTTAATTCACATACTTTTTTTACTGTGGGATTGTGATTTTCTTTTCACCTGTGTGTTTATAAGTATATATTATTGTTTTAGTGTCCCAAAGGATGCTTGGTAAAACTGAACCTGCAGATCCGTTTGCTCTGCGCCCCAGGTCTGCTCTCCCCGCCTCGGGCAGGTTTTACGGATCACACTATGGAGACGGGGTTTTCCCTGAAGCCCGGCCTCGGCCCTGCCCGCCCGTCCTCGGCCCTGCCCGCCCGTCCTCGTGGGCCGTGCGTTCCCCTGGCCATTCCACACCGGCTTCCCGCCCTCGGCCGTCCGGGCCCCGTGCGGGGAGGGCGGCCGGGGGCGCCCGGGACGTCCCCGCCTCCGCCTCCGCCCCGCAGTCCGCCGGGGCTCGCCGGGCTCGGGGTCCGGTGGCGGGGGACCCGGCGGGGGCCCGGCGGGCGCAGCCTCCCTCCCGCCCCGCCCCGTCCGTCCCCGCCCGGCCAGGCCCCCGGGCGCGCGGGGCGCGGGCGCTGCGGGCGGCGCGCGGCCATGGCGCGGGGCCGGGCGGCGCGGTGCGGGCGCTGCGGGCGGCGCGCGCTCCTGGCCGCGGCCGCGTGGACGGCGGGCTGGGTGCTGGCGGCCGCGCTGCTGCTCCGCGCGCACCCGGGCGCCCTGTCCGAGCGCTGCTCCGACGAGAAGAGCCGGCGCATCCTGGACGGGCTGGTAGGTCCCCCGGCCCCGCGCGGTCCCTCCCCGCCCGGGGACTCAGCGCGGGCCCCGACCCCGGCTCCCGCCCGCCGCCGCTCCGGGACGGGGCTGGCCGCCCGCTGCGTCCCGGTCGGTGGGCTCACTCCCCGTTCCGGCAGTCGCGGAGCTCCGGAGCTCCCGTCCCGCGCACCCGCCGCCCTCCCGGGGTCGCCCCCCCCCCCCGGGCTGGAGGTGTCCCGAGCCGAGGCGCACGGCCGTCCCCGGGCACGGGGGCCCGGGCGGCCCCCTCGGCGGTGCAGACCCCCGTCCGCCCGGCCTCCAGCGCTGGCCCGAGGCGCGCTCCGCGCTGCGCCCCGGCGTCTGGGCTCGCCGAGGCCGAGCCCAGGTAACCCGGGAAGGAGACCCGGGGAAGAAGGCGGCGGCGGCAGCTCCTGCGGTCCCCGATCTCCGCCCGGGACGGACCAGGCCGGGGCCGGGAAGACCGTCTGCTCCCTAAGAAGTCTCCGGGGAGGACGCGGGCGGGCGGGCGGCAGTCCGACGGCTCACGCTCGGGTGGGGGTTCAAAACGGCCCGCCATCCTAACCACTGGAGGGCCCAGACCCCACGCCAGGCGGGCGGCACCGTCCACGAGCCCCCGCTGAGCACCGAGACCAGGAGCTGCCCCTGGAGTGGTAACCAGGCCAGGGACGGCGCGCGGGCCCTGCAGCGCCAACCTCCTCACCGAGCGGCTCTCCCGGCCCCCTCCCGCCCCCCTCTCCATCCCCCAGCCACTCTCGCCCAGGAAAGGACCTTCCAGGGAAGTCCGGAGAAGTTAAAAGTGGTCAGACCGCTCCCTTTCCTCCAGGACTCCCGACAGGGAGGGCTGACCGCCCCCATCTCCTCCTTCCCTCCCCGTGACACTGACATTCCACCAAGTTCCGAGTGAAAGTTGCAGGAGCGCATAGTCTTTCCCAGTTGCCTGAAAAAAAAAAATCTCAGCTCCTTCCTTTGAGGAGCTGATAGATGAATTAAGAGAGAAAATAATGTCATGAGTGTTCAAGACTGGCTTACAAATTCTATGCAGCAATAGTTTAGACGAAAAAAAAATTTAAATGAACACTACTTTTCATGTATTTACCTCTGGTCAGATGGGGAGAGATCTCATGGCACTTAAATAGCCTGATGTAATTTAAGTGATGACTAATCATAACTTTCCCAGCATACGGGTTTTAAATTAAAACCAATTTGTTTAGAAGCCTTGCCAACACCCCTTCAAGGACAGCCATTCGGACCTGGTTTTTGTGTGACATATGACTGAGGGGCTTGGCTGTGCCTCTGATAGCCCTCAGTCTTGACTGTTGTCCCCCACCCCGCAAAAAAGAGTCAGATCCCGACATCCATCTTCCTACTATGTCGGGTTTTCTCAGGTGAGCTGATGCCTGTGTCATCTGGCTAGGCCTGGGTGACACATTCCCCCCATCATCTCCCAGCTCTCCACATTTATTCCTGCAGTGTCACATCGCTCATCTCTGACCTCTTTATTCTGACCTCACTGATGTAGCACCTGAACAGTTCCCTGGCTCAACTTTCACCCTAGACATTCTAATCGAGGACAGGCTTAATTAAACACCACCATGGTCCCTACAGTTCAGACTGTGCAGGCCAGGCTGCCAAGCAAAGGTTGGCATTGTGGTTCCCAGAGACTAGAGCTGAATTGTGCCTCTGTGTCGGGCTCTCTCAGCACTTTTCATTCTCCCTGGCTTTCATCCTACGTAATAAAACTGGCTGTTATTTTTCTGACCAGCCTCCAGATGCTCATTAGCTTTCACTCTGAGTACCCGGGTGCAGAAGAAAGCTGGAGCCAAAGGGAGGTTCTCTCTGGCCGAACAGGGACCTGTGCTGAATATTCTGCATGGCAGCCGGGTTTGCAGGCTCCTGCCTGCCAGGCAAAACTGCCAGCCTGCTGGGAGAACTTACCTGATGGTGGTGAAAGCTCAGGACTGGACTGCTTACAACAGAAAGTCAGATGTCTGCAGATTCTCCATTCTTTTTTGAGGGAGTCCTGCAGAGTCCCTGCCTGGGCCTTGAGCTGCACATCTAGAAGCAGAAGCAGGAGGGTCTTGCGTTCCAGGGCAGCTGTGCTACAGATTGAAACCCAATCTTGGTAAACAAACAAAAAAATAAAACCAAACGAGTCTCTAGCAGAACCAACTTCACATGTTCTGAAGGATTCGAGCCTTCCAGATCGCTCGAGTTCACTTCTGAGCTTTTCAGTGCCCACTACAACCATAACCTGAGGCTCTCACCAGCCAGCTGTGTTGTTGTTAGGGAGAATCAGTCAGCTGAAGAGAGTTTGGCTAGGCTTGATTGTTACTGAGTTTTCCTCCCCCCGTGGGAGAAGAGCCTCGTTCACAGTGGGCGCCTGCTGGGTTGATGCCCACTCTGCCAGGCACTGGGCTCTTTTACTCCTTTTATTTAGCATCATCCCCTCACAGAGGCTACACGATTTTGTTTTTACTATCCCCATTTACAGATGGCAAAGCTGAGTCTCAGGAAGGCAAAGTAATTTACCCTGCTTTACAGTCTGTCAGGGGACTGGCTGGACACAGTACTGTCGGGGCTAGAGACCGGGGTTGGTAAGTGGCTTCTCCCACAATGAGAACTTGAAGCTGTAACTTAAGGTGTGCTCAGCCCTTCCATAGCATTGCATTTTCAAAGCAACTCAAAAATAACCCAGCTAGTCAGAAGGCTCAGCTGCCTTGTGGCTAGTTTGCTTTCCTAGCATCAACAGTGGTTTCTTGGAGTGCTCTGGCCACAGTGGGGAAGAAGAAAGGGTTGTCCTGTGAGCTGGTACCTTCTGGCATCCCACAGTACATGGTGTCCCAGTCTGCAGAAAGAATCCCCTCATGAAATATGAATGGTGCCAAGGAACTGAGTGCTCCTTAAAAACAAACACACAAAAGGAAACTTGGTCCTTCAACATGGCTCTGAGACCTGCCAACGGTTTCTTAGACCAGAGTGGACAGGCTTTGTTCTTGTCTGAGAACTGTGCTACGCATCGGAAAGATAATGAGCTTCCGCCAGGAAGAATACTTCTGCAGAAACTAGGACTGACTGAACAGGCTGTGTGCGCTTGTGGGCATATGCACATAGCCACGGGAAATGCAAACTACTGCCATTGAATTGAAAAACTTGCCAGAGTTAATGGCATTGAGACTTTTTACCCAGTTTGTTTCTAAATTCTGTTCCTGTGAATCTTAGAAGCACGTTCATTGGGTGTTCATATAGCTGGCAGTTAAGAGCACCCCCTAGTAGATAAAAGTAGACTTAACTCCAGGCACGGTGGCTCACATCCAGAATCCTGGTGAGCTGGAGGTGGAGACTCGGAGGATCATAATTTGAGACCAACCCGGGCAGAGAATTGGAGAGACTCATCTCAACCAAAAGCTGGATGTTGAGTGGTGCTCTGGTCATTCTAGCCATGCTGGAAGCATTCACAGGAGGATCAAGGTTTAGACCAGTACTGTCAAAAGCGAGACCATACCTCAAACATTACCACAGTAAAAAGCACTGCAGCTGTAGCTAAGGTTCTACAGTGCCAACCAAGGGAATGCAAAGCCCTGGGTTCAAAGTCCAGTACAGAAAGGGGATAGAGGGATGAAAAATAGCTTCAATAGGACATGCTGGTAGTATGATAGGTCAACTGTTGTCTCACAGGAGAGTTTTATGCAGATGCCATTTGTTCTTGGCCATGGGCTTGAACTCGGAGCCTGGCCGCTGTCCCTGAGCTTTTCTGCTCAAGGATAATGCTCCATCCCTTTGAGCTACCCCTGGAAGCTTCCGGCTTTCTGGTGGTTAATTGAAGATGAGTCTTAGGGACTTCCTGCTAGGGCTGGTTTGGTCTGTGATCCTCAGATTTCAGCCTCCTGAGTGGATAGGATTCCAGGCATGAGTCACCAGCGAGGGTTTTAAATTATCTTTTGTTTTGTTGGGGCCTGCACGCTCAGCCTGGGGACTGTCTCTGAGCTCAAGGCTGGCTCTATCGCTTGAGCCACAGCTCCATTTCCTTAATTTTCTTTCAAGTTGCAATTTATAGTTCAGCTTTGCTGTATTTCTTAGGACTGGATTAAGTCTTTTTGGAGCCAGTAATCACAGTGAGACATGCTGAGCATTTATGCCTGCAAGCCAATGTGGATATGGATATAGTTTGCCTTCTGCAGGAGAAAGGCAGGAACTGAAACAACAGAAGTTTCCTCAGGAGAATGACAGCAGTGACAGCTTTGAAATAAACACCTCTTGTATAGACTTTTTAGTGCACACTTTGATTTAATATCAAGGATCTCTGACAAATGAGGAATCAGGCCACTCACAAGGGAGGTCAGAAACACGAGACCTGGCCTGTGGCAGCTGTCAGATCTGTGTCTGGCCTTGGTCACTTCACTCCCCTTTTGATTCTCAGTTTCCCAGCAAGAAACCAGCTGTGTGGGAGGCTTACTTCTAAATGACTCTGCTGATCTCTAGAAAAACAGCCGAAATTCACATCCCCTCCAACACCTAGAGACTGAAGCCAGATTCAGTGGCTATGCCATTGTTCAAAACGTCTTGCAAAGGCTGTTTGGAATCGCCTTCCAAGTTTGCTGGGGCAAGTGATGAGTTTAGAGATGCATATGTTGTGAAAAGGGGGGAAAAAGAATATCATCCCTTTTTACTCACCTCCTCTTCTTCCCTCCTCTCCTGCAGGATGGACGGGCTGGACCCTCTTCTTTCTTGGAGAATTGTGGTGTGGTGAGGGTTTCCAGTCCATCCAGGCTCTATGCTAATGTCCCTTGCAAATGAAAAGTTCTCCATCTCACACTGGGATGGTCCCCATATTGAACTAGAAAGCACACTCTCCCCTCTTCCCAAATGTCTCCCCACCATACCTCCTGGTGTCTTCTCTCTAATCCACCAGTGCCAAGTCCTGTTCCAGCACTGAAATCTCCCCAGGCCCTGCCTCTAAGTGCCTATAGTGCTCGAGTTGCTGGCTGTGAAGGCTGCAGCATTCTACGGGTGAAATAGCAAACTCAAGTTCCGTGGGAAGCTCAGTGCTGTGCCCCAGGGACCCTCGAGGACACAGGGCTTGAATGGGGTTAAGAGCTCTGTGAGTGAGCCTCAGATGTGTAGTAATCACGGTTATTTGTGGTTGTAGATTCCATCTCCTCCTCCTCCTCCTCCTCCTCCTCTTCCTCCTCCTCCTCTTCCTCCTCCTCCTCCTCTTCCTCCCCTTCCCCCTTCTTCTCCTCCTTCTGCTCCTCTTCCTCTTCTTTTCTCCTCCTCATCCACCTCCTTTTTGGAACTAAATTATCCTTTTATTTTTATGATAGCCCAAATCTCTTTTGCTTTAAATCAGCATACATTGGGATATTTCGTTTACCTGCAGTCCCTGTTAGTGTAACTGCTGTGTAGATAGTTGTTTGGGGAAGAAGCCTGTCCACTTTCAGTGCCAATGCGATATTTACATACTTCAGTGGGAGTCTAGCTGCGAACCTGGCTGCCCACATGGCCCGTCCTTCATTTCTGGAAGGTGCTGCTCTGCAGCTGAGCAGGCGCAGGAAACCCAGTGGTGGCTGGGTGACAATGGCAGGCGGCCTTTCATGGTGACACTCTGTGCTCTCTTCCTTGCAGTGCCGGGACTACCAGGGCGGCTGGCTGACGGGCACCTTGTGCGAGGATTTGTGTGTGGCTGGGCAGCTCCTGTACCAGCGCTGTCTGTACTACGAGCGTGGCAAGAAGGTGCTGCAGGCCCTGTGGCGAGGCCGGCCTGTCGTCCTGAAGTCCAAGAGGGAGGCCTTCTCCAGCTTCCCGCCCCTCGGCCCGCTGGAAGACGAGGCAGGGCCAGGCCGTCAGGGCGTCTCTGAGGCGGACCTGCTTCTGCTGGTGGCCGGGGAGGTCAAGAACGCACTCGGTCTGCAGCTGTCCAGCAGCAGCATGGCACCCCTGTGGCCGGCCCAGCGAGGCCCCGGCTGGCGGCAGCAGCTGGCCAGCGCATGGTCCCTGCTCCAGCAGGAAGAATATGTCTACCTCAGCCTGCTGCAGGACCTCAGTCGCCACGTCCTGCCTGTGCTGGGCTCCTGCGGCCATTTCTATGCTGTGGAGTACCTGGCCACTGGCAGCCCCCACCACCGGGGCCTTTTTCCTCTGGACGACACTGGCCGCCAGGGGGGACAGGCTCAGGCTGCCAGCCACATCGCCCTCAGCTTCCTGGACATGGTAAGCCACTTCGACAATGACTTCTCCCACCGCCTCCATCTCTGTGACATCAAGCCGGAGAACTTTGCCATCAGGAAGGACTTCACGGTAAGACAGAGGCAGCTGCTGCCGTGGGAAGGGAGAGGGAAGGAGACGCAGGCCCCAGGGCCCTAGCTCTGGACAGCCTCAGGTCACCAGGCTCTTCCAGAATGTTCCAAGTTCAGCCACGAGAAGATGGGAAGCAGTGAAGACAAGATGGGCAGGAAAGGGGACAGGGGCAGAGAAGCAGCGACAGAGGACAGCAAGGAGAGGACAGGGGAGATGGAGGATGACACAGGGGGCAGCGAGGAGGGGACGGGGAAGTGAAGAGAGGAAGGGAGCAGTGCCCTGCAGGTGGGCCCGTCTCCACTGTGTGGAAGCCCAGTAGCTTTTTAGAGCTCATCTCTAGCAGACTCGCCTGAAGACCTGTGTGGCTTGCACAGGACAGATGATGATAGCTTAATGTCCACACACAAGCCATTGGGGATGTCTGCCTGGCTGGGGCGCCCCTGTGAAACACCTGTCTATGCATTGAGACCCTGAGCGGTGTCTCCGGAGCTCGGCTTGTGGAGAGGTTCTAGGTTGTTCTCAGGGGTGCCTGCCGCCAGGCGACACCTGCGCTGGGGCGTCATCTGCCCGCCCGCCCCACCGAGGGTGGTGGTCTTTTACCTTCACTGGGGCGGTGCGGCTGCATGAGAAATATCGCATGGTGGAGGAGGGGTGGCAGGAGCGGCGTAGATGTCTCATCAGATGTCCCTGCTGAGTGTTGGCCCAGGGCTGGTCTCCCAGAGGCTGGTCAGATGCAGAGCCACCAGCAGGGAGCCAGCAATGTGGTGGGTGGGGAACGGTTATTGGGGAGGGGCTGAGTTCTGCTCCCACCCACCCGCAAGAAGATCGTTCTTACACCAGCCAGTGAAATGCCAGCGGGAGCTGGTCAAGCGAGGACCAAGATAAGGGACTCTTGTTACCGGCCAGGGGCTCTCAAGGCAGGGGACTGGCTCCTCTGTGTTGTCCTGATGCTTGGTCTCTCGCTGCCTTAGAGAAGATGACAAGCCAGAGGTGGCTCATGGTGTGGAGGGTACAAGCTGGGAAGAGCTGGTGGGCTCTGGATGATTCTAGGAGGTTCTAGAAGAGTCTGCACCTCAGGCAGGGTGCAGGAGTTTAGCCCTATTTGCCCTGCACGGTATCCTAGGTTGTCCCTTAAATGAAGTCCTCAGCTGTCAAGGTATACAGCCCACCCTGCAACTTAGTTTATTCCCTGATTATTCTAAAGGTGATATGTGAGGGGTTGCCATCAGGTAAAGGGACCTCCTCCACTCCCACAGCTGACGTCTTAGAGGGGAAGGGACACCGCCTTCCCGGCCGGCTTCCCTGCCTAGTGAATGGGAAGAGAATGGCCCAGAGATGCCTCCGTGTGGGCTGGGACCCTGGCCATGCTGGGGGCGGGGCAGTCCCCGGTGTTCTCATGGCGGCATCACTCCCTATGCACCCAGCAGACGGTGGTGGAAACAGCGAGAGAGAAGCTGGGCTGCCTGCCCTGCCGGGTCTCGTGTGGAGGGTGGTGCAGAGGCTCTGTGTGCACAGCGCCTGACGGTGCAGTGTCCGTGTGGGCAGCCATCGAGGCATGCCACAGGAGACACAGAGCACAGGCTCCCTCACCAGACCCCAGACTGCGCGGCCTGGGCCGGCACTGGGCCTCTGCTCTCCGCAGGCCTGTTGGGGTAGGTGCGGAGGTGAGGGCGGGGAGGGGCGCCTTCTTCCCTACCCTCTTCACTGGACTGAGGCACAAGGAGGCCATGATGTTACCTACAACTTGGCAATGTGGACACGGAAGCCAGAGCATCTACATGGTCAGAGCGCCTGTTAGCAGTGCAGAACTGCTGAATCCAGACAGAAGGGTCTGCAATCTGTGCTTTAAAACTGCTGCCTCACAGCCAGGTATGGTAGCACATGCCTGCAATACCAGTCTGGGAGACGGAGGCAGGAGGATTATGAGTTTGAGGTTAGTCTGGACTACAAGGCAAGACCCTGTCTTTCAGGAAAGGTTACTGCCAGGGTGTTCCTGGCACCGGCTCAAGGACCCAGCAGGTGGTCCTGTCTCTGGGCTGTGGCTCCAGAGCTACCTCTGAGAGGCAGGGATTCCAGGTAAGAGGCGACATGGGAGGGTTCAGAGTCTCTGGCTTGGCTGCCAGCCAGGTGCCCTGCAGGTTTAGAAGTTTTTCCAGTCGTGGATTGCAAAAGAAACTGGGATCTTGAAGGAAAGTGACCCTGACTCTGGGGTCAAGTACTCCTTTGTGTTTTCCTCTTCTGGCTAAGGAGAGTGGGAGAGGAATTGGGTGTCAGGAGGAAGTTGAAGAAGAGGAGGTGGATTATTGAGGCCCATCGGAATTCTGTATATTAAGAAATCCGGCAGATTTCCCCCCCCCTTTTTTTTTGGTTTTGTTACTGTTCTTATTTTAGATACATAGATGTAGGCTTACAGGATCTGTAATTCATTCTAGGACATGTAATATAAATTACAAGAATAAATATGGCTCCCTTTAGGAATGGAGATGCAAACTATCAGAAATGGGACAGAGGAGCAGAAATTCTACCTCGGAGCTCAGGGGAGGCTGGGAAGATTGCCAGCAAGTATATAAGAAGAGAAGGGTCTTGTAGCCCCAACAAGAAGTGACAGATAACGGGCTCACAAGCACAGCCTTCATTCACATTTAGTATAGTCAACATGCTAAATAATGGAATTAGCAATTTATTTTGGTGAAATAACAAGATAGAAAAGATCAATTAAATTAACAAATTGTCATGCTTGAATCCATTATTAGGCAAAGCCCTTTACACAGGGAAAAAATTCTCTGTTCTTTATTTTCATTATTCTGCACATCTATTGGGATAAATTATGCTTCCTTATGCTCTGTTTTACTAAATAACCCCTAAGAACCCTTAGTGCCTTCTAGGCATCAATCTTTTTTTTAAATAATTTTTTATTGTGATTAATAGAAGGGATACATTGTATTCACCAGATAGAAGGTGCATAACTTCACAAACATTGATACCCTTTCTCATGACATGGTCCCTATTTCCCTCCCACCCTAGGAATCAATCTTAACTGAAAACCAGAAAATAAAGCCAGGGGTCGTGCCTCCCACCACCACAGAGAATAGAAGAAAAGGCCAGGGATGGCTGGCTCCTTTGCTAAGGGCAGGGCTTCCAGGAACAGGGAATGAGATGGTGGTCTGGGCTTGTGAAGGCTTGTGGGAGTCTCCCATCCTGGTCCAGCACATCCATCACGTCTTCTCATTGCTTCTACAAACCTCCGAGCTACGAGCTGCCTGACTTGGGCAGACTCCAGGCTCTTACAGATTTGCACTCATCTCTTCATCTCTGTCTCTCCCACTTCTCCCCCGCCCCGCCCCATCTTTCCTGTTGTTATATCCAGGTGGTAGAGAAAAAATCTGCATAATGTAGAAGTTTCTCTTCATCTGTTTGGTCGGAAATGCTCCAGGGGTAGAGGGGGTCTTGTTCTGAGGGTGGGACTTAGTGGTGGTCAGGGTCTCTGTCTATCCATCCTGGCTTGTGCGGCTGCCCTTTCTTTCTCTGTGTTCCATTGGACTAGCGTCACAGAGATGCCACCAACCAGGATCTTGCCCACTGGCCTCCCATTTCTGCAGTGGCATTGTTTATTGTGTGCGGTTGTGGGGATGAGTTTTCCCACACCTTTTGTAAGCTTGCTTCTGGGAGGTGTGAGAAATAGGGGATATGTTTGCATCGGATGGCATTGCTGTGGCAACTGTAACAACAGCGACAGCCAAGAGTAAATGGATGAAGTTGAAGGGACTTACACACGACTGCCTGTGTGCATTGCTGTCAGGATGGCTGCACAGACCCAGGCCTGTGCCCGGCACCACGGCCTCTCGTGAAAGCTGCTTGTCCAGCGCCTCTGTCCAGCTCTGGTCACTCTCACCTGCACTGGCGCCATACCTGTTACCAATCTCTGAAGAAGGACCGCATGGTTCTTCAAATCATCTCAAGTTTTGTCTTGAAGAGCTTCTGCTTGCTCCAAACTCTGAATATGCCACCCTTTTCTCTCTTTCATTTTTTATTTTTAAATGGTTATTGGATAGGTGAGGTACAGAGAAATTTTAGTTGCGCAAGTCAGGGCTGAGTATATTTCTTTTTGGACAGTGTCACCCCTTCCCTCGCTCTCCCAGTTTCTTCTTCCTGTCATTTTCCACCCATGAACCCCCCTTGCAGGCTCTGTATTCTCCAAATACCTGTCAGTATTCTTTGAAGGGTCTCTGTCTGTTTCTGTGATCAGAGACCACACCAAAGTAATAGAGCAACAACAGGCAAAATTATCTTTAAGACAATTCAGAGATTCTTTAAAACTAAACATATTCAAGCTGACCTCAGACTCTCCTGCCTTAGCCTTCTCTGTTGAGGATTGTCGGTGTGAACGACTCCCCCCTCCAAGAACACTTTTTACCTATTTTTTTGGTGGAGGTGGTAGTAGGATTTGTATTCAGGGGTTGAAACACGCTCCCAGCCTTTCTTCAGATAAGCTCTGCAGTTTTGCAGGGGTTGGCCTGCACCGCGAGGCCCCTGCCTGTCTGTTCCCGTACATGGGATGAGAGAAGGGGAAAGGAATAGGGCTGGTCTCCTTCATCAGCGGGCGAGGACTGTTCATTGAGGAGAAGCGAGGGGCACAAGAAAGACCTTCCAGTGGGAAGGTTGTGCGGCCGAGCTGGGGCAGAAGCTGGGGTTTTAAGCAAGGGGGGGAGGAGTTAATGCGAAAGCCACTGGGTAAAGGGAGGTGGGGACTTCCGGGTTGGGCAGGATGGGATATTTACAGCTAGGTTTAGGTGGGTTGCATGGCTGGTCAGGCAGCCGTCTTTGGTGGCTTGCCTGGGAAAATGGTGGGAGGCAGCCCTTTACCCGCCTTTGCCCCCCGCCTTTTACTGGCTAAGACTGGGAGTGTCTCAGAAAGCTCTTTGCCCACGCTGGCTTTGGCCATCCCTGCCTCTAAGATTATAGGCGTGAGTCACTTCTCCCAGCCAAGATTCAGCTTTTAAAGCTAAGAAAATCTTTACAGATGGAAAATGATACTGGTGGTTATTGTGCTAAATCTCAGGCTTTCACTAGTGCGGGGCACTAGTGAAAACACATGCTGTCCTTGGAAAGACCCTTCCCTCCCTGGGTGCAGCCTGGGCTCTTGGTCTTGGCTGGCAGAGTCCCGAGGCGGCCTGTAACCTGGAAAGGTCCCCAGGCCTGGGCGGGAGTGGAGAGCGGCTCCGCCCGCCGAGCCTGTGTGTCACGGGTGGCGGTGGTGTTTGCTTGCAGGTAGTGGCCATTGATGTGGACATGGCCTTTTTTGAACCCAAAATGAGGGAGATCCTTGAGCAAAATTGCACCAGAGACGAGGACTGCAATTTCTTCGACTGTTTCTCCAGGTGTGATTTGCGAGCGCATAGGTGTGGAGCCGAGCGTGTCAACAGCAACCTACAGGTGAGTTGGCCACAATCGTTGTCCCCTGGGGCCTCTGCCCCTCCTCCTCCCCCCAGCCTGCCCATCCTGCCGTTGGAGTTGATGTGTTCCCCAGAGGCGGGACAGGAGGAGAGCTCCATGTTGGTCTTTTCTGGCCAACCTTGGGGCATTGGTGAAGTTGCCCCTTGGGATCTGATGGGTGCAGGTCCCAGCAAAGCATGGCTGGTGGGTTTCTTCTTCCCTCTAGTTTGGCTGCGGCCACAGGAGCCTAGATTCTGTTAGCCTGGTCCAGGATCTGCAGCCCCACAACCCCTCTGGCACACAGGCCTGGAGCCGTGGGGATTTCTTTCCGCCCTACATTAACCATCCCCCCCTTTCCTTAGGTCATCTGTGACAAAATATTTCGTCACTGGTTCTCTACAACTCTGCGGAGTCCTGTCATCTCGCCCCAGCTGCAGCTGCAGCTGCAGCAGGCAGTGCAGGAGTGTGCAGACCCAGCCGGTCCCTCCGGAAACTCCTGGAGAGTGCCCCCTAATGTGTTCTGGAAGCTTCGATGGCTTCTTCAGGCCATCCTGAGAGAGCTGCAGGAAGCAGAGAAGTAACTCTCAGCCTTAAGCTTTGCGCACAGGGAAGTGACCTTCAAGTTCTTCTGTGGCCTTTTAAGGAGAGACATCGGCCCTGTGCAAATGAGTGCGTGGCAGGCCTCTGCGTGGACTCTGGCCGTCACGTGTGTCCCAGCCTGACCCCCTTTGTCTGTCCTGACTTCTGCTGGCTGCCCCTCACTTCGGAAATGAGGCAAAGCAGAGGTCCATACAATGACTTTGGGGTACGAGGCGCTCACACAGAAAACACAAACCCCAGCATGCAGTGCTCTGCGCAGAAAGCTCTCGTGCCGTCTCGTGCCCAGGCGCTTTGCTGGGAGTCACGCGTGCACCTGAGCGGATGTGTTCACAAGTGCGTGGATACACATGAGCCCACACTCACACACACGCCGGAGGGTGGAGCTGCGCATGCTCCCAAACGCACACTTGTGTGTCTGTAGACCTGCATGAGTGTGTACACGGAATGCGTGCACACAGCCTGTTCTTGTGTGTGTGTGTGCACGCATGCTCATGGCTGCCCCAGTGTGTATGTGATTGCGCTCATGACTGAGCGTGAATGTGCACACCTGTCCACGTGAGCACGTATCTATGAGTCTGCACAGGAGTGTGCGCAGAGGTGAGTGTGAGTCCCTGGGCCCATAGAGGTGTCGGGAGCACTCTCGGGGTGTCGGGTGCAGAAGCTTGTCTAGCTAGCTTTTTCTGGGAATTAAACAGAATAAAAGAGTGCATCTTCGGGAAGTGTGGTTTGCGTCGGAGAGTAGTAGTACTTCATTTTGTAGAGCGATGTTTCGGGTTGTGTCTCGGTACGCCCTTTGCCACTTACGCAATGCATCTTCCTCCTGCGTTGGGAGCCCCAGGCCTGCAGAGCTGTGTGGTCCTGCCATCCGAGAGAGGTGAAGTAGAGCGAGGGTCTGAGGCAGGGCTGAGGGTCAGCTGCCTCCTGCCAGCAGCTTGGAGACTGAGCCATGGACACGGGGCCACGCTCTGGCACCACGTTCTCGTTTGTGGATTCCTGCACGAGAAAGCCGTGACAGCTAAAGGATTAGGAAGGCAAACTGGCGGTTTGCACATAGAAGAACTCAAATCTAAAGTCTGGCAACATGTACCAAATGACAAATTCCAAATTGTCCATCCCTGCCCTCCCTGCCTCCCGCCCTCACAACAATCCTGTCACTGTAACCCAGAGAGGAATTGCCTTCCAAGGCTGGCTGTGCCCCTCCTGTGGGAAGCCAGCCAGGCTGGTCCTGGGCAGGGCAAGGGCCTGTGGGAAGCAGGGACAAGGGCGGCCCGCCAGGCCCAGCTTGGGACGCACAGGGCTTGTTTGAGGGTGGGCCCTACCGGCCTTTCTCACCCTGCCAGCCTCCCCACGGGTGATGTGCAAAAAAAACTCACTGCGCTTCCCCACTTGAAGACTTGCTTTGCTCTCACGTGATTTGGCAGGAGCTCCTGTCAGCCATGCTGGTAACATGTGAAAGGCACAGGGCTTCGCAGCCAGGAGACTGGCTTGGGCCACGGAGCCAGGCTGCCTTTTCCCCAGCGTGCTGACTGCGTCTGTCACTGGGCTGGGCTTACAAGTGAAGACCCGTGGGCAGCACAGGAGGCAGGGGCTTCGACCCCCCCCCCTTTCAGGCCTGGACTTTGTGCCAGGAGGTCAGATGGTATGGGCTCCCCCTGGATCCCAGCCCACTGGCCAGGCTGCAAAACCAGCTTCCAGAGAAAACATTTGCTTGCATTTCAACCAAAATGAAGCAAAAGTTTTTGTTTACCATGGAGATTCTGCAACCTATAATTACTCAGCACAATGGTGGTTTTCTCTTTTATTTGGCTGCCCAGTTACACACACACAGACACAGACACAGACACACAGACACAGACACACACACACAGACACACACACACAGACACACACACACAGACACACACACACACACACACACACACCACTTCCATCCTTGCCTGAAGAACTTTAGGGCAATAGTTCTTAAACTTTCCAGGATGAAGTTCATTTGGGTTTTTCATTTATTTTATTTTATTTTTTTTGTCCTGGGGCTTGAACTCAGGGTTAGCCACCTACCACATGTGTCATAGCTCCACTTCTAGCTTTTTGGTGGTTAATTGAAGACCTCATTGACTTTCCCACCTGGGTTGGCTCTGAGCCATGATCTTTAGATCTCTGATTCCCAGGAGCTAGAATTAAAGATATGAGGAAGTGGTGCCCCATTTGTTTTAATTTTTAAACTTTTATAGGAGAATGATTTTATGTAATACAATACACACTGTGCATATCAGATTTTGTTTATTAATTTAACGGTCCTAGGGATACAACCAAGTAGCTTTCAAACTAGCCAAGCACTCTACTACTGAACTCACTCCTACATTTAATATGTATATCTCTATGTCATCTATCTCTCTATCCATCTACTAGCTACATCTACCTATATCTATCTATATTACCTGTCTTCTGTTTATATCTATCTACATTTATATCTACCTAAGTCTATTTATTATCTGTCTACCTATATTTACCTATCTATGTCTATATGTATCTATGTATGTATGTGTGTACTATGTGTATATTATCTATTATCTATCTGAACTGGAAAAGATTGTAAAGGAGGCTCAGCAAACTAAGCTTTATTCAAATTAAGAATGAGTAGTTCTTAATTTTTTTTTGGCAGTCCTGAGGCTTGAACTCACGGCCTGGGCACTGTCCCTGATCTTCTTTTGCTCAAGGCTAACACTCTACCACTTGAGCCACAGTACCATTTCTGCCTTTTTCTGTTTCTGTGTTACTGAGGAATCAAATTCAGGGCTTCATGCATGCTTGGCAAGCACTTTACCACTAAACCACAGTCCCAGCCCACAAGTAATTTTTATTCTCATCTGATCATCAGACGTCAGCTTTCACAACTTCTCTTGAGATGATAGTCAAGATTATCTTTTGATGAAAGCAACTTCAGAATTGCATGCATGTTGCTTTATGCAGGCAGGCCAGGTTCCCACACTGCAGGCTTGTCGGGGTTCATCGGGGTGAGCTCTGGGACGCCTTCCTGTGTCACTCAGCACTGCCAGCACTGCCCCGTCTTCTCGTCTTCTCCGGTCTCAGCTTGCTCTTGGGGAATGGCTGACACACCTTGCTTGGTTCAGCTGCCTTTGCCAAGGTGACAAATTATGGCTGCAGTGAGTGGCAAAGGAAACTGTCCGTCTAATGGCAGCGAGGAAGTGAAGCACCAAGAAAGGGCTGGAGTCCTAAGATCCCCCCAAGGCCACCCCTCCAGGGACCACCCCTCCAGTGAGACCCAGTGGTTCCAAACCTCCTCACCAGCCGAGGTCTTCCCCGCGCTGGAGAAACATTCCAGCCGCAGAGGCCGGAGGACTGAAGGTTCCGAGGTGTGATGCTGAGAACCGACTTTCACTGCTACTTCAGTGAAAATGCCTCTGGCCGGTTTTTCTCCTTACCGGAGTTCAGAGGTGGCGTGGGGGGCTTTGAGGCTCTCTCCCCTGTGTGTCTCCAGTGTCGTGAAGTCACTGCTCTAGCAAATTGCTAGTGAGTTATGTCACAGAACAAAAGGCTGAGAACAAACCTTCGCGAGGCCCTGTAGAGCATCTCAGAGGCGTGGCTGATGTGCTCAGGAGCCAATTCTGTGTTGTCCTCGTGCTGTGAACGCTCCCTCTCCACATCTCAGGATGCTCCACATTCAGCCTTCACTTCCTTCCTCTTCTGAAGCAGCCAGCAGCCCTTGCTCCCATGGTTCAGGGGTTCAAACGTGAGCTCAGAGATGAAATCACCTGAGCTTTAACTCAGCGGTGCGGCTTCCCAGTTTTGTGACATTGCATACCAGCACCTGGCTTCAGGTTCAGGTTCTCACGCTAACCAACCCTTCCTGCTCTCGATTTCCTGTCCTGTGAACTGCGGAGGAATGTTCTCTGGGCACTGAAAAGATGCGAGTTTCTGAACCGGCTGGGAGATCGGTGTGTAGAGGTAATGCATGCCACGCTCCCTTCTCCATCTTTGTGGTCTCATCTTCATACACATGAAAGAATTCTCTGGCCCAAGCCAAGCAGAATTCAAGCCCCCCACAAGCTGTCACACTTGGGCTCACTCCACAGTGTGCAGGGACACTGTCGAGGGCTTCGGGAAACTCCACGTGGAGCTCTAGCACTTCTGGTTCTTCCTCTGGCAGTGTCTCGCCTCACGTGGCATCGGGTTCAGGCAGGGTTTCCATTCCGACACTTAGGGCCCTACACTTTGGTGCCTCTGCCTGCCTCTGAGCCGGCATAACAGTGGGGTGGCTTCTCATCCTGCCGACTTACACTTTCAGCCTGATCAACACCACAGCCCCTCCCATTTGAAAGACATGTTTTGTGGGCTCGGCGTGGGGGTTCGTGCCCATCACCCCAGTCACTCTGGGCGGGGGCAGAGACCAGGAAGAGCACAGTCTGGGCAGAAAGTTGGTATGTGTCCATTCCAACCAACCCGTTGGGCGTCCTGGCATGCTCCTGTCACTCAACGCCATGGGAGGCGCAGACAGGACCACCTGTGAGGCCCACCCTGAGCAAAAGTTGAAGTCCCTGTCCAAAAGGAATGCACCCTGGAAGGAGGACAAAGGAACAAATGCAGCGGTGCTCACAAGACACTCCGTGGAAAATGAACTCCACAACTCGTGAGCGGGGATGGGAGGGGTGACACCGTCCAAAAAGAAATGTACTCGTTACCTGAGCTATGCATCAGCAATCCCTCTGAACACCACCTTTACCACGAGAAAACAATCGCTAAAGCAAAACAGAACCGAGTATATGACTCCCCAGTACCATCCAAACAATCCATGACAGAGAGAAGACAGGCAGGTTTCCAGATGCTTGCCTCGACTCCGAGCACAGGAAAGGGCGTAGGGTTTGTGCAAACGCTGGCCACTGCAGCCCTGCAGGCCGGCGTTGGCCTGCAAACCCTCCTCTCCCAGGCCCTCGCAGCACTTCAAACCCTGGCTGTGGTGCCGTTCGCTTCTCTTTAATCACATCCCCTTTCATCCCCTCAGTGTGGAGACATGTCTTTGAAGATAGGGAGGTGAAACTGGAGCAAGTAGTCTCGTAAGGGGCAGCAGCATTCTAAGAACGTTGTAAGTCAGTGCTTTTAACCCATATTCTTACTGTAAACATTCTTTCTTACTTTTTGCTTGCTTCTTACTTTTGCATTCTTTCTTACTTTTTAACTTCTGACATTTTTTTTCGGAAGATTGCACTCCAATCATCTTTGAGCCAACCTTCCCCACAGTCATTCCTGGCTCAGCCTGTTCTCTTGGTCAGGATGGGGTTCTGGGAGCTCGGGAGCTGGCTCTCTAGCGCTGGGCTTTGGGCATGGCATTGCCAGGCATCAGTGGCTGCTGGTAGCCACAGACTATGTACAGCTGGGTTCCATAGGCCCCAGGCCTCTCTGTGGACTGTCTCCCTCAAGGGTGCCAGCCACAGCTTCCACCTCCAGAAGCTGGTGCTGGAGTGCTGAGAGGTGGCCTGTGATTAACTGAACAGCCATTAGGGGAGCTCTGAGCACAGGGCAGTGCCTTGCCAGGTTTTGTACAAGAAGCTAGACTCTATAGCAATGGCTGGAAAGACATGTTTTGGCTGTACTTGAAGAGAATGGTCCAGACAGCCTTTATTTCCTTTACCTTGGGCAAAATGTACAGGACGCCAGAGAGGAACCCATGAGCACAGGCCTATGTGCATCTGCTCATATAACAGAATAGTTATCATGCTACAGATGCAGTAGTGGTACTCAGTAGACAATACGTGGAAAATGAACTGTATAACTTGTGGGTTGGGATGGGAGGGAAAAACTTGGAGAGAGCGAAGGAAGGGGTGGCATTGCCCAAAAAGAAATGTACTCGTTACTTAGGTAACTGTAACCCCTCTGGACAGCACCTCTCTAATAACAATTTTAAATATTGTATACACACACACATATATATGTATATATAAGACACAAGCCCTACTCCTCATCCAAGGACTCTGACATATAGGAGAAGACATTGCCAGGGAGATTGGAGGCTGCTCTACAAAGAGAGAAAGCCAGAATTCAGTGCCCCGTGAGAAGCCACGCCACATGACGATCCAGGGACCTCAGGCAGCCTGAGGGGAGTCATTTAACATCAGAGCCACCTTGCCTGTCATGAACGGTGTCACCTCCCAGCTAGGAGACAGTGTGGGGTTACAGCTACACAGAACCCCAAGGCCCACATGTCCAATGGGCAAATGATGGCTCCAGTTCTAACCAGGGCTGGGCTCCAGAGGCCTTAGGAAAACAGAGGAGTGGAAGGAGCCGAGAGGTGCCGGCTGCCACAGTCACGGACGACCTCACAGACAGCCACTGAAGACACTGAGTGCCCCTGCCCCACCTCCCTCAGGGAGAAGCCCAGCTGTGGAAAACTGCAGTGATTCCTACCAAGCCTTTCAGTTCTGCGTCCTGACCCGGAGACTCTGGGACTCCAGGAGTCCTCACTGCCCTGCATGGCTCAGTGTCCTCTCAGCAGCTGACACTGTGGCCTCCTCCCAACCTTTCCTCTTCCTCTGCCTGTGCGGGGCTGGCTGGGATGCAGCACCTCCAGCTGCCAGGAAGTGTGCTAGGCAGCAAACGGCACGGGCTGGAGGAGGCTTTGTCCTCACTGTCTGAGGGCAGCAGAGCTCCCTCGGCTCAGGGGGCCAGACGTGGCCCCTGGATGGAGTGGGTGTGGGCAGGACTTGGTGAGCAGGACTTGGGTCTATGGTGGAGCTTCTGCTCTGGGCACGGGCGATGAAGCTGGGGCTAGTGTGGAGGGACCAGCAAGGGAGAAATCCCTGCTCCCTGCTCGAGCAAGGAATGGCCCCACATTAGGGCGAAAGGCTTTACCCACACCACAGCTTGGGTGAACAGGGCCGCCGGGCAGAAACTGGAAATCGTACGCCTGAGTCGAAGGGCTGTGAGCTGAAGTTCACGCGTGGTGGCTGAGATCCCAGGAGACAGAGAGCATCACAAACGCAATGTTTCTACCAAGCATCTGGTAGCCTGGAAATGATCGCCGTGTTGTACTCTTCAAAATAAAGTCATTAATGCAGCCTCTCAGAAGGCAGGCAAGGGGCCAAATGCTTGTCTTGAATAGCACATAATGCCGCCCCTCTCTGTACGTGTGGGCTCTGGGCCACTGGAGGCATTCTAGATCCAGTCTACTGAGGAGAGAGAGCGCCCTCCGCTCGGGGGCGGGGGGGCGCAGTAAGGAGGGATGCTTGCTCTGAGGAGGGGAGACAATAAGAATAAATACATAAAATAATGAACTGGGTTTAAGTATGAAGGCCTTCTCCAGGGAAAGGCTGAGCAGAGTGGTCAGACGCGAGAGGAAGCAGGGCTGTGGGAGAGGAACTCCCGCCCAGCCAGAGGCATGGTTGCCATGACTGTGAATCCACCAGGGTAGCTGGAAAGCGCTGAAGCCGCCCTCCAGAGACCAGCTAGGGGCAGGGAATGCCGAGGAAACCCACGAAACCGTCTTTAGCTGGGCTGCGGGGGCTCAGGCAGGATCTTCAGGTGTGCCTGCAGACAGTGAACAGCTCCTGAGTGCAATCCCCTGGCCGCCTGGCCTGGGCAGAGAAGGCTCTGGAAACTCGCCAAGCTTCCTGAACACCGGGGCTAAAACAAACAACAACAGAACCAATGGGCCTGCCATTCATAACTTGAGTTTTCACCAGTCTAAGTGTGGTTGTGTGTCTGTGCTCAAGCCAGGCATCAAGGAATTGGACATTCCTGGAGAGAAGTCAACTTTGGGGTTGTCAGTGGACCATGTGAGACCGTTCTCGGGGTGATTCCCAGGGAAGCTTGTTTTGAACCATTATACTGACTGCTGGTCATGAGCTAAGATTATGAGCTAAGGCCTTGTAAAAAAAAATTGCCGGTCTATACAAATCAGTTGTGTTTTGCTCCATAGCACAGAACGGCTCTGAGAGTTGGGGCACACAGCAATCCCGCTCTCCAAAGCATCCTGTCCTGAGAACGCTGCAGGCTTGCTCGCTTGGTCTTGTGAGGGCTCTGGCTTTGCCACGTCAGGAATTCGGAACTTGTCCTGGGACTCACAGAAACCCAGTTTCTAGGATACGCTGGGCTCGCAGTGGAGATAACCCCGTTCATTCTTAAAGTGCTTTAAAATTCAGTGTGACTTCAGTGGTCACCTGGATGAAATCTGACGTCACTTTTGATAGGGTTTTCATGTATGCTTAGTAAGTTTCTAAAGTAATTAAAATGGTTTATTTTCTTTTTGCAGGTAACAATGGTGAGTAGGGTATTATCACAAATCTAAGCAGAAACATGTCACCTGCCTTGGACATTTCCTTTCTCCTCAAAGATGGAACAAGCTCGTGGTTTGCAGTCACATATACGAATTCCCGAAGTCTTTTCTTCAGGCTCTTCAGATATAGGCAGGGAATTCAGGAAAGGAAATAGGTCATTCCCCCAAAGTATCCCTACGTTCTCTGACCCTTGAGTTTGCTTCCCTGCTTGAAGAGTTCCTGCCTGGGGATACTTGAGGA
The DNA here is from genome assembly GCF_031878675.1 of Megascapheus bottae. Classification (NCBI taxonomy): domain Eukaryota; kingdom Metazoa; phylum Chordata; class Mammalia; order Rodentia; family Geomyidae; genus Megascapheus; species Megascapheus bottae. The sequence goes on from NC_143527.1 coordinate 3,155,752, forward strand.
AATATACATTTGTCCCACGCTGTCAGCAGAGCTGAGACATCTCCCTTTGGTCAATGGAGAGGTGAGCGGTGTGTGTTGGGCCCCATGGGGGCTGGGGAGGGAGTCTGTTGGCAGTGCGTTCTGCACATCTGTATCTTGGCCTACCTTTGTTCTTGGCGCCCTCTGGCAGCTCTGTGCTCCAGTGTCCCAGGACTCTGCTCTTCCCAGCAGGGCCCATGAGAAGAGGACCAGATGCAGACTTGGAGAACTCATGGCAGTGTGGGTGAGGAAATTTCTGTTCAGTGTCAAGAGGGTGTTCATTTCCAAACCCCTTGGCCAAGGCGTCAGAAGACAGCTGCTTCCAGGGGTTACATGGGATCATGCTCCATTCCCATGTGTACTTCCCTGGAACGCACAGGTCTGGGGCTCCTGATGGAGCTGTTGTCAAAGCAGCCGTCTTCTCCCAGCTCAAGGGCCAGCTGAGTGGGAAGACGAAAGCAGAAGGCCTGCTCTCAGCTAACAAATGCTGGAAGGCTGTGAGCCGCTGGGGAGAGAATGGTAAGAATGTGTGAGCGTTGGAGAAAGTGACTATTCTCTGTAAACTGATTCTCCATTGTCTATCTAACTCTATCTCTATCTCTGTCTGTCTATCAATCCTATATAATGTATCTATTTATACCTGTCATCTATATCAATTCCTCTACCTTTCCAATGATAGGATTTTCTTAACGAGGAATTCCTAGCATCAGGTTATCTCTATTTTGAAAAGAAATGATCACACACTATTTTTTTAGGCATAAGATTCAAAGAGGTAGTTTTGCCTAGTGGTTAAAGTGCTTGCCCAGCATGCACAAAGACCCGGGTTCGACTCCACGGTACCATATACATAGAAAAAAGCCGGAAGTGGTGCTGAGGCTCAAGTGGTAGAGCTCTAGCCTTGAGAAAGTCCAAGGACAGAGCTCAGGCCCTGAGATCAAGCCCAGGACTGGCAAAAAAAAAAAAAGATTCAAAGAGGTGCTGAACTACATTCGCACAGGCCCTGAACTCGGCGTGGTGGAGCTGCCAGCTGGAATGATACAGAGTACTCACTGCTCCTGACGCAGTGAGGGTGGGAGCCCAAGACAGAAGCTTGGGAAGGAGGGAAGAAGTCCACCTCAGCCCCGTTTACCAGGCCCTCCCTCCTCCTGTCACCTCAGTTTACCAGGCCCTCCCTCCTCCTGTCACCTCAGTTTACCAGGCCCTCCCTCCTCCTGTCACCTCAGTTTACCAGGCCCTCCCTCCTCCTGTCACCTCAGTTTACCAGGCCCTCCCTCCTCCTGTCACCTCAGTTTACCAGGCCCTCCCTCCTCCTGTCACCTCAGTTTACCAGGCCCTCCCTCCTCCTGTCACCTCAGTTTACCAGGCCCTCCCTCCTCCTGTCACCTCAGTTTACCAGGCCCTCCCTCCTCCTGTCACCTCAGTTTACCAGGCCCTCCCTCCTCCTGTCACCTCAGTTTATCAGGCCCTCCCTCCTCCTGTCACCTCAGTTTATCAGGCCCTCCCTCCTCCTGTCACCTCAGTTTACCAGGCCCTCCCTCTTCCTGTCTGCCCAGCTGCAGGGCCGGCCTGGGCTTCAGGTGTTCTGAGTGGTGTTTGTGGGGTATGGGGCGTGGGGTGTGGGAAGCAGGAAGGCAACTTCTTACTCAGGGCCACCTCCGAGAGGCATGTCTGACAGGGTTCAGGGGGCTTGGGAGGGACAGAAGACCACCGTGGCCAAGACGGAGAAGCGTGTTGCCTCCATGGTGGCCCTCACAGCCTACTAGCTGGGGTACGGCAGTGTTTCTGGCCCTCAGGGCTCCGCTCTCTTTACAGAGGTGGAACTTGGAAGAGTGTGCACGGGAATGTGTGTGAGGGAGAATGTGAGCATATGCGTATACAGTGTCTGGATGTGCACAGTGTGAAAGGGTGAGCTATATGAGCGTAAGAATGTGAGTGTGAGGGTGCAAGAATGAGGGGCTGCATAAATGTGCATGAATGTGAGTGCAAGAGTGGCTGAATATGCAAACACAAGCTGCATGTGTGAATGTATGCGTGCAAATGTGTAAGTGCATGAAAATGTATCTGTGAGTGTGAGTGAGTGGACATGCATGAAGGTTTGAAAAATGAGTGTGTGTAATTTTTAGCATGTGTGTGTGAGTGTGTGAGCACATGAGTGTGTGTGTAAGTACAAGTGTGCATGAGTGTGTCTTAAAGTATGCGTATCTGAGAGTGCATATGTGTGTGTGTGTTCTGTTGGTCAATGCCAACTCCACGTTTGGAGGGAGAGTCCCTCGGCTGGCGAGGCTGCCCCCTGGGCTGCTCTAAAGGGGACTAGGTGGCAGGTGGGTGGATGGGTGTGTAGGGGAGGGCTCCCTTTCTCCGGGTGAACACAGGTGAGGCTAAGGTCCTGGCCTAGAGACGTCCCTGGGACCAGTGGAGGCAGCTCTGTGCTGGGCTGGGAAAACCTTCCTCTTTACCTGAAAACCTCCTTTCCAGCTCGAATCCTTTCCAATGCCTGGTTCTGCTCCAGGTCGAGGTGCATGACTGACTGGCCAGGGCCACCCTGAAGAACCAGTAGCTCTGAGGCCAGGCACTGTTGGGAGAAATACAAGGTGGGAGACTAGAGGGGTCCCCACTGGAAGATTTCAGGTACAGCACAGCCCAGGAAGGCCTCCTGAGTGACCAGGAGGGGACACCAACATGCCAGGTGGAGCCTGCGCACAGAACAGTGCCTGGGAAGCTGCTGAGAGGGCAGCAGTGGACCTGGGAGTCAGGGAGCGTGAGGCCTGGGCTGCGGTTGGTCAGGGGCTCCCGTGAGGGGTCTTGTTACCAGTGGGGCGCAGTGTGGTTGTCTTTCTGCTTCGCTCAGCTCTTGGGTCCCCGCCATGGAGTCCGGGCTGGTTTATAGGCACAGGCTGCAGGCCTTTTGGCTTCTCTTTTTTCCCCTCTGTCTTTGTTTCTTCCTCTACTCAAGTCATAAACTATGTAATTATTAATCGCTCACTGTCAAGTCAGGAGCAAGTATTGACCTGAAGAAAGCACTCTCCTCAATTGCTACCAGCTTTGGAAATGGAAATTGACGTGAAGTCTGCTAATACCTTGGAAGAAGCAAATGGAAATCAATAAGGAAAGGTTTACCAGAGACGAAACAACAAAAAAAAATGGGTTGGGGGAGGAAAACCCTACAAAACATGAACAAGCAATGAAGACGGGAGCCTGGAGAAAGGCCTGTGGCAGCGCTGGACCTGCGCCGAGGCCCCTACAGGCTCGTGGGCTCCCATGATGGGCAGCAGAGTTCTCACTGAGGGTTCTACTGACGGAGGTGTCAACTCCAACAGCCCAACCCAGGGTTTTGGTTTGTTTTGGGTGGGGGAGATAAGTCTGGGTTCAGAAGCCTGTCCTCTGCTCCGCTGCAAAGGAGAGGAAGAGGAAGGGAGTGGGGTTCTTTAGTCCCAGGACCTGATCCCATGCCCTAAAGACCTTCCCTTTACCACCGCCACAGCGCCTCCCTGGGGACCACACCTTTGACCTATGCACTTTGGGGGACTGTCTAGCAATTACCAAGGGCGCTGTTAAAAGGTCAAGGAGCAATCTCGATCCCAAACCTCCTTAATCAGAAGCCACGTGTGTCTGGAGTTGGCATCTCCCTCAGTAGAATGTCTTCAGAGCCCAACCAGCCCTGTTCTGTGTGATCTGGCTGTAGTCTCCCCCCACCCCGGGCACTCATGTGGGGAAGTAGAGGCAGATCTGCCAGATGTAGGTGAAAATGCCCCTCTCAGAATCTCTCATTCCCTGGCTGAATTCACTCCCCGGCCTGAGAGCACACACAGCGCTTCACTTCAGGGAGACCAAGGCCCACACTGCACATCCTGCATTAGTTCCCGTTGGCTGCTGTAACAATTCATGAAGCACATTCATTCCCTTACAGTTCCAGAGAACAGCGTCCAAAGTCTGGACCAGGGCCACAGCTCCAGCTTCCAGGGCTGCAGCTGCTCCTAGGTTTGTGGACCTCCAGCCCAGGGAGGCGCTGCTTCTTTGGTTCCATCACCCCCTCTCTAAGGACATCTGCGATTGCTCTGGGGCCCACCTGGATTGTGTAGGATGACCTGCTCATTTCACAATCCGGAGTCACGTCTGTAGAGTGCCTTTTGATAGGCAGCATGAAGAAATCCTAGGGAGTGGGGCACAGACATCTTTGAGGAAATGAGAGAGAGGGAGAGAGGGAAGAGAGAGAGAGAGAGAGAGAGAGAGAGAGAGAGAGAGAGAGAGAGAGAGAGGACAGCCATGTGAGGAGATGACAGAGGGAGCTGCTGGGTTGTCCTAGGAAAAGGTAAGAATTCACCACAGGCCCTGCTCACCTCTACGTCCTATGCAGATATTCAGATCTGTGTCAGGGACTTGCAGCAGCGCAGTAACCTGTACGGAAGATCATGTTTTTTTCCTAGGTGTCATGGTCCCAAAAGGAGACATGCAATTCTGTTTATTTTGCCCTTTTATCCTAAAGCCACAGTATTCTGGGAAACTGTTCTGCGAAACAAGCGCTCACTAATGAGAACCCGAGGGTGCCTCTCAACATTGCAGCTGCAAAATATTAAAATGCAGACTAGCAGATGACAAATCACCACGAGCCTTCGACAAGGCCTTGAAGGAAGATAGGGTGGAAGGGGATGTTTTGAAAATGTACATCAAGATAGAAAGTTCCTGAAGTTAAGGAATGGCTGTATGTTAAACAGAGGTCTTCTTTCCCACAAAGCTAGAGCAAGTAATGATGGCGTTGTCTTTGACACCAAATAAAGTCATCTAGCTGAAGAATCCCTTTGAGCTGTGAATTCTTACATCCACTCAGTTCCAGTGGAAAAGCCTTTCTGGGTCCTGGTCTCTGAGTGTGGGAATGTCCTCAGGATTCTGTGAGCTTTCCAAAGGGAAACCGAGCCGTGTGACGCCCGGGCGAGGCCCCTGGGGAGGAGAGTGAACTCAGAGACCTCCAGAGCTTGCTGAAGACGACAGGCAAACCCTGCCTGTCATCCTGCCTGCCTGCCTTCTTCCCTGGACAGGACGGAGCTGTGCCGAAGGGCTCAGGGCACTGGGTCACCTTGCCCCTTCCCACCCCGAGCGGCGCACAGGGTGAACACTGGTTCTGCCTATCGGGGCAGAGATGGGATGCCAGCATTTCTGTGATCCCAGTACCCAGTGTAGTGCCTGGCATGCAGCTGGCGCCAAGACTCACGCTGGCTGAGTGTGACAGAATTTCCAACTGCAGCCCTCTGTGATTCAGAAAAAATGCTTTGATCATTCTGGGGGTTGATTTCCTATTTTAAATGACCACTATAAACTCTTCTCCATGGCTGTTTGTGTTGCTTTTAGAACACATCCCGATGGTGTGGGAAGCCAAGTTTCAGCCTGAAGTCCTGCAGGCGTGGAGGAGAAACGAGGCAGTGGGGAGACACCAGCCAAGGTCACTGGTAATGCTGCTGAGAGGAAGGCGATGTGGGGCCCTCCTCCAGGTGCTCTGTCTGCCCTCGTTTGGGTTTGGAGGGCATCTTGCCTCGGTGTGAATCACCTCTGGCTCATTCTCACCCTAGCTCATGCTGTAGCTGCTCATCTAGAAAGCAGCTGGTGGCAGGGTACCACGACGGCACTCAAGGCCCTGGCTGCAGCCATCACAGGAGAAGTGCTGGCAGGGGTCATAGAAGAAAAATATGGGAAGAGAGACTGGGAACCCATGAGCGAAACTATTTTAGGGGCCTCTGCAGACATTGATTTGCATCATGAGGAAAGAATTTTCACCTGCAGCCAGGCTGCACAGCTCCAGTGTGAACATCAAATATAATTACAGATGAGTGTGACCAGGAAAACGGAGGACAGCTTTTGGGAGGAGCTCAAAACATTACATGTGCGGGGGGAGAAATAAAACTGTATTCCGGAGGGAGGGGAAAAACAATTCTGTAACCCACTGACGTTCCGCCCAGCCAGGGCCTCCCCAGGTTGGGAATGCTCCCACCACGACCACAGTATTTGCAGCAGGTACTCGCTGGGCACTGCTTTCCTTTGCCAACCCGCCACAGGCTCCGAGGTTTACTTCTCCACCCAAGAACTTCCACATCAGTCCTGGCTCTCCCAACTGGACCCAGGGCGATCGTCATGCAGTTCCCATGGACATGCCTTCTTGCCTCTCAGAGTCGGGACACAGCAGAGCTATTGTTCTACTGGGACAAGGGCACCAACACTGTGGGCACCCTCACCATCCTGGGGTTCCCCGCGGTGGGAGAGGGGAAGGTGGCAGTGCAGGAGTCACCGTCCTAGATCTCAGGGGAACTCAGGAAAGGAATTCTCTCAGGATTCCCATTCATAGAGCTGGACAGCATCTTTGGTTAGAAAGCAGCGTAGAAGGCTTATGGCTATTCACCCAAAGTTAAAGCGGTTGACACTGCTTCTATGTAATCACGTTTATAGAAAGGCCAGTTAAGACTGGCAGTTAATACTGTAATTCAGATATGCTGGCATTGGGGAAAAGGAAGAGATGGAGACTCAAAGCTCAAAATTAAATGGGAGGAGTAAACATTCAGCACAGAAATGTAAAAAGTGAATGTGCAAGTACAGAAGATATTGAAGGCTGTGATTCATCAGGGCAGTGCCAGTCAAAACCACTATGATTGAAACTACTACACGACAGAGTCAGAGACACACTGGAACTCATAGTCACAGGCAAAAACTTCCTGAACAGAATCCCAGGGTCACAACACATTGGAGAGAGATTCGATAAGTGGGACTACCTAAAAATAAAAAGTTTCTGCACAGATAAAAGCATAGCTACTAAAGTAGAAAGACAGCCAACCAACTGGAAAAGATATTTACCAATAATACATCTAACAAATGCTTAATATCCAGAATCTACAGGGAATTCAAGAAACTAATCCCCCCCAAACCCAACAAACCATTCACTAAATGGGCAAGGGAACTAAAGAGAGACTTATTAAAAGAAGGGGTTAAAATGGCAGAAAAGCATATGAGAAAATGCTCAGCATCCATGGTCATAAAGGAAATGCAAATAAAAACAACCCTAAGATTCCACCTTACCCCAATAAAAATGGCCAAGATTTTGAACTCAGACCATGACAGTTGCTGGCGGGGTTGTGGAGAAAAAGGAACCCTATTGCACTGCTGGTGGGATTGTAAGCAAGTTCAGCCACTCTGGAAAGCAGTGTGGAGGTTTCTTAAAGAACTGAAAATTGACCTTCCCTACAATCCCGCCATACCACTTCCGGGCATCTACCCTGAACATCATAACCCAGGATATGATAAGGACACCTGCTCAGCTATGTTTATCTCTGCACTATTCACAATAGCCAGGCGATGGAAACAATCCAGATGCCCTACTGCAGATGAATGGATACAGAAAATGTGGTATATATACCCAACGGAATTCTACATAGCCAACAGACAAGATAAAATAATGGTATTCGCAGGGAAGTGGATGAATCTAGAGCGAATCATGTTGAGTGAGACTAGTCAAGACCAAAAGAACAAAAGGCGCATGGTATCCTTAATATGTGTCTGTTAGATCCAAACAGCACAAGGGCGAGGACTCGATATTTGTGTACTCAATGCTATGGACATGGTACTGGAAATATAAACATAACTACATAGACATAAAAATCTATTACTCTCTAGACATAATGTTTTATTACATAGATTAATATGTATCTATGATATACAAACCCTTAGCCTAATTTTGATTATGTTCTAAAATCTAAGTGCCAGTGGTTGTATATAGAGGTTCCCTTCTTGAATGCTTGTTTGTTGAATATGTCATTTGAAATAGGATGTAAAAAATCAATGTTAATAAATTCTTTAATTAAAAAAAATCCACTATGGGATACCGTTTCGTATCCACCGCTGTGGCTCTCTGGCCTAAGGACAAACAAATCAGCCAAGTGAGCTCTGCAGGAAGTGCTGCTGTGGGTGGGGAGCAAGTGAAACCTCTAATTCTGCTGGGGGGAGGGTGTGGAACACCACGTGACAGGGCTTGTGGCTCCCCACAGCTAAACACATTGTTGCCAGATGACTCAATAGCTCATCTCCCAGTTACACCACAAAAATAATTGCACACCTGTCTTCCCATGGGATCAGACATCATTTGAGCAAAGGCTACCTTATGAATTGTTGGGGGGTTGTCATAGATAAATACTTGTCATGAACCAGGATGGCTGGGACGTCATCAGGTGATAGAACTGTAAGGACCGCTGCTCTTTCTGTGGTCCACTGTGGACAAAACGGTGCTGTGGCTGTATTTGTGAATACTGCTCATTGCAGCATCGTTAACCAGAGCCATGGAGAGAGAACCGCTCAAAAGTGCATCCACAGGTGAGCAGGGAAACAAAATGTGGTACACTGACCTGTTTGCAAAACTGAGCGCTGGTATGTTTGCCGTGGATGAAGCTCACAAACGCGCAGGAGGCGAGGGTCCAGACATGAAGGGTAGCAGCCTACATGATGCTGAGAATACGAATTATCCAGAGGCAGCAGACCCATGGAGACAGAAAGCAGATTTAGCATTAGCAGGAGGAAGGGGTTTGCAGGTAGGGAGTGACTTCTTGGTGAAAAGGGAGCTGGGAACATTCTGGAACTGAAAAATGATTATGGTTGCACTATGTTGTAATTGTCCTGAAATGTACACTTTAAAAAAGCCGTAGGGGTAAATTAGATACTGCATATAATTTGCCACCATAAAAACTGAGAACAAGTATGCCAGTATTTTTGGTCACTTAGCTAAGGGGAGCAGCGCTGTCACGGACAAGCTGTACCTCAGGGTAGCTGTCCCAGGTAGAGCATGACAGCTGAGTCACTGCAGAGGTACTGCAGTGCTGTGTGCCCCACCCCACATGCACATGTGCACACACACACACACACACACACACACACACACACAGAGTGCACACACTATGCCATGCACACTCACAGTGGTTCTCTCATATGCATGCTCATCACCCCTGGTTTATTTTCTTGAACTACAGTGTTTTTGGAGACAATATGGCATTGATTTAATTTCAAAAGGTGCTGTGTACTTTTTACTCTTTTCTCTTCTCCAGCCTGCTGCCTCAAAGGCAGACGTGATGACAGGAGCTCTAGCAGGTACTCTGGGTAATGAGGTATTTTTATACATGAAAGCCACTATCCAGAACAGAAAATGTGAAGGACCTTGTAGCTTACCGTGGATCTGTCTTACTAGCTTTTGTCTGTGTACTTCTTTATCATGACAGAATAAACCACACATGCCATTTAACATGTTATTACTTTATTTTCCTATTATATGTAGCCCCTAACAATATCTTAAAGGATATCCTTCACCTGTCTCTGCAGATTTTCCCCATGAACTCCAGAAGTGTGGATCAAAATGTGGATTTTTCCACATCATTTGTGAAAAAGAATGATAGTATATTGCAAGTCATGTGAATTTCCACATGATGTGAAGACAATTCTGTTCTTTCTCCAGGATCCTTTCCTGGTGATAGCCCCTTCATTGGGATTCGCTTTTTTCTTTCCTTCAAACTTCCTAAAGTTCAGCCCACTATTCTCTGCCCAACACCGCAAATCTGAAGACTCTTGGAGGCAGTTTGCTGAGCAAGAGACCCCTTGGTCACTGAGTGTGTCCCCCAGGGTCTCAGTTCCGTTTTGATTACACCCTGCCCCTTACAGCTTCTCCACTTAAACACTGACAGCATTCCCACATAGCCATCACTTTCTGAACAGCATTCAATAAATGGCAAGATATTCAGCTGAGTATCTCAGTGCTGGCTCAATAGTACTCATTTTTAGTTTTAAAATTATGGACTGCTTTTATTTGTCCTGTTATACAAGACAGCTTTACTGGGTAAAATATTCTTGGTTGGCAGTTATTAGTTTTCAGCTTTTCAATAATAACATGCTAAGCCCTCCTAGCTCTTAAGGTTTTTGTTGAGAAATTTGATGGATTTCCTCTTATAAGTGACATGGGTTTTTTCTTTTTTATTAATTCCTTATTCTCAGTATTGTCTAAAGTATTTTATGTTCTAAAGATGTTCTGTTGGCCTGGTATGTTGGGTCTTCCACAAACTACTTCTATCTGGATGAACTTTTCCTTCTTAAGACTTGAGGTTTTCTGCTATTACTTTTAGTATCGTTTCTGTGTCCTTAGATACCACCTCTTTACATTCCTCTATCCCTATCATCCATACTTTTATTCTTTTATTATGTTCCATTAAGCTCTTGCGAATTGTGATGTCTCATCCATCTTCAAGGCATGCCTTCCATATCACCTACTCTGCTAGAGAGATCTCCCACCTTACTTTTCATCTCCAAACTTCCATCTGGTTACTTTGCAGGGTTTCCATCTCTATTGAAATCTCTTTTCATGACTGGCATTGAGTCTTCTACTTGATCTACTTTTCAATAGAGATCTCTTTTGTATTTCTGTTTAAGCTCATTTAGCTGTCTATTTGTATTTACTTGGCATATTCATTTGGATTGGATCTGCATTCTCATTGGGTTCTTTTTTTAAAAAAGTGTTTACTCTTATTTTTTTGAAGAGCTGCATTGTAAAATTGTTATTATAATGGTGATGTACAGAGTGGTAACAGGCAAAGAGTACAGTTCTTTTTTGGACAATGTTACCCATTCCTTTGTTCTCTTCTAGTTTTCCTCTCCCATCCCTCATTAAATTCTTTTGGTTGCTTGCATACATTCTCTTTTAATTCATGTACTTGCTCATATGTCCTCTTCAATTCCACTGAATGTAGTAATAATCATTTCTTTGAGTTTAGTATATGTACATTCTTGTATTTTTCTGTCCTTTGGGTCCTTTGTTGTGTAATCGTTGTTTTTGATATTTTTTATTTCCCTGCTTTCTCATATTTTCCCCCACATTCTCATATTTTGATGGAATTTATTTATTTGAAGACCATTGTGGTTTTGTTTTGAGTTGCTGGAAGTTGACACCTTTGGATTACACCCTATATTCTCATAGGACTTAGTATTAGCTTAATGAGTCATTTTTCCTTGCTGGAGTGGGGTTGTATTTCAGCTCTAATAACATTACCAGCTCAAAATCCAAGAAAATATTTACCAACAGTAAGATCAAGGGTCGTGTGATGTACACACCAGTCATTTTATATTGGAGGAGGGACTGAAATGTGATGGCTGCAGGTACCTAATATACTCATGTGTAGATTTGTAATTCAGTTGCTGTGGAGAAAGGGGGCAATGGAAGGGGGAGTTGGAATAAGCTATGACTGATAGAAGAGAAAGGAAACGCAGCTAGCTTTCTTCCAGCCTCAGCTCCTGCTCTGGGACTGGTTTGAACAGGTGTATCCCAGCTAGTGGGTGTGAGGGCACTCTACCCACACCTGTCCCCGCTCAGGTTGTGTGTCCTGAGCACTCCAGGGACAGGTCAAGTGCGGCAAGGTCCCTGATGCTGCTGCCTGCTTAGGGCCTTCCTTGTGGGAGGGGAGGAGGAGCTAACCCATGCTGCTGCAACTAGACTCTTACAGGGGACTCCACTCCTGCCCTGCCCTGGTGAGGCCAGGGAGTCCCACAACCTGGGCTCTGCTGGGTCATCTACCCAGAACAAAGCACATGAAACTATGGAAATCGGGAAATTCCCACCCCAAGCCATTTGGTTTCTGGCCCTCTCTGGGCTGAGTGGGGGGATGTCACAGGCCCTCGGGGACTGGCACATGGCACTCCTCCAACCACTGCTGCACTCCTCCCTGACTTCATATAGAGCGAGGCCCACTGGGTCTGTGTGGGGGCCGGCACCGGGTGAAGCAGGGCTTCGGAAAGTCCAGTGTGACTTCTCCAGTGGGGGCAGGAAGCACTCACCGTGGAATTAGGCGGCTCTTTTCTCTTCCTGCTCTGTTGGAGACCTGGGATGGAGCTGCACATTCAGAGCTTCCTTTCATGTGGGGCTTGCATGGAGCCCACAGGTTCTGCTCACCACTCCTCTGCCCTGGGCCCAGGAACCCAGACATAGCAGTTTTTGATTCTGCCTTTTTCGAGACTGCTCTTGCTGTTCTCATGGAATTGTGCTTTTCTGGCACTGTGTGTGGGTATTGACAGGAAGTAAGGAAGGGAGAAGAGGGAAACAAAAACTAAAGCCAAGACCTAAAATAAAAGCAAAAGCAAAACAAACAAACAAACCAAAATGGGTCCCTGAAGGAGCTTCCACTCCACTACTGTGGAGGGCTTGTGTCCTTCCTGGCTCTGAGTAAGGTTTCTTTTTTTCTTCTAGAGATTTAAGGTTCAATAATTCTGCCTGCCTAGACCTTTTCTGGCACCCTCAACTAAGCTGGACTTTCCTTCTGAAGCCACAAACCTCCAGTTGGCTTGTGGAGACACAGGAAAGATGGCTGTCAACCATTTGCCTTTTTCCCCCCTCTCTCTTAATCTCACCTGACTGTATCACTGGTCTGTCCTAACTTCTATGTATCATAGCCAGCTTCTCACAGACAAGGCCTGGAGAAATAATCATCTCTAAAACATTTAAAGGTACTTTTTGAAGTTGCAAGATGCTATGAGGTGCAAGCACTTGGTAAATACCTTCCCCCAGGCTTCTAATGTCTGCAAAGTGCCAGAGAAATCCTGGATAGATTCTGACATCCATAAACGCTGGTCATGGCACTTTAGTACTTAATGTTCACTGTGGTATTTCAAGCCCAGAAACATGAGACCATAATACATAAACTGGACTCCTGAGCACCATCCACACTCTCTGGGGAGAGTAGCAGCATTTCTTGAGAAAATGTTCAGAGACTTAGACCTGCAGGCACATTTTCCAAAGCCATGAAGGAAGAACCCTGGCGCTAGCTGAAGTATGCAAGCACTTTTTTTTTCCTGGTATGGGATTTGGCCCTTTCTTTTCCTCAGTGATAGTTGAACAAGCCTCAGGATGGTTTAGAAGTCAGTGTCTGTGTCCCAATGTAGCAGTGACACCAGCCTGACCCAGCTGCATTCTTGATTTCCAGCATGCTGTCTGCATGCTACCAGTCTCCCAAGGCTGTGATATACAAGGAAGTGTTCAGGAAATTCTTCTGAATAAATACATTTGCCCCATGTGCTGAAAAGTTCAGAGACAACAATTGGTATCCTGACAGGAACCATCACAGAAAACTGCTACAACTAGAAGCCTACACTAGACTATTTTACTCAAAAACAACTTTTCTACAAGTTATTTGCCTAGCTATTATCCTTTAATGTTTCAGTAAACTGTTTGTTCAACCTTAGCCTGACACCATTCTTATTGTATCAATCATTGTGACCAAGGAGATTGCTTCAACATATCTGATGAAACTTGCCTCATCTTTATCTTTAAAAACCGCTTGAGGAGCTGAGGAGCTGGGCATGGTGGCTCATTCCTGTAATCCTAGCTACTCAGGAAGCTGAGATTGGAGGATCAAGGTTCAAAGCCAGCCTGGGCACAAAAGGACCTGAGACAGGAAGTCGGGCTTGGCTCAAAGGTAGGGAGGTAGCCGAAGAGCTTAGGGACAATGCCTATGCCCAGGGGTAGGGTGGTAGCTTTGAGCTGAAGAGTTCAGGGACAGTAACCAGACTGAGTTCAAGCTCCATGACACCCCCCCCCAAAAAAAAAACATTTAAGGAGGGAAACAGGGACAAAAACATGAGAAAAACACGAGAAGGGGTATCAATGTGCGAGAAGTAATGTACTTACTACTTGATGAATGTAATTGTAAACCTGCTATACATTACCCTGGCAAATAAAATAAAAAAAAATAAAAATAAAGCTTTTGGAATGTGCTCATGTATTTCCACTGAAGTGCTGTTCAGAGGATCCTTCTATAATTCTTCTTCGTTCATAATGACAGGATTAAAAGAGAAAGCCAAATTGCATAATATATTCTTATTTTTCACTTATAAATTTAATGGTGAACTGGCAGTTTCTAAGATGCTTACCCTGAAGTCAGGAGAAAGTCTTCGAAGTCCACCTGGAGGATGTATTAGTATGCAACAGAAAGTGAAGCTGGCACAGGAGCTTCATGCCTGTAATCCTAGCTACTTAGGCGGCTGAGGTCTGAGGATCAAAGTTCAAAGGCAGCTTGAACAAAAGAGTTTCTGAGATTTTTATCTCCAATTAGCTACCAAAACATGGCAGGCAGGCAGGCAGGCAGGCAGGGGGAACTTTCAAGGGATGAATACTGACTAAATTAAATACACAGAGCCACCCGTACTGGAAAACTTGGGCCAAAGTCCTATGTGAGTCTAGCTGGGATCAGGATGACCTTAGCATCTGGTAACTGCTGGTGATTTCCATGATCAGGTCTGACCATCTAGAGTGCTGTATTCATGTGGAGAGAAACTGAGCTGTGGCAGTCCTGGTTTGACAGACTTATGGATGTAGGATCCAACAGTCATTAGAGACACTGACCACAATAAGAGCCCTTTTCCTTGTTAGTACATGAGAAGAGGGTAAATAAGGACTTGTGGAGCTGAAGACTGGTGGAGAAGTAAAACAAAGCATGCTGGTAATTGTTAGCACAGAACTTCCCATGATGACAGAGGCACAAATGTGATGGTCTCAGATGTGGGACAGATGTGGCTAAGAAACCCTAGTTAACAGTGTGGGCAGAGAGCACAGTTTTGAGTCCGAGAGAAGAAATAAACTTCAAAGGAGGACAAAGAATCTTTCAGGCTGTTTTAGGTTAAATTGCCACAGGCGACCACAGGCCTCCTCAGTGTACTGTGCAGCTGGTCTTTATCCCTACTCTCTTTAAAAGCTAAACAGGGCCAGGAGTTTGGCCTACTGGTTAAAGTGCTTGCCTGGCATGCATGAAGACCTGGGTTCGATTCCCTGGTACCACATATATAGAAAAAGGCCGGAAGTGGTGCTGAGGTTCAAGTGGTAGAGCTCTAGCCTTGAGAAAGTCCAAGGACAGTGCTCACGCCCTGAGCTCAAGCCCAAGACTGGCAGAAAAAAAAAAAAAAAAAAAGCTAAACATTCCCAAGGTCAGAGAGTTGGTGTTTTTGTCCCTTTAAATAACACTAAATTCCTTAAAATGAGTGATTTGTAGATTTACAAACTTCAGAATTCCTTCACAACATTCTCATCAACCACTGTTCGATGGTTCGTTCCCAAGGCTGAGGCCAGCACAGCGTGGTTGAGGATCTCTGTAATACAACTATATAATATCCCAAATATGCTGCAACCAGAGAAATGTGTCTAAATGCCCAGAGACTGTTGCAATTAGAAAAAAGATGTTGGAGTTAGAACTAGATATTAATAGATGCCCATGGGACACAGATTATTTTTATGCTAAAATTACTTATAGAAAGTGGATTACATATTCTCTAGCTCATTTTCCCAGCCCAATGTGTGATTTTTCTTCTTCCTCAAACAATAAAACACAGCCACTTTGGAATTCTAATCCTAGGATGAATATATATATATATGCATATATATATACACATACCTACATATATATGTGTTATGTATATATGTGATATTTAATTATAATATATGCATATACATCTATATATCAACATATATACAGCCAATGGAGAAATAATAGAAAGAGGTTGTGATTTTTAAGTTCCTGCTATGTCTTGCCTCCATATGAACTTGAGGCCAATGGTCTTTCTTCTGGGAAACTATTCTACGGGGAAAACTCCCTCTTTGGGAAGGAGCTAACAAGGGACTTTAGACTCAAGAACCTCAACTTCTTCTTCGCATGACTTAGAAGTTTACTGTGCTTAGAGAGTTGTGTTGCCTGTACATTAAAATTCTAGAGCAATCTTTTCAAATAATTTTATTTCTCAAATATGGATTTAGTCATCACTAGAACTATTCTGAAGCATATGGTTCCAATAAAAGATCTTCAGCCTGTAGGGCACTCAGGTACAAATGGCCTTTTCTTCCTTCTCTGTACCAGAGATGACCACTAAAACTGCAAATGGAAAGAGAAGTAGGGAAGATAAGGTGTGTTTGAGTGAGGCATCAGCTAGGCTGGGGCAGAACAAGCTGAATGAGAATACTAGTGTCTCCTCATATGTGTCATTTAAAAGGAGCAATTTAGTCCCTGGGAAATGGATGAGTGCTGTGTTACGAGTACTGGTGTTCTGAGGGCCATTGGGCAGGAACACCCAGTTCCTCTCTGTGAATACTTTTCCTCCCCACTGAGAGTCTGTGTTCACCAGTTCAGGACGGCGGATTCCCAGGGAGAAGCACAGGGTTAGATTGGAGACTCAAGTGGAAGAACACAGAGGAGCTCTGTGAACCTACTGCACACTCAGTAAACCACAAGTAGCCTGAACCCCATATCACAGTAAATGCGTCACACTCTGCCAAGGCCACCACCTCCCATTCACCTGTCCTTTTAATGGCACCACGCACCTGCTTGTCCTTGTTGGAAACTTCAGTCATCTACACCTCTGGCTTTCCCCACCATCTCAGGAGACTCCCAGGAATCTTCTGAGGTTTTAATGTGCTGTGTCCTGTAACCAGAAGGGATCATCGTCATCAGCGTCATCGTCATCGGCGTCATCGTCATCGTCATCATCATCACCATCATCCCTTAACTAGTATATACATATTATATATCATTACTCATTATCATTCTGTAAGCTGTAATAAATATCATTAATCTATACATTATACACACGTACACTTTTTTGGCTCTATGACACTTCTCCAGGCAAGACTCTAGAGGATGGTCATTTCTTTCATATTGCCCTATGGGATGAACTACATGTCATCCCATGTAAATGTGGGCATAGACTCTTGCTGAGGATGATGGTCTGTCCTAACACTCTTCAGTGTAGAAAATCTCAGACATGTTTGGAGGGGTCATGACAGGACATCGGTACTGATATCGTACTGGTTAATTAAAATCCATCCAGGCAAAAGTAAACCAGTGTGATTTGGAAATCCTACTCGTCCCTTCCTCTGGGAAGAAATTATGTAGCCATGCTATATAATCAACTTTGAATGTCTGAACTGATGCTTTAAAGACTTTTCAAAGTAAGAAGTTACAGAAAGTTTAGGGGGCAAAGACTAAAGGGGCTGCCTGTCAGGAACATGCCCAGTGTCAGATGGCACTAAGTCCCCTCCTAGGTAGCACAGCACAGGCAAAGGTGCTATGGGTGGTGTTGATGATGTGAGCCGCGGTGGAGAGGTAAGATGCTGAAAACACTGGCTAATATTGTCCGTAGGCAACAAAATTGCCTTTGAGTTCATAGAACAAACGCAAGATTTAGAGATCTTTAGAAGCAGATCCTGCTTGTGGAGCATCCACGTTTCTATAGAGTGGGGCCAAAACCATGTGCTTCAATATAAATATTTTCTGATAATGTGGGACATTCTGTTTCTCATTTTGCCTCAGAACTGAATTGCACTTGAAATCAGGTTAACAAGAGCTAAATAATTTAATCATTGTGTGACCTGATTGGATATTTGCAATCTGGGGTATTGAATATCCTACTTTATGGATTTGTTTCTTTTTTCCTTTATCCCTTTCCCCCCACCTCCTCAATTTCATCTAGTTATTTCCTTGGGGACCATAGAGCAATAACAGGCAGAAAAAGTAATGAAATGTGGTAAATCTGGTTAGAGAGAAATATGACTAAAAATGCTTTTCTTTGTTTCATCTCTGTAGCCCCATACTTAGTGGGGTGTATTTGGTTTACAAAGTACTAAAACTCGTTCTTAGGAAGAAAAAGGCAGACAAAATTTATTGCAGTGGGAAACACAGAGTTTGTTCAATTTTATACTTTGTAAAAATCCTTTATAGATGTTCCATAAAAATCTAGGTCATAATCGTTAACTGCTATTTATACAAGTTAGTTGAGTTTTCCAGTGTCCTTCTAGGCAGCAGGTCACGGTCCCAGCATGCACTGGGAAATCTGCCAGGTCTGAAGCTTACCTACCCGCTGACCAAGGCCTGGCCTGGATGACATGTCCCCACCAGATAGACTGGGGAGATTTCTGGGTACTGGCCCCAAGCCAGGGAGGGTAATTCTCAAGGGAATAAAGAACTGGGGAGGGGAGGGAACCCCCCTACACAAATAGATCTTGAGGGGCTTTTTCTAGCAAGTAAGCTCCATGTACCAGTCTGAAGCCTTTCCTTATCACTGAATGAGATAAGAAATGTTCCCAAACGGAGTGTGTTTTCCTGGAAACAGAGAAAAGGCGAGAAGACTAAAAACAAAGTTTTGAAACAAAGTTTTCATAAGAAGTTGCATGTAGGCCAGGAGTTTGGCCTAGTGGTTAAAGTGCTTGCCTAGCATGCATGAAGACCCGGGTTCAATTCCTCGGTACCACATACATAGAAAAAAGCCAGAAGTGGTGCTGAGGCTCAAGTGGTAGAGCTCTAGCCTTGAGAAAGTCCAAGGACAGTGCTCAGGCCCTGAGCTCAAGCCCAGGACTGGCAAAAAAAAAAAGAAAAGAAGTTGCATGTATACAAACCATACTGACAGCCTTAGAGATGACCATGTGAACGTGTTTTCCATATGACACCTTTCCAAATGGGCCCCTGCTATGGGTGAGCAGAAAGAACACTGCAGTAAGTCTAAGCCGCTCCAAATCAGCAGCAAACTTTCTAGCTATGAAAATAAATGCTCAATAAAATACTAAGGACCTATGCAGGTTTACCTGGGCCAGAAACAAATGCATGGGAAAAAATAGACTCATGGGGGAAGGAATTTGCAAAGTATCTAAACTTTTCTGTTTTTATATATGGTCACTCTGACACAGAAGTATAATGGTTTCATTATTTTTATTTCAAATAAGGCACAATGAAGGCAACAATTAGACAAATGTTTTAAAACATCAATATGTAAACTTTTATAAATACTGGCCATCCTTAAGTATCACATAATATTCAATATATTGGCAGTTCCAGTATAATACAAGATTATATGCAGCTTAAAAAAGATAGCGAAACCTGATTAGCAATCTATTTAGTCAAATCAAAATTTATCACTGAGATGCCTAATTTATCTTTTTGCTACATGCAAATAGAATATAATAACTACATAACAAAAATACAAATAAAAGGGGCTGGGAGTCTGGCCTAATGGTACAGTGCTTGCCTAGCATGCCTGAAGAACTGGGTATGATTCCTCAGTACCACATACAGAAAAAAAGCTGGAAGTGACGTTGTGGCTCAAGTAATAGAGCTCTAGCCTTGAAAAAGCGCACTGACAGTGCTCAGGCCCTGAGTTCAAGCCCCAGGACTGGCAAAAAAAATACAAATGAAAACAAATACAATAGTAAGCAATCAGTACTATGAAAATATAAGTAGGCATGAGAGCACTTCTGCATTCTTGTAATTAGGATTCTTGGCAATAATTTTGGCTTTTTTCCATAGTGTTTTTATGCAAAGGCTAGTTTCTTAAGCTTCTGGATATAGGCAAACAGAAAAATCACTTAATTATGGTTTCAAAATGAACTTTTTTCTAAAACTATCCACAATTGGAACATAAAAAATTATGCTTTTGGGAGGGAGGCACAATGAATACAAATCTCTCATACCATGAAATAAAATTTCATCTTCCCTAATTAGATTTGCAATCTTGGCTTTCTGAAATTCCAATCTTTAAAATGAACTAAAGTCTTCATTAATTTCTCAGGTGAATGTTGGGGAATATTTTCTCTGGACAAGGATCAACAATCTGTCTACCAATCTATAATATTTCATGTACCTAAAATACTACATGTGATACATGTTACATGAAATATTATATACCATATCTATACAAATATATGTATATACTTTAAAACATGGAAATATTGTTATATTAACACAGCAAACTTTTCATGTGATTAACAAAGTCAGCAAAAAATAAAGACTCTAATGATAAACAGTATTACATAGCTGGGTGTCAGTGACTCACGCCTGTAATCTTAGCTACTCAGGAGGCTGAGATCTGAGGATCACAGTTCCAAGTCAGCCCAGGGAGGAAAATCTGTGAGACTCTTATCTCTAGTAAACTACTCAAAAAAGGTAGAAATGGTACTGTGGCTCAAGTGGTAGAGTGTTCACCTTGAGCAAAATCTCAGAGCCAGTGCCAGGCCCAGAGTTCAAGTCCCAGGTCTGGCAAAAGAAAAAAGTACTACATAAAAAACTTGGAAGGCTACTCAGGAGGCTGAGATCTGAGGATTGTGGTTGAAAGCCAGCTTGAACAAGAAAGTCCATTAGACTGTTACCTCCAATTAACTATCAGAAACTAGTGGAGCTGTGGCTCAAAATGGTCGCATGCTAACCTCAACTGAAAAGGCTCTGGGACTATACCCAGGCCCTTGCCGCCACCCCCTCCAAAAAAAATTAGAAGCTTGGTAGCTCACACCTGTAATACCAGATGCTCAGGAGGCTAAGAACCTAGGTCACTATTTGAAGCCAGCCTACGCAGAAAAGTCTGTGAAACTCCATCTCAAAAAGCCAGATTAGTAGTGTGGCTCAAATGGTGGAGTGCCAGCCAATGAAGTAACCCTATCAAGCATGAAGCCCTAAGTTCAAATTTTACTACCAGAAAAAGGAGAGGGAAGGATAATTATCCAATTATCTTCTTCTCTTCTTTGAAAAGATTTGTTCAGAACTATTTCCATGGCTGTTAGCATAGTGAAAAGCTGGGAGCAACTTTAGTGTCAATGAACAGGGAGCTAATTAAAAAAAAAAAATCCACCAACAGTGGATACTATGCAAACATCAACAAAAAAACTGTATACAGTTACAGTGACTGTTCCATAGAAGCACACAGGGCCTGACTCATGCTTGCTGGCTTCATAAGGGACATCTGGGAGAATATTCAGCAATGTTCAGAGTAGCCATCTCTGCAGAGAGAAATTATAGGTATGTTTTACTTTTTCCTTGAAACTTGTCTGATTATTCAAACTTTTCTAGAGGCATGTATTCACTTCACAGTAGGGACCTACTTTCTGTAACTGAGGCAGGATAGATTATAGAGAATATGAAGCATGAGAAACAGCAGCTTAGAAATCAGAAATAAAGACTACTAACAAATTGCTTAGTAGAAACACACAGGCACTATTTTCATTGCTTTACATTCTATACTCTCAATAAACTGCCACATTCAGTAAAAAGAAAAAAAAATTAAAGGGGAAAAAAGAACAGCTTCTTCCTTTGACCTTGTCTGCCTGCCCACATAGTCTACACTGAGAACTAAACAACAGTAACTGGCTTCCATAAAGACACTTGTCTTGGAAAACCACGTTGGGAACATGACTCCTCTAGATACAAAGGACACTATTTCAAGGACTTAAGGGAGCGTCTAGAAGAGCCCACACTTTATTTTTTGCCAGTCCTGGGCTTGAAAGCTCTATTACTTGAGTCTCAGCACCACTTCCAGCTTTTTTTTTTTTTTTTTTGCCAGTCCTGGGCTTGAGCTCAGGGCCTGAGCACTGTCCTTGGTCTTTCTCAAGGCTAGAGCTCTACCACTTGAGCCTCAGCACCACTTCCGGCTTTTTTCCACATGTGGTACTGAGGAATTGAACCTGGGTCTTCATGCATGCTAGGCAAGCACTTTAACCACTAGGCCAAACTCCCGGCCCGTTCCAGCTTTTTTCTATGTATGTGGTACCAAGGAATCAAGCATGGGTCTTCGTGCATGCTAGGCAAGCACTCTACCACTAGGCCAAACTCGGGCCAAGAGCCCACACTTTGAAAAGGTGCTCAAATATCTGTGCCCAACTGATAAACCAGTGCAGCAGCAAGAATGACTAAGGGTCAGATGAAAGGAAGCATTTCTACTAAGGTGAATCTGAGCCCTTCTACCTTTTTCTTCATTAACACCTGTGATGTTAGTGCATGCATTGGACATGGTATCAGATGTGTCTGTATCCATTATCTGGGTGGTGTATTCTTTCTCTTGCTTTCCTAGTAAACTTTCCTAGTCTTTATCTTGATGCTCCCTCAAATGCAAAGACAGGTGGAGCCTCCTCCCTTGTAGAGGCCTTCTTCTGGAAGCTCACTGGTTTGGGTAGCACAGCACTAGCCTACAATTCTTCTCAGTGTTACTGTTTCTAGCTAACTGGATGGTTTAATATTAAAAATTCTGCCAAGTCTTAAGAAGTTAAACGTCAGAGTACTATACTTCTAAAACAATGTGAAATCTGGAATAGATTTTATCTCTAAAATGCAAATATCAGTTTTTAAGGCACATACACTTTTTCTTCAACCATGTACTAAGTGCATTAAAATGTAAAATGTCAAAGCTACATAAAATACAACATCATAATATATATAAGAATGGACTTGGATACCTTTTAGATAATTAAAATCAGACTGGAAATTCTATTAGTTATAGGAAGAAACGGCATTTTGAAGAGAAAAAAAGAATGTTTCTTAGTTGGTTCTTTAAAGAATTTGAAAGTATTCCAACAGCACGATGCAAAAAAAAGTATTTATAGACATTTTAGCAATGTTTGCTCTTAGAATAGAACAGATGGCAGAATGAACTGAAGTGTCATTTCCAGATGTATGGTTCTGAAAGCATGGTTTTGTACTGTAAGGAACCTAATATTTTGAATGACATCTCAAGTTTCAATGTAGCTGGCACTGCAGTACTTAGGGGAAAAGGTTAACTAAATGATAACCTTTGGAGACTCACTCAAGGTCTGCTGTACTTGTGGAAGTCTCAGTCCTACATCTTCAGGCAGGTCTGCTTAATAGGCTGGCTCCCAGGCTGCTGGAATCTTGAATAGCAGGAGGGTACCCAAGGGAGTTTTTTCCGATCCACCCCTCTTGGGAGTCTTTGTAATAGAAACCAGCTGGGATGCACAGTCCTCATTCAAGGGATATATATACTGGTTCCACTGCTTCCTATTTCCTTGCTGACTTTGACAGTAGTTTCAAGGATTTTAAAAGTATGACTTATGAGTCTTTTCTTCCATAATCTATTTTTAATTAATCTATGTATAAGATATGAGTTCATGTCTTTTGTCACTTTGCTAGAGATACCTAATTGCTGTTATTCTATTCAAGAGTTTGTCATTCTTCTACTCAACTGCTTTTGTACTTTGGTTAAAAAAAATCAGTGGAATATTTGTGTAAGCCTATCTATAATATTTTTTTTCTGTTCAATTTGATGGATGTTTGTTTCTTTTCCAATTTCATGATGTTTGATTACTGTACCAATAAAATAAGCCTTAGCATTGGGTACAAAAAATACGACTTAGTTTTAGTTTTTTAACAAGAGATGGAGGGTCCCTATGTATGGCAATCTCACTTTGAATAATGTTAAGAAAAACAAGTAAAATGATATTACCTCAATTACATGGTAGACATTCTTTACTTTCACATCCCATTCTACGCTTTGGGAATGATGAGAGATTTCTTAGGTTTTGGTTTATCTGAGGTAGTTATCTGTACCAGATTAAAGAATAGTATTTTGTTACAAACTGATTATTACTTTCCATTGTACTCAGGAAGATATTCTGCTTCTTAATTAGAATTTTTAAAGGCCTGGCATATAACAAGTACCTTCAGAAAAAAAGAAAAAAAAAAAAAAAAAAAGAGTACCTGGTTCCCCACAGAACTGGATTGCTCGTGGTGGCTGGAGTTGGAATGACACTTCTTCGAAGGTTTTGAAGACTCTGGGCATGCGTTTCTTTTTGATTTGCGGGCTCTTTTGCTTACTGTCAACTTGTGGTTACTAACATCAGCTTCTTCAGATTGATTTGCTGATTGTTGCTGCAGTATTCGGGGATCTCCAGTTTCTCTATCCGATTCAAAAATGTATGGTTTATTTTTCAGCTTCAGTGACTCATGGCTTTCCCCTAAAATTTGGGCTATGCATCTCCTTGTTAAGTTGTCTCTTCCATCCACTTGGAAGTCCCCAGTACTTTTTCTCACCCCTACATCATTTTTTGGTATCTTCAATAAGGCACTGCTGGTTGGCTTGTTACTCTCGCTTAAGCTCAAAGCTGATTGTACAAAAGAAGAGGGATGTCTTGACTTATGCTCATAGGACTCCGTGTTTTTTTCTTGCAAAGACCTGGAGCTATTTTGATTTAATTTTCTAGCATGTACCTGAATGTTACTGCTTTGTCTTTTTTTAATAGCTGGATCTAATTTCTGTTTGCTTTTCTGTGTAACAATAGGTTTAAGTGAAAACAACCTAGATTCTGTAGTAGGCTTTTTTTTCAGGCTGTTGAATGCTAAGACGTTTTTGTTCATCTGTGGTAATGGGTTTTTGAACACCGGGATGAATTTAGGGGTGATGTTACTATTGGAGCTTAGACTTGTGTGTTGAATTTTTGCATTTCCTCTGTGGGACTGTGCCTCTTCCAGATGTGGCTGTGGTACCCTGGGAGGCAAGGACTGCTTCCTGCCCTGTACAGACTCTGGCTGCCCAGGCAGAGCTGAGGAAGGGCCCAAGTGTGGTGGCATGGCGGGCTCCACCTTGTGGCCAGCTGTCATGGAACACTGCTGCAGATGTGGAGGCCAGGCAGGTCTTGTAGAAGTAGCCTGAGTCTGAGAAACCCTGAACTGTTTGTCAGTGGTCAGATTAGGTGGCTTGACTTTGCTTTCCTAGAAAGACAGAAATTAGGGGGGGAAAGTAAATTCAATAATGCCCTTAACTGAAGAGAAAGGACATATAAAATCAAAATGAGAATATTAAGCAACACTACAAAATACAGAAAACAGCTGAAGAAAAATAATATAAATGAGACCTCTTGTGTAACATTTTCATAGTGTGTATCCTTTCGTGATAAAGAAGGAAAGTTTTAACTCCTATTTCAGTCAACTGTAAAAGCTGTACACACAGCTATCTTGTCTTCCAAGTGTGTTCAAGCAAGCATCTCCCTCCCAAGGCCACCTCCTCGCCCCACTCTAAGCTGTAGCTTCAGTTTAAGTTCCACCTCCACTAAATCTACCAGGCAACCTACTAGAATGACCTTTTCCCCCTCAAGATTCTGCTTTTCGGAGGTAAGAGCCATGATTTATTTATTCCAATCTCTTTTTTTTTTTTTGCCAGTCCTGGGCTTGGGCTCAGGGCCTGAGCACTGTCCTTGGACTTTCTCAAGGCTTAGCCCTCTACCACTTGAGCCTCAGCACCACTTCCAGTTTTTTCCTATGTATGTGGTACCGAGGAATCGAACCCGGGTCTTCGTGCATGCTAGGCAAGCACTCTACCACTAGGCTAAACTCCCGGCCCTATTCCAATCTCTTTTACAGTTACAAATATATACATGGAAATCACTGCCATCTACACTAGGCTTTTAAAAACAGGTGGAATTTTGACTACAAGACTGTATGTGTCTTATTACTGATTGAATTTTTTTTTCATCCTACAATGTCTAGTTCCTAGTAGCAGTTCTGAAAGTACTTGTCAAACTGACTACTAGTCAGAGAAAAAGAGTGTTTTAGTTGTCTTTTAAAACTGTAGTTGTCAAGAACATTATGCAAATCAAGACAACTGATTTTTTGCTCCTTTCCTGAGATTCAATAGTTAAAGGGGTTAAAACAGAGAAGGGACTAGAATAAAGATGAGAATTTTTTTAAGTGAGCACAGAAAAAGTAGGAATTGTCTTACTACTGTATACATCTTGGCAATTAGCTATCAGGCATAGCAAAGTCACATAGAAATGAAGTGGTTTGGGCTAGGAGCATAGTCTAGTGGTAGAGTGCTTGTCTACATGGATGAAGCCCTGGGTTGGATTTTCTTATATCACATACATAGAAAAAGCCGGAAGTGGTGCTGTGGCTCAAGTGGCAGAGCACTAGTCTTAAGAAAGCCCAAGTACTTAGCCCCTGAGTTCAGGCCCCAGGACTTTCAGGACTGGCAAAAAAATGAAGTGGTTTGGCTTGGCATAGTGGAACATGCCTATAATTTCAGAATTTGAGAAGTAGCAGCAGGATTAATAAATTCAAGGTAAGCCTGGGCTATATAGACAGGGTGTCAAAAACGGCTTACAAAGCAATTAGTTTATCATATAAACTGTGGGGGACACAGTTTATTTATGTCTGGTGTGAAGAGGAGTATTGTAGCAGTTCTGAAGGCCTTCTACTCTGAGGGCAGCATAAAGCTAAAAACAGTCAGAGAAAACACAGTACACCATCTCGATGGAGATACCATGGAGCAGTGGCCAGCACCATCAGAGCAGGCCAAGAAACGAAGGCCTTTCTTTGCCCCAGTAGCTATGGTGAACTAGGTTCCACCTCTATTCCAGCCTCTTCCTAGTACTCCTTCCTGGACTACAGCCCGGAAATCCCTAGTTAGGGTTTGGGTTATGATTTCAGGCAAGCCGGTCAGAGGCATAGCCAAGCAAGAGGCACATAGTATCCCTTGAACTGAAAAACATAAAACCATCTCTTACCTGCATAATGGGTTTGCTTAGTTCCTGTGTGCAGTAGTATGGTTTGTTTGTCATCTTCATGGGAAATCCACATATACGAGGCACTTTAGATTTTAAATCAGAAAGGAAACTATTCAACACGCCTTCCAAATCTATTCTTGGGAAAAACTGAGTGGGCTGACTTCTGATACAAGTGAGAGGATATCTGAGGAAGGTTAAAGAACCACAGGAACATTGTTGTCTATAGGATAATTTTTGTTTCTATTTCTTTTTTTTTTAGGTCCAAGATTCGGACTCAAAATTAGTACCTACCACTAGCAGTAGCGCGTTACCAATTGAGCCATACCTCCAACTCCTCACATTCTGTTTTAAAAGGTATTAAAAGTAACAACGGTATAGAGACAAACAAATTGTGACTCTCATGCTGCTTATCCAAAGGTGAACAGCATGCTTCCTTATTGGGGTCTTCATTTCTTCTTTTGTAAATTTTACTTTTATTAACAGATAGTAAGTTTAAATGCTTACAGCCCTCAGTATGGTGGTCTGATAAAACCCAAGGCAATTGTGCCTTTATTATGTGACTTTTGAAGGGGTCTGGCAAACTAAGTTATTCCAAAAATGATTTATAAAGGAAGACACTATGGCCTTCTAAATTACAGAAATAAGTGTCATGACAACAACAAATAGGTTGTTATCTCCAAAAAACAGTAAAAAAATAGCAGAGAGAAACAACGTGTATTAATTATATTCAAACTCTTAAAAGCCATTCATTGAGGAAAGTAGTTTCTGTGAATTTTGAAATTCTGTGTTGGTTTATAATAAAAGGCAACAATTGGAATATACTGTTTCCCTGTGGAGATACTGGTTAACAGAATACAGAGAGAGAATGGTATGGCTCTTCCATCTTCCACTTCTACACTCCAGCTGGTTGGAACACAAAGACTAACCAACAGTAGTGGTGAAATCAGGGCTCACTAAGATTTAAGAGCTCCTCCTAGTTACTTGTCCTTCTCCTTAGCACACTGCTAAGACATTTTCTTAAATCAATGCAGGTACACATCAACTCTTCTAAAATCTTCCTGGAAAAAAAAAAGCAATCTTCCCAAAACTCAATATGCTATTCATTAACTGGTTTCTTCAATTCAACCCTTTCAATAATATCCCAAGTATCACTAGATGGAGCACTTAGCTAAGGAGAATCATATGATAAGAAAACAATGTATATGATAAGAGACAAATGCAAATTTTTTTCTCTTCCAAATATTACTCTGCTATCTAAATTGTTAAATAGTATTAAAGAAAATTTATTAATATCATGTGCAAATAAAATTGGGCAGAGTTTTGACAAAAACCACTGTGCAGGTGAAAGGCTCATGTGGGACCTGGAGCAAAACTAGACTAGGGGGTGAGCGTAGCATGCCTGCTACAGTAGTACAGAAAGGATACGTGAAGGTCCTTTCTCCAATCATTTTGAAGTAGACGTTGCAGTATATTTTCATCTTTCCACATTCTTCCGGAAGTTTGTATCCATACTATCAATTAAGCACAGAATTTAAATTGTCTTGGAGAAAGCCAATCTTAAGTTAAACTACAAGAAACTAAAATTAAGTGATTTCTAATGAGGTACAGCTTTCTGTTCTTACCAGGTCATCCCAATGAGCCTGAAGATCTTTGAATGAGGAAAATGGACTATCTGGGGGTATGGCACGGAGAATATTTGTAATTTGTCCCATTTTCATACTACAAAAAAAGGGGATTAGGAAAATATCATGAGCCAATGCATAAATATGGTTTGAGACTATGTTAACTGTGCGATGTAGAAAGTGTTCAAAAAGACTTAGCAATGATCTCATTATTCATGTATAAATAATAAACATTTGCTTCTCTTTTAAACATAGTGTATGAAATCTTTTGTCCAACAGACAAGTTACATATCTTCATTGTGTATAACAAGATTTGGAGTAGGTACACATTGTAGAATGGTTAGATACAGATAACTAATACATTTGTTTTTGTTTTTTTTTTTGCCAGTCCTGGGCCTTGAACTCGGGGCCTGAGCTTTGTCCTTGGACTTTCTCAAGGCTGGCGCTCTACCACTTGAACAACAGTCACATTTCCGACATTTTATTATGTATGTGGTACCAAGGAATCGAACCAGGGTTTTTGTGCATGCTAAGCAAGCACACTTACCACTAGGCCGGCCACACACACACACACACACACACACACACACACACACACACACACGCACACACACACATATACTGTTGTGTGAATACTTCAACCTACTTAGGATTTTCAAGAACACAATATTTGTTATTGACTACAACCATCATGTTGTATAATAGATCACCTTGTCTTATTCTTCCTATCAAACTGAAATTGTCTATTGTTATCTTCTTAACGCACCCCACACCTTTACCTTAACCCCTGCTAACTACCATTCATTCTACTGTTTGCATCAGTGAAAAATTTCAGATTCTATATATGAGATCATGGAGCATTTGGGTTTTTTTGTTTTTGTTTTGTTTTTTTTTTTGCCAATCCTGGGCTTGAGCTCAGGCCCTGAGCCCTGTCCTTGGACTTTCTCAAGGCTAGAGCTCTACCACTTGAGCCTCAGCACCACTTCCAGCTTTTTTCTATGCATGTGGTACCAAGGAATCGAACCCAAATCTTTGTGCATGCTAGGCAAGCACTCTACCACTAGGCCAAACTCCCGGCTCGGAGCATTTGTTTTTTAATCAGGATTTTTTTCAGTTGAGCCTGAACTGCATTCTATTGTTAACATGTATCACAAGTTCTTTATGCATGCCACTGCTGACAGTCACTTAAATTGTATTCCCATCTCAGCCACTGTAAATAATACTAGGATGAACAGGGGAGTGCAGTTATCTCTCTGACATGATTTCATTTCCCAGCACTAGGAATGCTAAATCATAAAGCAGTCCAATTTTCTCTTTTGAGGAACTTCTACCCCTTAATTTCTAAACTTAGCTCATATCAAATTCTAGTAAGTCATTATTAAGTACAGACTTACAAAGTTTTTGTATTAAGAGTTATGGTAGTTATCTTAATGTAACATGGAAAATTTTACTATTTTTGAAACTAGATATAATAAAAATAATTTTAGTATCATAAGGAAAATTCATTGCATCCTACATAGGACGATTATGTTCCAGTATTTTTAAAGTTAAAATTCAGTTTTTAAACATTCACAATTTATAGTTTTGTATATATCAATGATAAGGAAGCAAAATAAGAGGAAAGTATTAACTATATG
Organism: Megascapheus bottae; assembly: GCF_031878675.1. Taxonomy (NCBI): domain Eukaryota; kingdom Metazoa; phylum Chordata; class Mammalia; order Rodentia; family Geomyidae; genus Megascapheus; species Megascapheus bottae. The sequence continues at coordinate 3,185,331 of NC_143527.1, forward strand.
GCAAACACACCTTAGATATTATAAACTGAAATCTCACCTTGGTAAAACATAGCACCAATTGCTCAAAATGGAATGTTTCTCAATGACAGCATGCTGATTGGCATAAAAGTCTTGTAAAATACTCTGAGAAATATCAAACTCCTTTAGCTTTTAAGGAAATAAGATTTTGACATAAGTCTTCAAAAACCTTGACAAAAAAATAAACATGAAAAACTACATTTCTTAGCAGGGAGCTAATGGCTTATGTCTGTAGTTCTAGTAAGAGGCTGTGATCTAAGGTACACAGTTGGAAGCCAGCCTGAGCAGGAAACTTCATGTGACTCCAATTAATCACAAGAAAAGATGAAAGCAGAGCTGTGGCTCAGGTGGTAGAGTGTTAGCTTTGAGCAAAACAAGCTCAGGGACATGACCCAGGCCCTGAGATCAAGTCTCAGAGATGGAGCACCCCTCCCAACACACATATGTATTTGTAGGGTGCTGCTGGTGGCTCACACTCTTAATCTTAGCTACTCAGGAGATTGGATCTGGAGGATCGCAGTTCAAAGTCAGCCTAGACAGAAAATAAGCAGTAACAAAAACCCCTAATAACCAATATTAAACTTTGATAACAGTAAAATTAAATCCAATCATTTTTTAGTCCTGTGGGAAACAGGACTAAAGAGATCACATTTAGTGGGAACACAGTCTTGTACAAAACTAATTTTATAGCAGTCAGAAAGTAAAAAAAATTACATATCAAAAATGTTTATAAAAATGAGAGGGGGCAGGGTTCTTGTGGCTCATGTCTGTAATCCTAGCTAGTGAGGAGGCTGAGAGCTGAGGATCTCGGTTCAAAGCCACCTTGGGCACAAAAGTTGGTGAGATCCTTATCTGTAATTAACCACCAGAAAATTGGTAGTAGTGCTGTGGTTCACAAGCTGAAGAGCTTGCAGACAATGTCCAGGCCTAGATTTCAAGACACATGAATGACAAAAGGGGCTGGGGGGAGAGCAAGCTGGGAGCATGGCCTACTGGTAGAGTGCTTGCCCTAGTATGCATGAAGCCCTGGGTATGATTCCTAGGTACCACATACACAGAAAAAGCTGGAAGTGGTGCTGTGGCTCCAATAGTAGAGCACTAGCCTTAAGAAAGCTCAAGGACAACGCCCAGGCCCTGAGTTCAAACCCTGGCAGAGGCAGAGGCAGAGACAGAGAGACAGAGACAGAGAGAGAGAGACAGAGAGAGAGACAGAGAGACAGAGAGACAGAGAGAGAGAGAGAGAGAGAGAGAGACAGAGACAGAGACAGAGAGAGACAGAGAGACAGAGAGATTCTGAGGAACAATCATTAGAGCTCTTTTAACAAGCCTGTATTTATTGTACTGTGTTGAACAGAGAAGTGCTGGTCTAATCTGTGGTCTTTGTGGGCAAGAAAGCTCTACTGACACATATTCCTGGTGTCACTCTTCCACACCATTATTCTTTTCAAGGGAAGATCAGGTTACTTAGAGAAGTGCTACAGTTGGGATGAATAACTAGGCATGCTTAACAAACCACTCCCTCCTCTTCTCAGGTGTTAGCTTGCTGGCCAAGAGGGTGTCCTGTATTCTGTTATGTTGGAAGTGCCTAATTTTACAAGAGACTATGGTTTTCTGCTGTCATAAGTGGATGGATAAATATGCCTGATGCTAGGGTTCAGTCAACTTTTTCAAATAATGTTTTTCATTTCAAGTAATAAACAGTGTGGCCATATATTCTAGCTATTTCCCTTTCACTTCCTGAAATGTCCCATTTGGAATAAATTGCTATTAAATAATAAATTATTATTATAACCTCTAGATGTAAAATTCTCTTCATTAATCTCTAAATTAGTTCAAACTCAGGTGCTAGAAAGATAAGGATATGGCATTTTTGGATGACATCTGCAAATATATTTGAACAAAAAATACAAGACCTGCATTAAGGGAACAGAGTATTTTTGGGGGGGAAGAAGAATTAGAAAATACAAATATACCAAGCATTTAGTAACATAAGCCTTCTATGATCCTTCATGTTAAAAATTAAAATCTGATAGGATGTTAGTAATAAACACAGTAACTATATAGTATCTTATGAAAATCAAGCATATGGTACCTCAGCTGGTGGCAGTCTGATAGTGCAAACTTCTATAATTAGACAAATCTGAGTTTCTGTTACCTTGATGTCTAAAACTAAAAAACAAAACAAAACAAACTGTGAACTACCTGGAATTATTCCACCATATCAAATTTCAAGTATTTTAGTAACATAAAGTATTTTAGTTAGAAACTAAGGCAATGTATTTTTCTGTTTTTTGTTTTTGCTTGCCAGTCCTGGGCTTGGGTTCAGGGTCTGAGCACTGTCCTTGGGTTCTCAAGGCTACAGCTCAACCACTTGAGCCATAGCACCACTTCTGGAATTTTTTCTATGTGGTACTGAGGAATTAAACCCGGGTCTTTGTGCATGTTAGGCAAGAACTCTACCACTAGGCCAAACTCCTGGCCCAAGGCAATGTATTTTTATACACATAATAAAATCAAATAATCACCATATGTTTTGCAATTTACATATAAGACGTATAATGATAAAGATGTATGAAAAAACACGGACATGTGTTATGTGAACAAGTTCACTGGATGCTGTTACAATAATTAAGAATAGGACAACTTACAATTTAGAGGAAAACTCAACAAACACTTTGTACAAGTCTAACATTTATTATTGATTAAAAATGGAGACTGCCATTTTCTGAAATCTAGGGAGGCCTGAAGCCAAGTTTTTGACCTAAGCAATCTTTCACTCACATTTCCACAAATGTACTGGCAGATTCATTGCAGATAACTCATGTGAGGATAGTTGGTAACCCTGAGATGGGATATTATCTAAAGAAAATAGGGAGTTAGGCCATACTGGTGATGATTCTTGATCTGAGGGAACTGGTAACAGTGATAAGCTTCATTTGCAAAAATTCAATAATAAAGCCTGGCAACGTGGCTCACATCTGTCATCCTAACTACTCAGGAAGCTGAGATCTGAGGATCACTGTTCAAAGCCAGCCCCTACTCTAACGTGAGACTCTTATCTCCAACTAACAACTAGAAAACAGGAAGTGGGGCTTGGCTGAAGAGGTAGGGCGGTAGCTTTGAGCTGAAGAGTTCAGGGACAGCACCTAGGTCCAGAGTTCAAGCCCCATGACTGACAAATGAAACAAAACAAAACAAAACACTCAGTAAGTCAGGTGCTGGTGCTTTAATACTTGTAATCCTAGCTACTCATAAGGCTGAGATATGAGGCTAGCAGTTTGACACCAGCCTAGGCAGGAAAGTCAGTGAGACTTATCTCACCAGAAAACCAGATGTGGAGCTGTGGCTCAAAGCAGCAAAGTGTAGCTTTGAGCACTATATCTCAGGGACAGTGCCTAGACCCTGAATTCAAGCCTCAAGACTGACCAGAAACTAACAGCAAAAAGGCAATCCCCCCCACCCCCTAAATCTCAATGGAATACATTTACAACTTCTGAGGTTTTTCCTTAGTATGTTAATTTCAATAAAAGTAAAAAAAAAAAAGCATTTCAATACATAAATGAGGAATTTTGTTCTTCTAAACTGTTATCCTAACTCTCTAGCTGTAATGTCAAACTAGTATTTAGGTATGAAACTAAACTATGTGATAGACTGATTCCTCTAGAACTAGAGTAGAGGGACTGTTACTAGTGCTGGCAGGGGAAACAGGCTTCTGATGGTCTGCATATCCCAAAGAGCTGGTGTTTGCAGATCAGGGTTGAACAGCAAGGATTGAAGGTAGGAAAAGCTACCACAACTAATAAATGATGTTACTGATGGCTCGGGGTTCCCACCAAGCTACTGTCTCACCACTGCTGTTTGGGAACCTTTTTACTTGCAATGGAAACTTGCACGTCACTAAAAGAATTAGATTATTTGTTTCTCTTTGGTAATGTTTATAAAGGGGAAAAGAACACTCTTATAAAATTTTGACTTACATTAGTATTAAGAACTTTTTATACTTTTATTCTAGGAATTATCTTCAGAGAAAATTAAGTCATTATTGTTTTTCTCAAGTAGGTAAATACTTTGAACAAGAAGTAATTGCTTAGGTGTGAATTTGTGATTACAATAGTATCTGATTAATTTTGGTATAAGTAATGAACACGATTATAACAACCAATGATGTATCACACTGGTTTTAACAAACATTAATTATATTAATTTTATCTACTGACTTAAATATTTTACTTACCAACAGCACTTTGCTTTCCCATCTGAGAAAGAAAATCTCTTCCTTAAAAATTCACAAGATGTGTCATGTTATTATAACTCAGAAATAACCATGAATTGATAAAAATAACATTTTGATATGAAATTATAAAAGCTACAAAAATATTTTAAATTGAAATGAAAATCTCTTAAATGAGAAAAGACAGAAAATAACCCAGGTCTTCACAATTATTCATCATCCACAATAAAAATTCAAAAAAAATTAAAGGTAATCTGATTTATGTGTTATTGTTTTCATTTTTTTGTTAGTTGTTGGGCTTGAACTCAGGGCCTGGGTGCTGTCCCTGAGCTTTTTTGCTCAAGGCTCCCCACTTGCAGTTTTCTTGGGGTTAGTTGGAGATGAGTTTCACTGACTTTCTTGTCCAGGCTGGCTCTGAACCTTGATCTTCAGATCTCAACTGGCAACTGGCTGATTTGTGTTTTCTTAAAAATCATAATGTAGGGGGAAGGTGAGTGGGGGGAGGGAATGTGGGAGAAAAATTTGGGAGGAGGTAACGGGTTTGACAAGAAATGTACTCTTTGTTTATCTTACTTATGTAACTGCAACCCCTCTATACATTAGCTTTACGATAAAATAAATCACAATACTTCATGTTTATTCCTTATTTTAAGTCATATTAGCAGACCTCTGTACATTATCCCAAAGTAAGAAAGTAACACAGACATTGCTGTAGATTTACTTGAGAATGTTTAGTTACAGCTATTCTCAGAACTATTTCCTTAAAATAACTTGATATTAAAAATAGATACATGTAATAGAAGTAATTTAGTTCAGAAAGTGCCAATGACTGACAGACAAAGTCACCTTGTACCAAGAGATTTCCCATTCTGTTCCAGGATGGAGCTAGTCTAGCTGCGAATGAATATGAAAGGCAGTTTTGAAGAATTACAGGAATTACTTGTTCTGGGGCTTCCATCTAATAATAGGAACAACAAAAATTAGCAAACTAAGAGCAACTGCTATATTTCTATAAACCTATAGAGAATGTCTGCATATCTAAATTACTATCCAACAAACTGGGCTATTCTACATAAAGGCAACAGTCATTGCCAGGTGGCAGTGGCTCATGCCTGTAATCCTAGCTACTCAGAGGGCTGAGAACTGAGAACTGTGATTCAAAGCCAGCTTGGGCGCTAAAGTCCATGAGATTCATATCTGCAATTAACCATCAAAAATCTGGAAGTGATACTGTGGCTCAAGTGGCAGCCTTGAGCTTAAAAGCTCAGGGACAGTGCCCAGGCCCAGAGTTCAAGCCTCACGACTGACCAAAAAAACAAACAAACAAAAGTAATAGTCATTGCTGCTGCTAATGCTATATGCTTCTAAAGTTAAAGAATTATTAAAAGAAATCCAGCACTACTACTATGCTGTATTGCCAAATCCTGTTTACCCTGATCCAGGGTAAACCTGTGCTTAAAACCTACTTCTATATCCTCTTTCACAGCAGAACTCAGACCATTATTACCTTATTAATAATTTTCATTATGGTTTACTGCAGTTTAACTTCAGAAATAGTTACACACTTGCAAGGTCACACATGAAACCAAATGAGTGTCTTCCTGTGTATAGAATTATTTCTTTTTTAAGCCAGTTTTAGTTCTGATCATAGGTAACAGGGATCAGATTCACCTTCCCATTTGAGACATCTAAAAAACTGAGTTATAGGAACCAAGGTTCACAAGATACTAGACATGGTACATCAAAGAGTGAAACCCAAGAGATGGGAAACCAACAAAATGAGCTTTATGATTTCCCCATTTACCAATTATTAATTGTGACACCTGGGAAGAGCTGATAAAGGAAGATCAAAATAGCTAATCAAAGGTGGAGACAAGGCTGTTTATTACACAAGCATCTGGAAAATATAGTCCAGGAAAAAAATGGCAGTCCTTATGACTGTGAGAAAGAGTAAATGTGAAAAGGGAAGAGTCGTGGAGAATTTTCTCTGAATATTAAACATTCCTCACTTTTGAACCATTTTGGTTTCCAGTGAAATACTTTCAGAACACACTAGAAGTACCTACTACAGGGGACAGGATAACAGTTGCTCAGTTTGTCTCACAGAAAATCTACTTAGGGCTATATCAACAGGGCTACATCCACATGACAAGATAATGGTTACCTCAATCAGGGTAATTTCAGTGATAGTTCCAGAGACACAGGCCCAAGCAGCTGACCAAACCATTGGGGTCTACTTGGAAAGCCACATTAATTTTTCCTTAATTTCTGTGCTGATGTTTTCCTTAGTCTGAGGAATTAATCCCGATACAGCAATATGTATCAGCAGACTCAGCCTTGAGATGCATGAAAGGATGGGGCATTTCTATCAACCACAACTGTCTGTGTTAGTCATCTAAAAGAATGTCACTATAGGGAAGGGGGGAAAACCAAGACAGGTGGGGGGTGTGGGGGGGAGGAGGGAAATGGGTACCAAGACATGTGAAAGGGTATCAATGTACGTGAATTAATGCACCTTCTATCTGGCAAATATCATATAACCCTTTTACTAATTACAATTAAAAAAATGCAAAAAAAAAAAGAAAGAAAGAAAGAAAGAAAGAAAAATAGGCAGCTATAAGAAAGGGAGGGGAGGGAGAGAGAAAGAAAAATAAAACAGACCAAAAACAGAACATTAAGAGTGTTCTTTTATTTTATGGCTATTCAAGGCAACGTGCTATAATCACAGCAGAGTATGTATGATTTTAGATTCACAAGCACAGATATTTCCATTTATAGACCTTGTCCTTTACAAGCTTATGAATTTGTGAGAAACATCAGATTTTATGAGGATTTTCTGTGGGAAAACATTCATGAATCCAGGTAATGGCCTAGTTACCATTTCTTTGGCACCACACTCAACTTCATTTGAAGGGTTTAGGGTGAATGATTTCAAATAGGAAATGTAGATGAAGGAATGGACACTCTATTGCACTTGGAAAAAAATTTCTAAATGCATGATGCTAATTTTCGTTATTGTTGTTGTTCTGGTCCCAGGGCTTGAACTCAGAATCTGGGTGCTGTCCTTAAGTTTTTTGGTTTTTGTTTTTAATTGTAGTATAATATATAGAGGAGTTACAGTTACATTCTTCAGATAATAAATGCATTACTTCTCATACATTAAAAAAAAAAAAAGAATGTCACTTATGTTAAACAAAGGCAGGCACAGATTCTCTGCTATCTTTTTATTTGGTGATTCCCGTTACAAGAAAACTGCACAGGGCCGGGAGTTTGGCCTAGTGGTAGAGTGCTTGCCTAGCATGCACGAAGACCCCGGTTCGATTCCTCGGTGCCACATACATAGCAAAAAGCCGGAAGTGGTGCTTAGGCTCAAGTGGTAGAGTGCTAGCCTTGAGAAAGTCCAAGGACAGTGCTCAGGCCCTGAGCCTAAGCCCAGGACTGGCAAAAAAAAAAAAAAAAAGAAAACTGCACAGGATGTGCATGAACAATAAATTATTTGTCCCTACTGAAAGTTCTCTCTAAATCACCAAGGATTCTCACAGTTTATAAATGGTCCTAAAACCATACCTTTAAATGACCAAAATCTTGTCACAGCAAAATGATTTAATCATCATCTGTCCTTACTCTTGCTAAACAATATTATGTTCCCACACTGTAATTAAAATAAACTTTTAGGGGGCCGTGAGTTTGGCCTAGTGGTAGAGTACTTGCCTAGCATGCATGAAGACTCAGGTTCGATTCCTCGGTACCACATACATAGAAAAAAGCCAGAAGTCGTGCTGAGGCTCAAGTGGTAGAGCTCTAGCCTTGAGAAAGACCAAGGACAGTGCTCAGGCCCTGAGCTCAAGCCCAGGACTGGCAAAAAATAAATAAGTAAATAAAAATAAGCTTTTAGGACATTAAGAAGTATTTCAGGAAATGGCAAAGAACACCTAGAATTTATGAAACTTTATGATCTTCATATAAGCTAATGGCAGCCTCTTATCTTGGAGGTGACTAGAGGCTTCAATGTTCTGAACCTCAGTAGACTGCTAGAATAAGTGCATTGTAGTATCACAGAGGTGCCGCAGAGGTATGTTGTAAGAGACTTCAAATTTTATCAGTGTAATAAATTGAATACACAGTTAATACCACAACATGTAAAATTACTATTCTTCAAAAAACTTACCTTAGCTCCATGATTTTCAATGTAGGTATTGAGATTCCCAGATTTAAAAAATGGTATCTGTAAACAAAACTCACATTTGTAAAAAGGACTTAACATATATGATTAATCAATGTAATAAATACATAAATATTTTAAGCATAATGCAGCAGAGGGTATAAAATCAAATAATCATTCCAGCAGCTTCTATATCTTGAAGTATTGATATCATTCTCTACTTGTGTGTGCACATTCTCAAAGTGAGGAAAATCTCTGACAATCCTGTGACTTCAGATGTCACTTAAAGGGCTAATAAATTTCAAATGTAAATGTTTCACATCTTTCTTAATATACAATAGATTCTTAAACATAAATGAGGACAATGAACATAAATATGAATGTCCACCTGGGACAAAATTTTCAGAGAGTAACTTAGCAGTAACTATTGTTGAAAACATGTTACAAAACACACTCTTAAAAAAAAATGAATCCTAAAAACAACTGGACAAATTAAAATGACATAACTTCAGTGCTGCTTTCTGAAGTACTGTGCTTGAACTAACACAACTATGCATTAGGAGATTTAAAGCAAATCACTGCACATCTATACAATAAAATATTTCAGTATTTACAAATGAGGAAGATGGTGGCAAAACAAATAAAAAACATTTGAGTTCCTTTAAAGATCATTAATATACTAAATTAAGAAACTTCTTTAAGTGTAACTCTAAAGAAGGCATATGATCAACGTTATAAAGTTATGCTATCTTAAAAATTAGGCTTAATAAGTGTATTAATGCTTTAATAAATGTACTTAGAAAATTTAATATTATTTTAGAACCACAAAAATGGATCGTAAAGGAACATAAAAGTTAATCTGAGGTTCAAGCTACAATATAGAATGATTTACTATTTACACTTTCAGTTACCATCTATGAATTTGTGTTTATCAATGTTACTCTCAATAGTTGCTAATACTAACCGCCAACACCACCCAAATTTGGTTGAATACACCAGGCACGGGTGCTGTAAGAATATCTTGATGCAAAAACAGCAATTGCCTGTGGAAAAGAAATATATTAATTTCAAAATAGACTTGTATACTGTGCTTTTTATTTGCTTAGAACATGAATAAATTTTGCTTCCTTAAAATTTAAGTTTCTTCTGGGCAAAAAGTATATTAAAGACTTCTCTCTCATTACATTTAGTTTGGAACCTGTGTGGCCCAGCCAGTATTGGAACTGAGAGAATTCCATAGGCTGAAGAGTGGGTCAAGTGGTAAGTGTAAGGGCCACAGTTTAAATTCCTGAAAAAGAGAATGAGGACAGAGCGCGTGCGTGCGTGTGTGTGTGTGTGAATCTGGGCCTGGGCACTGTTCCTGAGCAATTCAACTCAAGGTTACCACCCTATCCCTAGAGACACAGCCCCACTTCTGGTTTTCTAGTGAGATAAGAGTCCCACATTCTTAAGTGCCCAGGCTGGCTATGAACCACAATCCTCAGATCTCCTGAGTTGCTAGGATTACAGATGTGAGCCACCGCACCATGCTAGAATGAGGACGTTTTACATGGTGATAGCACCCACCCAGTCCTGGGTCTTGAACAGGGGTGCTATCCTTGAGCTTTTTTGCTCAAGGCATTTTGAGCCATAGCTCCATTTCCAGCTTGTTGGTAGTTAACTGCAAACTGGATATAAGAGTCTCACAGACTTTCCTGCCCAGGCTGACTTTAAACCATGATCCTCAGATCTCAGCTTCCTAAGTAGCTAGGATAATAGGTGTGAGCCAATGGAGTCTGGCTGAGAATTTGTTCTCATAACTGAGATTTCAATCTTCTATCTGTGAATCTAAATTCCTTCTTTTAAAATTCCATTTCTCTTCCAAGTATCCTCTTCCTTCCCTTTCTCTTCTCTCTCTTCTTTCTGTTCTGCCTCCAGAGCCAGATAGAAGGCAAGAGTCTATAGTTTCATCTACCAGTGAAATTACAAATTACTTCAAAATTAGAAATATTAGATTTATTTTAAGCCTGAAAGAAGTAGGAGTTCTAGTTTAGTGATCCCTAACCACATAAACTTATCAAAAATTATAATTCAGACTACTATAATTTTTTTCAGAGGCTAAGGAAAATAGGGAACACAATTCGAAATTTAACAACATTACATATTAATAATGAAAAAACAAATTCAGATGATCCTGAGTATGTGTATGGTGTTGACTTTATAAGGGAGATAGGCTGTGGTAGAGAGAAAAAGCCTGTAGATGGGTGAGGCCTTAGTGAATGGGGGTTGGCTGATGGGGAGGATAAAAGAGGTTGAATGCTGTTGAAATAATTTTGCTGCAATTATGGAAGCAAAGTAAGAAAACCTGTTGGAGAGGTCATTTTTGGTGATATGGAGGAGGGCGTATGACACAGAGGATGAGAATGATTGGAATACAGTGTAAATATGTGTGGAGAAGTTTCCTCCTTTGTAACTAATAAAAGCTAATTTTTAAAAATCTAAAAAATGAAAGCAAATTGGGCCAACCTGCTTCTAGTTGCTTAAATTTGTTGCAAACAAGCCGGGTGTGGTGGTTTACACCTGTAATCCTAGCTACTCAGGAGGCTGAGATCTGAGGATCAAGGTTCAAAGCCAGCTCCTGCACAAAAGGACCAGAAAATCTTATCTCCAGTTAACCTCTAGAAAACAGGAAATGGGGCATGGCTCAAGGGTAGGGTGGTAGCCAAGAGCAGAAGAGCTTAGGAACAACACCTAGGGCCAGCGGTAGGGGAGTAGCCTAGAGCTGAAGAACTCAGGGACAGCACCCAGGCCGAGTCCAGGCCCCATGCCCCTCCCCCCATACACACACAAAATCTATTGCAAACACTCTTGACTACTTTGTATTTATATGAAAACTAAGAAACTATGAAACATTTTGTGGTATATTTAAGACTCTATGAAGAACAGCATACTCAATCACTTGGAAAGCTTGATTTTTTTGAAAGCTTGATTTAATTCACAAATGGAGATTTAAAAATTTTAAGATGGAAGATATTCCATCTCAAGTAAATGCAATCCAACATACCTAGTCAAAATTGGGATGCTATCTTTTGAATTACATATACATATGGAAGAATATTTTTTCTTTGCAGGAAGTACTTTTATAACAATTTTATAGACTTTAAGAAGTATAAAAGCTTATTCAGAAAACATATTTACCTGCACATTTTCATTTGTATACTCCTAATCTCAGTATCTGCTACTCCTTCACTCAGTATTATCCGGACAACACATAGTTTGTGTAAGTCTGGAAAGGTGATGAAGAACAGTGATTGCTGTCTAGAATTATTCATATTTTCCTGTAGCTTAGATGTTTTAGCAGGCAGACCTTTAAAGACCAAGAGCAATAAAGGATAGTAAACTGTCCAGGTTTTCACAGGGCTTCAATACCAACTCAACTCATATTATTTGACATAGTGTTAGAATAACCAAACTAAAACCAAACCAACATTTACATTTCACTAATATTTTGCCCTCAAGATTTTCTACCGCTTTTTAGACTGTTTTGGTACAATTTTATTAAGACACAGGTCATAGAACAAAAACTGATATATTTCACATGACTAGGAGGTAGACCAACCTGGGTAAAAAGAAGATACCATTTCAATCAGTAAGTCAGGTGTGGAGGTGTTTATCTGTAATTCCACTTAGGGGGCGGAAGTTATGAGTATGAGAATGGGAGTCTGAGGCTAGATCAAGGAGAAAAAGTTATCCAAGAAGCAATTTTAAAAAATTACATCCCCTCCCCAAATAACTAAAAGCAAAAAGAGCTGGGGATGTGGATCAATTATTGGAGTTCCTGCTTGGCAAGAGCAAGGCTTTGGGTTTAAAACTCCAGTATGTGTGTGTGTGTTTCATGTAACAGAATTTGCTCAAAGTGTGCAATTTTTTAGTACATTGTTATTCAACTTTTAATGCAATCAATTTTAGAACACTTTCATCACCCTCAAAGATAATCTAGCTGAATAATACAATGATAATATTATAATGCAGAACACCAACTTATTAAATGTGTAGTCCGGGGCCGGGAGTTTGGCCTAGTGGTAGACTGATTGCCTAGCATGCACGAAGACCGGGGTTCGAGTCCTCGGTACCACATACATAGAAAAAAGCCAGACCTGGTGCTGAGGCTCACGTGGTAGAGCTCTAGCCTTGAGAAAGCCCAAAGACAGTGCTCAGGCCCTGAGCTCAAGCCCGGGACTGGCAAAAAAATAAATAAATAAAATAAAATAAAAAGAAGAAAGAAAGAAGAGACTGGCATGTAAATATGCTAGTGTATGAAGGTGAAGACATGCGCAAATGAACAGGCGAAGGAAACTCCGACGCTAGTGTTGTAACATGAATCGCGTGCTGTGCTGTGATGAGGCCCGCGCGTCTGGACCCGATCACTGCCATGTCACCAGAGGAAGGTGGAGAAGGGCCCTGGGCGCCACCACAGCTCTAACCCGAGGGCTGGCGCGCTCTGCTCTCCGCCCCGCCCCGCCCCGCCGCGCCCCGCCCCGAGCTTCGGGACGCCGCTCCCCGCCCCGCCCCGCCCCGGGCCTCGGGACGCCGCCCTCCTCCCCGCCCCGGGCCTCAGGACGCCGCTCTCCTCCCCGCCCCGCCCCGGGCCTCGGGACGCCGCTCTCCTCCCCGCCCCGCCCCGGGCCTCGGGACGCCGCTCTCCTCTCCTCCCCGCCCCGGGCCTCGGGACGCCGCTCTCCTCCCCGCCCCGGGCCTCGGGACGCCGCTCTCCTCTCCGCCCCGCCCCGGGCCTCAGGACGCCGTTCTCCTCTCCTCCCCGCCCCGGGCCTCGGGCCTCCGCTCTCCTCCCCGCCCCGGGCCTCGGGACGCCGTTCTCCTCTCCTCCCCGCCCCGGGCCTCGGGACGCCGCTCTCCGCCCCTCTCCTCCCCGCCCCGGGCCTCGGGACGCCGCTCTCCTCCCCGCCCCGGGCCTCAGGACGCCGTTCTCCTCTCCTCCCCGCCCCGGGCCTCGGGACGCCGCTCTCCTCCCCGCCCCGGGCCTCAGGACGCCGTTCTCCTCTCCTCCCCGCCCCGGGCCTCGGGACGCCGCTCTCCGCCCCTCTCCTCCCCGCCCCGGGCCTCAGGACGCCGCTCTCCGCCCCGCCCCGGGCCTCGGGACGCCGGTGTGCCCGGGGTCGGGAACCCGGTGGAAGGACCTGGGCGGAGGGGGGGGTGTTCATTAAACCCATTTTCTTCCTCAGTCCTCCCCTACTGTGGAGGCCCGGCCCCAGGGAAAGGGGACAAGAGGGAGGGCGGCGCCCGCTCGGCCCGGTTCCCGCCTCCAACCCCGCCAGACCACCTTGCTGAAAACCGCTGGCGCCACAGACGCGGGGCCTCGGGCCTCTCCGCGTCAGCGCCTGCCCTCCGCCCGGGAGCCGCTCCTCGAGCCCTGAGCCCAGCGGGCCGTGCACTCCAGAATCCCAGGACACCCGACGCACCTGTCAAGACCTTCCCAGCATGCTCTCGCCTTCGGGTGCCCCACACTCCCAGCATGCCCCGCGCTCCCCGCAGGCCACACTCCCAGCATGCCCTACGCTCCCCGCAGGCCACACTCCCGGCATGCCCTGTGTTCCCCGCATGCTCTCTCCTTTGGGTGTCTGCCGCCTGGGGAGCCGCTCCCAGCATGCCCCACACTCCCAGCATGCCCCGCGCTCCCCGCGGCCCACACTCCCATCATGCCCCGCGCTCCCCGCAGGCCCACACTCCCGGCGCTCGGGCTGCCTGGCTGGTCCCGTGTCCCGGTCGGCTTTCCGCCCCGTGACAGACACTGAATTCCACTCAGGGGACACGTCTTCATCCAGCAGACACCCTTCTCTGCCCTGGTAGACCGCGGCTTCACTTCGGAGTGGGAAAGCTGACGAGACCCGGGCCTGACCACACAGAATTGCGGTTGTGCAGTAATGGAGGCAAAGGGCTCACTTAGGCCGGCCTGCCTCAGGTACCGCTTTCCAAGGCCCGGGCACATGCCTCCAGACAGGTACGCCTAGAGTTCTGCAGCCAAGCTTCCACACCAGCATTCACACAAGAGAGGTCCAACAGTGCATCGCCACCCATGAGCTCAGACCAACGCTTGCCACAGGTCTTCAGGACGCATGACATGTGCCTGTGTACAAGTGCTTTAGGTAAATTTCTCCTTTCCCTTGCTGAAACATATCTCTAGTTCTTATACCTCATTCCAAAGCTGTTCTCCGCGCTCCTCACCCCCTCCCCATTTGTTTTTGTTGTTTCCCTTCTGGAGCTTGAACTTAGGACCTGAGTGCTGAGCTTTCTTTGCTAGTGCGCTACCATTTGAGTCACAGCTCCATTTGTGATTTTCTGGGTAGTTAGTTGGTGATGACAGTCTCATGGACTTTTCTGTCCAGACTGGCTTCCAACCTCAATCCTCGGGTCTTGGCCTCCTGAGTTGCTAGGATTACAGGCCTGAGCCATCAAGACCTGACTTAAATATTATTTAGAATTTAGAGAATGTTTTATCTTTTCTTTTGTACTAGAATCCTTGTGCTTTCCAGACAGGTGCTCTACCACTTGAGCCACCTTACCAGTTGGTTTATTTGGAAAATAAGGTGTCACATTTATATGCCCAGGCCAGTGTGGACCACTATTTTCCAATTTGTGCTTCCCGCGTAACTGGGATATCAGGTGTATACCAGGTTTTGTACTGATTAAAAGAGATCTCAGGAGTGTTTTACCTGGTCTTGCCTTTAACCTCAATTCTCAACTCTGCAGTAGCTCAGATTTTAGGCGTGAACAATCTCACCCAGCTGAAGAAAGAGACTCTTGTTCCCTCATTTGTACTGTATAAATTGCATGCCTTACAATATGTTGGGGATTTTAGTCCTCAGTCCCTCTCAACCCGCAGAAGAGATGAGAGAACACACCCCGAGCAGGAAAGGAGACAGCCGACTGACCCCCCCCCAGCCCTCCTTCATCGGAGGACAATCAGATGTGTCAAAGAGATCAGTCAAGGTAGGAACTCCTTTATTCCAGAAGTCCATCCAGCTAATATCGGGTACCGGAGCCTATCAGCACAAAGGTGGGCAGGATACGGAGGTGCACGTGTTTATTCTCACTATAAGTCTCAGCAGAGAGTGATAAAGCAATAACACATTAGTAACCAATGGTAATCAAGTCTCAGCAGAAAGTGATTCACAATACCAACGATATAGCTCAAAGTTAGGCATGGCGTTCATACATAACAGCTCATTTCTTTGTGTGGTTATGGGTGATGCAGATTCATGGGCCAGCCTGACCCTGCGCTCGGCTCCCAGCAACAATATAAAAATTAACTAGAAAGATATTGCAAGCTGGGCATAGTAGCCACCTTTGTAGGAGGCTAAGTGGGAAAACCCCTTGAGGCCAAAAGTTTGAGGCCAGCCTAGGCTAGTCTTTTTTTTTTTTTTCCTTCGGTGGTTGTGGGGCTCGAACTCTGGGCCTGGACGCTGACCCTGAGCTCTTCAGCTCAAGGCTATCAGGCTACCACTTTGAGCCACAGCACCACTTCCAGTTTTCTAGTGGTTAATTGGAGATAAGAGTCTAAAGGACTTTCAGTGTCTGGGCTGGCTTTGAACTGCGATCATTGGATCTCAGTCTCCTGAGTAGCTTGGACTACAAATATGAGCCACTGGCTCCTGGCCACTAGACTATAGTCTTATCTCAAAAGGATTGTGCATATAAATGTAAGACGGATATACTTGAAGATACTGAAGGATCTGCTTCTTCTAGGCCCAATCTTTTTATGTATCTAAAGATGGAATATAAAGGATTGAGTTCTGTCTTACTCCCCAAGGTCAAGCAAAACACCAGGTGCATGCTGACCTGCTTGTCTGCAGGCAGGTCATTCTGACTTTGGTCCTGAGGGGATAATAGCTCCCACACCCAATTGGATCATTCCATTATGGGCCTGGCCAAAGGCACCACCTTGGGCCCTTAGGAGACCAGAACCCATTTTTTTTTTAATTTTTGCTTTCTTGTTAAACCCTATATAAGCATACCCTCAAATCCAGTCCCTAGCACAACCTCCAATCCTGTGGGAAGGTCTGTGCCCCTCACTGTTCCTCGATAAACAGTCCTTCCTGGCCTATTCCTTTTCCATTCTCCTCCATTTTCCTTACAGATACAAATGGAAAAACAGTTGGGAGCTAGAACTTAGTATAGTCCTTAGACATTACATCACAACCATGATCTAATAAAAGGAAAACAGTGATATGCTGCACCTTTGAAAAAGACTAAAACGGTGAGAAGAGGAACTACAGATTGGGAGAAAATGTTTCCAAACTACACATCTGACAATGGACTAATAGCTAACCATTCATTTATTCATTCATTCATTCAATTAATCTATATCTAGATAGATAGACAGAACTCTCAGAATTCCACCATTTAAAAAAAAGCCAGGGGGCTGGGAGTTTGGCCTAGTGGTAGAGTGCTTGCCTAGCATGCACAAAGACCCAGGTTCAATTCCTCGGTACCACATATATAGAAAAAAAAGCCGGAAGTGGTGTTGAGACTCAAGTGGTAGAGCTCTAACACTGAGAAAGTCCAAGGACAGTGCTCAGACCCTGAGCAGGGACAGCACCCAAGCCCAGAGTTCAAAAGTTCAAACCCCATGGCCAGGGCGGGGGGATTTGAAAATAAGCAGCAGCAGAAGACTTGAAGGGACATTTTACTGAATAGGATATGCAGATGGCAAAAAAGTACACAATGTGATGTTCCAAATTAAGACCACAGCTTTATATATCTATTGGAACACATAAAGTATAAAAACAATATCAAATGTTCATGAGGATTTGGAGAAATGTGTGCAACTTATTTCTTAAACACTGTGTAAGGATGTGAAATACAGCAGTCGTTGTCGGGGTCTGGTGAACTTTTTTGTTCAGGCTCGTTCCCAACTGCAGTCTGCCCAGTCTCAGCCTTACACATGTCAGACGTTGTTCCTGGTATCTTCCTTGTGACCATTATCCACATCTGCACAAAGTCTAAGATGTGATGAAACCATTCACATCCCTTGACCCATGTCCGTTTCCTGGGCTTTGGCCATGTGATCTATTTATATTTGAGATATCCATTGGGGGAGACTGGGTGAAGGGTGTCCGTGACCTTTCTTTAACTTCTTGTAACCTTTTTTCTTGTAACCTTCCTTTCTTTAACTTCTTTTCTTTTTTAACTTCCTGTAACCCTATAATTATTTCAGAATTTAAAGTTAAAAGTAGAACTTCCTTGGAAATTATTCCAACATATATATATATATATATATCTATGCCAAACTCCAGGCCATCAACATATTTTTATTAGTTGATGTCAAATTAATTTTTTTTTGGTCAGTCATAGGTCTTGAACTCTGGGCCTGGGTGCTGTCCCTGAGCTTTCAGCTCAAGCCTACCACCTTACCTCTTGAGCCACAGTGCCACTTTGGTTTTTCTGGTGGTTAATTGGAGGTAAGAGTCTCATGGACTTTAGTGCCTGGGCTGGCTTTGAACCAGGATCCTCAGATTTCAGTCTGCCTTGTAGATAGGGTTATAGTCATGAGCCATCGGTGCCCGGCTCAAACCGGCTCAAACAAAAATTTTATAGATCATATATGAACAAACATCTATAAAACTATAGTATGAAATTTTACCTTATTTTGTTAGGACTAAGTTGCTACTAGAAATAGTTTCTAAATGACTTGAACTGTTTGCTTATGATGAAAAAGACAAAGGAAACATGAATACTTTGGAATGTTTGAGCAATGCCTTCTCAGTAGGCAGAAAGGATCACCTCCCAAGAACCTAAAAATGTGCAGAGTCTTGGCTGAGCCTGGAAATCACCCGGCGTGGTTCCTTTTGGAATTAACTACCAATGCTGAAAGGTCTAAGAAAACTGAAATTGGACTTTTTAAAAAAGTAACACTCCTAAAAGGTTTTATTTCCTTTGAGTGTGATTACACAGGGAACATTGCTCCCCGCCCACCCAGACACAGGAAATTGGACTTTAGAATACCTGTCGCCGCCCCCCGCCCCGCCCCGGGTTTTCTTGGCTTCGGGTCTCCTTCCCGACGGGAGAGGCCGGGGAGGGCCAGGCAGGGAGCCCGGCTGGCAGGTTCTGTTCCAACCGCCGTCCATCACGGGGCCTTATCTAGACAGCACAGTTGAGAAGCGGCAGATAAGGGGCTACTACGAGTCATCCGTCAACCGCCGGGCGCTCCGCTGACAATCTGGGCGCCTGTGCGATGTCCGTGGAGGGCAGTCCCTGGGGACGCCGCCGCCTCCGGGCCCCCGGCCCGAGGAACGCCACGCTCCGACCCCGCTGCAGCGGACCCGCGGGGGGGTCGGGGAACGCGGTGCTGCCCCCGTGCCCCTCGCGCCACCCTTTCCTGCCCTTTCACCTTTGACCACACCAGGCACACCTCCAGCTCTTCCACCCTCGTCCTGCCCAGAGCCCGCGACCCCCCATCCCCGAGACGCCTCCCGCCGCCTCCTGCGCAGGCTCCGCGAACTCCCGCCCCATTCGTCATCCGGACGCGGGTGATTGTGAGGGACATCTTTAGGAGCCAATTAGAAGTCGGGTGATGGGCGGGGATACGCTGGGGCTGGTGGGGGCAAGCACCGGTCCTGGGCGGGGCTTCTTGAGTGACCAACATCTTGGCCAATCATGGGGCCAGCGTAGCGCCCGCCCCCCTCTCTGCGCCTCCGCTCTGTCCCGGCACCGGGCCGGCGCCGGGATGCCCTAGCGGAGGTGTCTCAGAAGCGTGCTGGGCTCCGGAAAGCGCGGTCGTGTGAGTGCAGGGCTTGGGGGAGGTTCTCGGTGTTCCGAGATGGCGGGGAAGACAGACGAGGCTGTGAAGTACTACACCCTGGAAGAGATCGCGAAGCACAAAACCAGCAAGAGCACCTGGGTGATTCTGCATCACAAGGTGTACGACCTGACCAAGTTTCTGGAGGAGGTGAGCGGGAAGGCCCGACCTCGGGGGTGGAGGAGGCTCGGGAGGGAGCCGGACCCGGGGGGGGGCGAGGCTGGTGTGGCCCTGCGGCACCCCCGGAGCCTCCCCGCGCGTGCGCGCGCCCCGCGTGCCCCGGGGGTGCTCATCCGGGAGTGCTCATCCGGGAGTGCTCACCCCGGAGTGCTCACCTGGAGCCCTCCCCGCATGTGCGCACTCGGCCTGCACCTCCGGGGTCCACACGTCGGTGACACCCGGAGATCTGCCCGCCTCTGCACGATTTTCCAGCCGTGTGCGGGGCGGTCTCGGCTGCATCCCTTCCCTCAGGACCCGGCATGCCCCACTTTGTACAAGAGAGCCCAGCTATACCTAGGGGGTTTATTTTGTATTTTTAAAATCGTTATTGAAAGCGTCGTACGGAGGGCTTCCCGTTACATAAGTTAGGTAATGGACACGGTAATTGGTTCTGGAGCTGGACTAGGAAGCTCTCCAGCGGGGACAGACAGGGGTCAGCCCTCTGTCGTTAGCCCTGGAATGGACTTCGAATGCCAGGCATGAGAGGAGGACATCCGGCAGACGCGGACCCCCAGGGTGTGGGATCCTGCAGTCCGGGGTCGGGTGGGGTCTGGATTCCTTCTCCACCCTACCATTTGGGCCCACCTCCACCCTGCTTACCCAGAAGGCACGTGGTGAGGATTAACCCCGTCCCAGGGTGGCCTCCGAGCCAGGCTCACAGGTCCTGAGGCTAAGGAGGCCTGCCCCAGAGACTTGATCCTCAGGCATATATGGGAGTTGTACAATAACAGCTCCACTTCGGGGAAAATGCTTTGCCTTAGATTATAATGTTTGCTGTGTAATCTAAAAAATGTTTCTAATTCTTGTCTTTAGTACCTCTGGATGTATTTTATGGATTGGGGTATGTGTGTATTGTGTGTGTGGGTTGATGACTCAATACTTGTCCACCACTCTTCAGTAATAGAGTGTTTAGTGATGAAAATTAAGGTTTTGGAGGTGAAGGGAGCAAAAATTGAGAGAGAGAGACCTGTTTTTAACTGGACTTCAGTTTTGCAGAGAAAAGCCACACAGGAGTTTTATCTGTGGAGTTGATGTTTTGTACTTGGGCCATGCTTTCACGTTTAGCTAATTAGGGACAGGAGTTTCCTGAATTTGACTGCCCTGAATGGCTTTGAAAGAAATCCTCAGATCTCAGCTTCCTGAATAGCTGGGATTACAGGCCTGAGTCACTTGCACTGCCTATTTCTTTGTAAGATATTTTACTCTCCAGTTGTGATTTGTCAGAGCGCCAAAAGATAAAGCAGGGTTGCCATTTAGTTAGGAGTGGTTTACAGTATTCAATCAGATCTGCCCTCCTTTCTGCTTTACCATAGAATGTTTTTGCTTTTGTAATTTCTCAAACTTAACACTCTTGCATTACAACCTCAGGCTCATATGAAGGTTTCCAAATGGAACTGTCCTTTTGGAATTTTAACATATACTGTGTTTTGAAAAAAAATACTGGGATTTTTCTGTTACAAAACATTGAATATTTGTCTTTAAACCATTCTAATCTACCTTATGTTGTTCCCCAAATAAACATGGTCTTTAGACCTTGGCACTGACATTTTTGGCCAGACAATTCTTTGTCCTGGTTGTCTGTTGTAGCTTTGTCAAAAAAAATTTTTTTAAAGTAAACAGTAAGCATACTTCAAAATGGAACTCTTCTAACAGTTTTCATATCTACCAAATTTAACGTAATCATTTAATTACCTAAGTAATCATTTAATTACCTAACATCAGCTGGTACTGCCTACTCAATGCTTACTTTTCTCCAGTTAGCTCAAATATGTCTTTCTCCTTGGCCCTGCCTTCTCTCTCTCTCTCTCTCTCTCTCTCTCTCTCTCTCTCTCTCTCTCTCTCTCTCTCTCTCTCTCTCTCTCTCTCTCTCTCTCTCCCTCCCTCCCCCTCCCCCTCCCCCTCTCTCCTCTCTCTCTTCTCTCTCCTCTCTCTCCTCTCTCTCCTCTCCCTCTCCTCTCCCTCTCCTCTCCCTCTCCTCTCCCTCTCCTCTCCCTCTCCTCTCCTCTCTCTCTCCTCTCTCTCTCCTCTCTCTCTCCTCTCTCTCTCCTCTCTCTCGCACGCAGCCCCAGAATCCTGATGTGGTGGTATATAACATTTAAAAGGCAGAAACTGGAGGGTTATGAGTAAGCTTTGACTGGAGAGTTAGGCCCTGTTTAAAACAAAACAAACAGAAAACAAGCTGGGCACCAGTGGCTTACTCGTGTAATCCTAGCTACTCAGTAGGCTGAGATCTGTGGCTCAAGGATGGCGGTTTGAAGCCAGCCCAGGCAGGAAAAAAGTCTGTGAACTTTTATCTCCAATTAATCACAGAAAACTGGAATTGGCACTGTGTCTTAAAGTGCTAGAGTGCTAGCCTTTAAGTGAAATGGCTCAGGGACAATGCGTAGGTCCTGAGTTCAAGCCCCATGACTGATAAGAAAACAAAACAACCTCTCAATATATCCATCTATTCTGAATCTCCCCATCTATTTCGATACACTTTATTGTGGCTGAGTATTTTGTTCCCTAGTATCTTCACTCCGCTTTTCAGAATGTCATTGATTCATACATTAATTTGTATCCAGAAAAGACATGGCGTGGACTCAGGAAGGCCTCCAGTCCTGAACCTCAGATCCCTTCTTTGTCTGATGGGAGGAGAGGGCCAGGAGCATGGCCTGGTAGTAGAGTGCTTGTCTAACATGCTCGAAGCCTTGTTTGATTCCTTGGTACCACCTACAGAAAAAGCCAGAAGTGGTGCGGTAGCTCAAGTGGTAGAGCACTAGCCTTGAGAAAGCGCAAGGACAGTGCCCAGGCCCCAAGTTCAAGTCCAGGACTGAAAAACAGGAGACTGTGCCTGCTAGTATTGATGGCCAGTGTATACAAAGTAGCGCTAGTTGAGTACACACCGCCCTGGCAGCTGCTTCTGTTACCTTGTAAACTCTGCTGGAAGTGGGCAAGATTGGGGACTGATTTTCTTTTTCTGCAGCAGCATTTGTAGTGTTCAATGTGTACAGTCAGGTGTACTATAAATCCAGCATGGGATGTTGAAACATGAGGTGCATTATGAAAACTCTGTGCCCAGTGGAGAATCCAGGTTGAAGTTGACTTGTGAAATGTGAATGCTGTCCTTACCCAAAACCGAGCTGCTTTATAGGGGAGGGGCAGATTCCACGAAGCGGGGTGGCTGATTATTAATGGCAGTCTAAATAGCAGCAGGTATTTGGTTATGATTTATACCCACCAACAAGAGTAGGAGCCTTTTTCCCTATGCATTTTGAACTAGATTTAAAAAAAAAATCCTGACGTGCAGTTTTGAGTTCACAGTTATGAAGCTGAATCTTGTCATATGCGATTGCATTTGATTGAAGAACTTGAGGACCACCATTTGAGATGAAAATCCTAGACATATGGGGCTAGGATAAAAAAAGCTTACAGTTTCCTTTTGTCATTGGGGGAGTAGCATTTTATTCAGTGTGCATCAGAGCTGTGGAAGGGAGAGAAGAAAAGCATTATATACTAACCGTTCCACTAGTTATAGTTAAGCTATGGTGTTCTTGGAATAGACAATGCCCTCTGAAAATACTTATGAAGCAAATTATACTTGTTTTATTATAAAAATGGAAATAATTTGCTTCATTTGGCATTCTGAGTCAAATCTTTAATGTCCTCTGATAGCATTCTGGTTTGACAAAGAAAAAGTTTCTAACTCACGTTGAGTGTGTGTGTGTGTGTGTGTGTTGTGTGTGTGTGTGTGTGTGTGTTTGCACGCCCGGGAGCGTGTGCACTTGAATTTAGGGCCTGAATCAACTAGGTTTTTTTTGCTCAGGGTTGTTGCTTTGCCACTTGAGCCACAGCTCTATTTCTTGCCTTTTGGCAGTAAATTGTAGATAAAAGTCCCAGCCTCAGTTCTAGCCTCCCAAGTAGCTGGGAATAATGTGTGGACATTAGTGTTCAACACATTGGCTTTTATGCAGTGTGAAGGAGATTTGGGGACCTTACCTACCGCTATTTCTCATAGAACATTGCTCTTCTGATTCTGGGAACCACGGATAACCTGAGATCAGGGAAGAGAGTGAAGGTATTTAAGATTCCATATCGTTTCCAAGTGGCTGCTTTGTCTTGATACAGGGAGAAAAAAAATCACTGAAAGTACTTGAGACTCTTAGCTTTTGCTTTGTGTTCATTTTTAAGGTGGATGAAAATTATAAATAAGGCAGCACAGGCTATGCTGGCCAGCATGGGTAAATCAGAGGATGAATTGTGCCCTGATCAGTACTTTGTGGTGTCTATTGTCCTAGAAATCCTTGGGGATGGAGATGGTGTGTGTGTGGGGGGGTAGAGATACCCCCAAGAGATACCTCCAAGTGCCTTTTATGGTTGAATGGAGTCTGTGCAGCCCTGGCCCCACCTGGAGAGTAGAAAGGTGTTGGCCTGGGTCAGAAAAACTAGGAGGTTTTTAGCGCTCTGAAAGCGGACTAGGGCTAGGCAGGTAATTCCTAAGTTACTTCTCTCTTGCTAAAGTGGGAACTGTTGTGTTACCCACATCCACATCTGCTCTGTGTACAGAAAGGCATTCAAGTGACTAATTTAGGGGGGTGATTGTACTGGAATTAAACTCAGGGCTTTGTGCATGTTAGACAAGTACACTGAGCTGCATTCCTAACATTCAATTTTATTTTACTTCGTTTTTATTTACTTTTTTTGTTTGTTTTGCAACAGGATCTCACTAAATTGCCTAAGCTTGCTTTGAACTTGAGATCTTGCGACTTCAGCCTCTTGAATAGCTCAAAAGTCTTATTTTGTTGGTGGTATTTTTTGTTTTGTTTTGTTTTTTAATAACTGGGCTTGAACTCAGGGCCTCAGCCTCTTGCTTATCTTTCTTGCCTATGGCAGAAGTACTACCACTTGAGTCACATCTCCAGTCTAGAGTTTTGCTGGCAATGGAATCTCAAGGACTTTTTTGTGTCTGTGCTGGCTTCAAACCATGATCCTCCAGGTCTCAGTCTCCTGATTAGCTAGGATCACAGATGTGTGCCACCAGTGTCTAGGTCTACCATTAATTTTTTATCATGTGGGAATTCCAGTATTTGGTGAAAACACAGCTCAGAATTATAATGTCCATTAGTTTAAAATGAGTAAAAAATTAAATCATGTACTTTAAATAATATATGTGGTATGTGACTTACTTTTCAATAAATGCAATCTTACCTACCCAGGAGGCTGAGATCTGAGGATCTTGGTTCAAAGCCAGCCAGGTCCCTAAAGTCTGGGAGACTCATCTCCAATTAACCACCAGAAAGCTGGACATGGTGCTGTGGCTCCAGGGGTAGGGGGGTAGCCTTGAGTTGAAGAGCTGAGGGACAACATCCAAGCCCAAAGTCCAAGCCCCACAACCAACCAACCAACCAACCAACAAAAAAGAAAGTAGCCATTATTAACAGTACTGTTCCTGGTCTAATGGCACAAGCCATTCCTTCCTTTTCAATTTTTATGTTTTGGCTGTTCTTCAGTTAGAGCTCAGGTCTTTGTGCTTGCCAGGTTGTTTCAGTTATCTTTCAGATAGGGTCTCAAGCTTTTGCTCCCTACTACAATCCTGTGTATGTAGCTGGAAATACAGAAGTGCACAGGTTACTTGTTGAGATAGAGTTTCACTAATTTTTATCCTGGGCTGTGTCATCAAATGGAATCTTCCAATCTGTCTCTTGCAGCTGAGATTACAGGCATGTGTGCCACCATCTTCTTAATAGATCCCCCCCCCCCCCGGCATTCCTTGGTGCTTAGTTTTCTTGGACATATATAATTACCGACTGCTTGTGTTTTCTATTAGGTGTTTGTAAGAGAGCTAGGAAAAGGATTTGGAGATTAGCGGTGGGACAAACCTATTCCTCTGGGCTGTAGGAATCTGGCCTGTGTGGCCTCTGGGTAGGGTGAGCCGATAACTGGATGGATCCTGGGAGGGTAGAATCATGTGCTTTTACTGATGTCTTCACAGATGTCCTGCCCCTGTCTGTGTGACTACTGTATTCAAACTGCCACTGCTGCTGGGGAGAGCCTGGAAGTAGAGTGGGATACGGAGTGGAGGGAGGAAGAGGAGGAAAAAGGAAGCCCATGCCCTGAATGAACACCCTCTAGGCTGAGGCGAGGGTCCCCAGCTTGCTGGGAATATGGGTGGGAATCACTTAGGGTATCAATTTCCAGTCTATTATTGGCAGAGTTGCTATTCATCAAGCTTTGGGCAGCTGTGTCCACCATTGGCCCGCACACAAAATGGATCAAGCCTGCGTTTTCCTCTCCCTTTCCTCAGGAAGTATCAAGTAAATGTCATTCTTTAAACTTGCCTCTCCCCCTTAAAATACCCTCTCTCTCCAAGCTGCCCTCCTGCTGGGTAGCACACCACACCTGCTGGGTGGACTGTGATAAGGTGCCCTGCTTCCCCTCCCTGACTCTTGGGACCATAAGCCCTACCTGGTCTTTGACTTCACAGATTCACAGTGCAAGTAGTAAATATATGATAGTTCTACAATAGCTATGCACTGGCTATTAAAACAAACAAAAAAGTGTGAAAGAAAAGCATGTTACCCCTTACCCCTCTGCCTCATACCTTTCAATGGCTTCCTGATGGATTCAAAACAAAATCCCAACGCTTTGCACTGGGCTTTGTGCTGGTAGATAGGCTGGGCGAGTCTCTCCCCCCACTCAGCTAGTAACACCATCCCCTCCCTTAAAACTTTGTTTTAATTCACTTTCCTGTCCTCCCCTCTCTCCCCACTCCCCCCCACTGTGTGTCCCTGCTGAGTGTTCTCTTCAGATTGCACTTGCAGGTCTCTTCCCTGGGAGAGGGAATCCTCTTCTCCATCTGTGCTATCTGACATGTTTTCTTGCTGTGCATGTTGTCTTTCTGCTCTAGCTGGCCAGCTTCTTGTTGACTCCCCCCCAGTACCACCACCATTTTCACACAAGTGGCTCTTGTGAGATCACTTGATGTGATCTCCTCTTATTCAGATTTGTTTCCTCCTAAAGGATTTAGTATGCAGTAGGACACTCTTCCTCTCTCTTCTTCCCTCTCCCTCCCTCCCTTTCTCCCTCCTTTTTGTATGAATAAAAAAAATACATTGTTAGCTGGTGTCTTGTACATGTAAATCCTAGCTACTCAGGAGGCTGAGGTCTGAAGATCATACTTTGAAGCCAGCCTGGGTAGGAAAGTCTGTGAGATTCTGTCTCCATTAGTCACCCAAAAGGCCAGAAATGGAGCTCAAGTGGTAGAATGTTGGCCTTCAGTGGAAAAGCAAGGAACAGTACCCAGGCCCTGAGTTTAAGCCTCAGCACCAGCGCGCGCGCGCGCGCACACACACACACACACACACACACACACACACACACACACACACACACACACACACACACACGCCCTGAGTTTAAGCCTCAGCACCAGCACACACACACACAGGCCCTGAGTTTAAGCCTCAGCACCAGCACACACACACACACATACACCCAGGCCCTGAGTTTAAGCCTCAGCACCAGCACACACACACACACCAGATTGTGACATAATCTCAGAGCAAGGGATATGGGCCTGCACACACACACACACACACACACACACTCTAGATTGTGACATAATCTCAGAGCAAGGGATATGGGCCTGGCATTGCACAAGGCCTTGTAAGAAAGGAAGGGCAGAGTTAGGGATGAGGGAGGACTTCCAGAAGCATTTCCTCAGCCTTGCCCCATGGTGCCTTGGGCCTCTTTCTCAGCAATTTCTTCAGCCACTCTGCTCTCACAAGTTCCCTCCTGGCCCTTTCCCTATTGGACCACACACATACACACACACTCTTCTGGACGCTACAGCAGTACTGTCGTACTCTCATGAAACCTATTTCTCCCCTCCATTTTCCTTTTATCTCCTTCCTTCTCCTTTAACTCCACCAGTTTATGTAGCTGCTCTGCCTTGGTTCCTTGTGGTAGCATTTGTCATCTTCTTTTTCCTCTTTTCTTGGTTTGTCAGCAGAACGTGATGGCCACCCTTCTTGGAAATGCTTCCTTCTTGACTCCCTGGATACCACTCTCTCCTGGTTTCCTCCTCCCCGGGAACACATGATTGTGTTTTCTGCTTTCCTGCCTTCTCCTCCTATCTGTAGCCTCCAGGCTGAAGACCTCAGGGCCAGGGGTTCCCCATGCTCTGTCCCCTTCTCACTGGTCACCACTTTAAATGAGTCCTGAGTTGTTAAATCCAGCTGAGAGGGCCTCTCCCCCCAGCACTCAGTTCTTATGTCCCCATCTATTTCATATGTTCGCTTAGGGCTATGCCAGCCAGGTGCCAAATGACACACCCCTATAAACCTACTCAGGAGGATCAGACCTGAAGATTGTGCAAGCTCCTGGCAGGCTGGCTGTGCAGCCATCCTAGCCACACAGATCTGAGAACCTCTCATCTCCAGCTAACTAGCCAAAAGCTGGAAGTGGCCCATGTGGTAGAGTACCAGTCATGAGCAAAACAACTTGTGAGTAGGACAACTGGCTTTTGGGTCCCACCACTCATCTTCTGAATGGGCATTACTTCCTTTTTGCTAAATAAACTTTTTTTACTTTACTTGGAGAAAGCTTGGAGAGCCTAAGATTCTGTGTTCGAGCCCTAGTACTATCACGAAAGAAAAGGAGGAAGAGGAGGAGCAGAAGAGGAAGATTTCCTTTCCAAAATGTACCCAATCCTCCTCCTCCTCCTCCTCCTCTTCTTTCTCCTCTCCATAAGAAGAAGGAGGAAGAGGAGGAACAGGAGAAGAAGGGGAGGGGGAGGGAGGACTATGACCTCAATGCCAGATTTTTCTTTCTAAAATATACACTATCCTCCTCTTTTCCCTTTGCAGTGCATGGCAATTCTGCCTATCCAACTGTTCGAAAAAAAGGCCATGAGGTTGCTCTCACCCCATGTATTCTCCCCATCCGAATTTGTGGGCTCAACTTTCATAATATATTGGATCTGACCATTTCCTGAGAGTGATCTCAGGCAGAAATGTGTATTATTTTTGCCCTGTTTCAGAGAACTCTTTGGGCCTATGGTTGATTAGGTCCACAGAAATCGACAGATGAAGGGATTTGGTAGGGGTGGTGCTTTGGAAGTGGCCTTTGACAAGCTAGAGGAACTGGACGTGCCAGGAAGTAGCTGTGGTTTAATCTTTGTGGTTGAAGAGGATCTACTCCGATGTTTTGCTGAATGACCTTTGGAAGTTATTTACACAATATTGGAAACTAATAATATGCTTTGTTCTCCTTACACTAGACCTTAGTCCAAAAACATGTGAGTAAACTTGCCAAACTACATCTTGATACTTGTGAAATCTGTTTTGTTACCACGGCAGCCTTGAGGGAAGGAGGCAGCCACCAGAGAGCATCTGGAGAGGTTGGGAGGGAAGGCCAGCAGGGCACAGAGCTCCCGCTGGACTTGGGTATGAGCTAGCAGGTCTCAGGAAAGTGGCCTCTGCTCTGTGTGCACACAGAGCCTTGGTGTGAAGTCAGCCTGCCTGTGTTCCGGCACCAGCTCCTCCCTGGTGGGCTTTGTCACCTCTGGGTCTGTATCAAGAGGGTGAGGATAGCAGTCCCCAACTCTTCAGATGTATTGTGAAGGCCGAAAACCCTGACCTGCTTGTACAGACATGGCATTCACTGAATGTGGCTCATGATACTGTCTTTACTTCCCCTGCATTGCTTCCCTGGCTGCTAGAGTGGAAAGGAGGGATTTAGAGCAAGAAGGTAAAGGATAGGAGAGGCTGGATGGCACAGTTCTGTGCTGTGTAGCGCAGTGTCCCTTCATATGGCTGGGGATTTCTCTTCCTGTCTGGTCTCCTATTATGGATCACAGAGCTTGGCAAGGCACTCAACAGATGCTGCAAGTGAGTAGACGAGCCTGTAGCTCTATCCAGGTGAATGCATAGTTGGGCCTCCTATTTCATCCCCACATCGTCAAGTGACGTGGCTCGTAATCCAGGCTCAGGCTCTTGACGAGGAAGCTCGTGAGGGTTGAGGTGGGCCTATGCTCTGTGCACGTGCTTGCCTAAGAGGGGCTGACAGAAAGAAGGTCCACAAAGTGTTCTCAAAGCAGCACTGAAGCCATTGCCCCTGCCTGTTTCAGAAAAAACAGAATCTGGAAATGGTAAGAAACATTTGGTTAGTGTTTTATTTTAAACCTTGTGTGAACTCTTTGTTTCCAGACAAATTGTTTTTACATTTGGTTTAACTGTTGCAGATAATCTTTTAAATTACTTTTTTTTCTTTCATTTCTGCCTAGTCATTATTTCTGGACAATTTGTTCTAGTTGTTTTCTATCCCCCCCACGCACTTTTGGCAGTGTTAAGTGAAATGAAAAAGCCTGTTTGAATTTCCAGAATTAGTGGACTTTTGATCCATGTACCATTACATTTAGGTAGCAAAGGTTGCTTCTGTTGTTTGGTCTTTGGTTAAGTAAAGTCTAACTGGGCACTAACTTGATGTATGTTGTAATATTGTAAGTGTAATATGCATGCCTCATGGTGGCTTTTTTCTTTTTTAATAGGAGCTATCTTGTAGCCATTTGGAGCCCTGATATAGGAGGAGAGAGGGGGGCAGGGGAGGGAGAGAGTGTGTGTTGGTAAATTCCAGGAAGTTAGGACAAATGAAAAAAATTAAATTTAGCAAAAGAGAGATTTCCTTACAAATGCTCAATAAGAAAATTTATGAAGAAACTTTATGTTTAAGGTATCTTTGTTGTTGTATATAAAGTTACTTTGCTCACAAATACAGAAATGCTCATTTAATTTGTGTGTCCCAAGAAAAGGAGACTTGAACTAAAAGCTGGACACCTAGTCCTGCCTTTCTTCTTTGCTCAGCAGTGGTGGGCCCTGGGCATTGCTGTCTGGGTCCCATTTTCTCCACCTGTAAATCTGTCCTTAAAGGTCATTTGAAACTGGCAGCAGCTGTGGAGGAAGACAGACTTCTTAAGAACTGAGTGTTTGGTTATTGAGGCTGGGGCCTGGGAGCGGCTAATGGGGAGTCAGGGCTGGACCAGGCTCTGTGCGGCACCTTGGAGGGATCCAATCTGCCATGCTGGATGGCAGTGTAGGCTACGGTGTTGCGCTGCCACGACACACTGCTTGACAGCTGTGCTGTGCGACCGTGGTGTCTGTTCCTGATGATGGTAGCCTGGCAGGATTGGCCTCCATGCCCCCAGTCCCAGCCCCACCGACTAATCAGCCGCCCAGTCTGTCCTGTTGTGTTGCCTGCAGGCCTCAGAGCGGTCCTGACAGCCTCCTGCATGGAGCTGTCTTCTATGTCTTAGGTACTTTGGGCCACCCTACCTTGCATGATTTTCTCCACTGAAACTGGTCTGTAATCCCATGCAGGCTTTGAACATCTGATAGTAACCATCTCACAGTAGCCTGTGTTCTCTTGAGCTCAAATTTGACCCTCTGATAAGGTGAGGATTATTGTTACTTAAGCTCTTTTCTAGAATACCTCCATTGTTGAGTCTGTGGGGAGAGGTGAGGAGGAGGGAGATTTTGAATATATTTTGAAGGTCACCAGCTGGATCGGCTGATAGTGTGGGGTTAAAAGGAAGAGAAATTAAATCTAACGTTAGGTTGTAGGCCACAGCCAGTGGGAACACGGTAGCAACACATTAACTTAGAATGGGGAGAGTGGGAAAGAGGTTATTTAGGGAAGGGGAATGAAACACTTGGTTTAAGCCTCATTATGCTTAAGATGTGTATTGGTTTTGAGTGGATCTGTGAAATTAGATTTGCATGTAGGAGGAGATAGCCGACAAGATCATCAGAACTGCTGTGACTAGAGAAGAAGGGGTGGCTGAGGTCTGGGTAGTGAGAGAATCTTGGGCCGCCTTGGCAGTCTGGAAGGCTGATTGAAGCCAGGAGAATCTGCTTTCCTGGAAATCAAGAGGTTATTATGTGAAAATTGGCTAGGAACATTCATGCAGTGAGCAGTGTAAAGCCAGTTGAAACATCCAGAGCTGGTAGTGAATATTTGCATCTTCATAAATAGGAGTCTTAGGCATAGGACCTGGTTCTAAATGGGAAATTTATTTGTCCCATACTCCTTAAACACACAACCTGAAGGTAATTTTAAGCAGTAATTTTACTGTACTTGTGTTTGACCACAACCTGACATAAGTGGAGTTCCCACTTAAGATGTGATGTTGGTACAAGGTTTGGATTTTTGGATTAGGAGTGCATAATCCCCCCTCCCTCCCCTCTCTCTCTGTATATATATACATATATGCCTGTCTTCCTAAAATGCCCTTAGTATCAAATTGGGCTGTGGCCTTTAATGTCCTATGAATTGTATAGTACCAACGATTTATTTTATTTTATTTTTTTTGTCAATTGTGGGGCTTGAATTCAGGGACTGGTCTGTCCCTAAGCTATTTTTTTTTTCCCCCAGTCCTGGGGCTTGGATTCAGGGCCTGAGCACTATCCTTGGGCTTTCCTCAAGGCTAGCACTCTACCACTTGAGCCACTGTACCATTTCTGGCTTTTTCTGTGTATGTGGCACTGAGGAATCGAACTCTGGTCTTCGTGCATTCTAGGCAAGCACTCTACCACTAGGCCAAGTGGGCTCCTGGCCTGTCCCTAAACCTTTGTGCTCAAGGCTAGGGCTGTACCACTTTGAGCCCAGCTCCATTTCTGGTTTTCTGGTTGTGAATTGGAGATAAGCGGCTCGTGTACTTTACTGCCCAGGCTGGCTTTGAATTGTGATCCTCCTATCTTAGCCTCCTGAATAGATAGGATTACAGGCATGAGCCACCAGTGCCCAGCTCCGTCTATTAAAACATATTTCCTGCACAATGAAACTCCTTTGTACAATTAATAATGAAAAAAATCAAACAATAAGAAATAGAAAACACAATTCTTATTTATTTTCCTATAAATAACCCCAAAGTCACAGATGAAAAAAGTGAAAAGTTGTTTCTGCTTACTGATCTGCATTTCCTGGTTGTTATGTGCTGTCCAGAGCACATACTGGGATGACTTATGACATTGAGGTTTCGCAGAGCGCTTGGAAGGAATTGTAGGCACACAGGACAGGTGGAAATAGTGAAGTAGGACATGTATTTTTGGAAGCAGTCACTTTCCAGGATTCCCATTCTCACTTGTCAATGGTTTTAACACCATGGTTCATTCCACTGGAGCCCTGTAAACTTGTCTGAGCCACCCCATGGCTGTTGCCTCTTCTCTCCACCTCACCCTGACTTCTATCCTTACTGCCAGAGAACCCTGCCTTCCAGCCATCTCTAAATACCCTTCACACGGTGTGCTCAGGCTCCTCCCTGAGCCATCTTCATTTCCTGTTGTTCTATAGTCCTGCCTTTCCCTTTTTCTGTCCCTGGTGTTGTTGCTCACCCTGGAAGCTGGAATACATTTAAATTTAAATCTATTTTTTTTGTCACTATTCTTTGGGTCTTTGTGGTGCCTTCCCTTTGCCCACAGGTCGAAGGTCCTGGTCCCTAAAGAGGACATACTGGCGTGGCTGGCCTGACCTTCTGCTTCCTCACACTCTGACACTTTGTAAATGCAGGGTAGTTCATAGTGGAGGATCGCTTGGCATGTCACCTCCCACCCAGAGGACAGGAGCCAGGCCCATCTTTCCTTACTAAAGTGTCTGGGCCTTTGGGGATACTTGGTGTATCTTTTCTGAGTGAATTAACCTGACCTGAGAGAGGGTGGGGGGAGGGAATATTATTCCTTTGGATAAAGACTTCATGGTAAAGGTGGGACTCTGGAGGAAAGAGCTTGCGTGTTCCCATTGCTTGCTTTGTCCTCACAGGCCTCCTTCCTGTCCCCTGACCCCCTTTCCACCTTTCCTTCTGAGTTCTCCCCTGCCCTTGGCCTCTAGAGAGGGGGATGGGTGCACATGGCACCAGAGCTGAAGCTACACTGGCTCCATTTTTGAGAGAATTTATCCTCCACTGCCACCTCTGCAATTCTTTTTTTTTTTTTCTGATCAAGGTTTCAATCTTTATTTAGGTTTAGCAGAAAGGTGATTGAGGCAAGCAGGTTGCCTAGGGATA
Organism: Megascapheus bottae; assembly: GCF_031878675.1. Classification (NCBI taxonomy): domain Eukaryota; kingdom Metazoa; phylum Chordata; class Mammalia; order Rodentia; family Geomyidae; genus Megascapheus; species Megascapheus bottae. The sequence goes on from NC_143527.1 coordinate 3,218,791, forward strand.
TTGCTGAGTAACCATCTCTATACAACATGTAACTGAACCAAACGTGGGGAGGGAGTCAGGAGGTGGTCAAAGTGTTTGCCAAACAGGATACATAAATAAAGTTTTTTAGCTTACAAAGTATTGCAGTGGGTGGTCAAGGAAGGGGTAGTAGAAACAATAAGCAATTCTTTCATTAACAGAGTCTTACAGTTACTAAGTTCAGCTTAAAGAAATTTATACCTTCTGGATGTCATAGCAACAGCTGTAGGGTTCCCAGCAATGATGAGTCTCCTGTTCTTGTGGATATTCCTCTGAATTTCTTGTATCTTGTTCCAGATGGTTGGCATCAGTTCCACCTCTGCAATTCTTGTGTGACTTAAATCTTGCAGAACATCATCAGATTGTTTTACTCCTTGTCTTTCCCTGCCAGTCTGTGTGTGTGTGAGTATGATTCTATGTGTCTATTTGTACATGTCTGTTTCTCTGTCCGACTCTGTATGTGTGTGTGTCTTGCATAGTATTTGTTAAAAGAATATTAAATATTAAAAAAGAAAGTCATAATTATCTTTATTGTCTTATAAAGAAAAAGAATTTTTTGGGCCGGGAGTTTGACCTAGTGGTTAAAGTGCTTGCCTAGCATGCATGAAGACCCAGGTTCGATTCCTCGGTACCACATACATAGAAAAAAGCCAGAAGTGGTGCTGAGGCTCAAGTGGTAGAGCTCTAGCCTTGAGAAAGTCCAAGGACAGTGCTCAGGCCCTGAGCTCAAGCCCAGGACTGACAAAAAAAAAAAATTGTCCCAAAGGTGTCATCCAGGTGTTTTTGTTTTGTGTTTTTTTGTCCATCAAGGAGTTTGAACTCTGGGCCTGGACTCTGAGCCACAGTGCCACTTCTCGTTTTCTGGTGGTTAATTGGAGATAGGTGTCTCACAGATTTTCCTGCTGGGGCTGGCTCTGAACCGTGGTCAAAGATGTGCCTCCCGAGTAGCTAGGATTACAAGCGGGAGCCGTTGGTGCTCTGCTGCCATCCAGCTTTAGGATTTGATTTTTAAGTGTTTAGGATACAGTTGAAATACTTTTAACATAAATTAGTGTATTAAATACTAGGGTTTTTTTGGGGGGGTCAGTGGAGGGGCTTGAACTCTGCCTAGCTTAGATACTAGTTTTTATGGTTGTTAACCTACTTTGAAGTTTTTCAATAAGAAGTTAGTCAATAAGATCACTCTAGTCCGGGATATTTCCCTTTCTTTTCCCCTTTTTCCTTTAAAAACTGCCTGGCAAACTGTTTAGACAGGCAGTAGCATCTATGTGCTCTTTCCTTTCTTGGTCAGAGGTTAAGGTAAGGGTTGCCCTGTTGTAGTTGAGTTTCAGGTGGAGACTGTTGTGAAACTGACATGCTGTGTGCCTCTCCACTTTGGTACTTTCAAATTCAGCATTGTCTTAATCACCTCTCTTGCTTTATGACTCTTTATAGAGGGAAGTCCATTCTCATTGGACTTGTCCTTGGAGGACAGGCTACTCTGAAACATAGTGACCGAGTCCAGGCGCTGGTGTGTGTGTCCTCCCCTGTGTGACATGAGTTAGGAGCTAGTGAGGAGCACCATTCTGCAGTGGTGTCATAGGCACTATGTATGTGCCTTCTACCTTCCTGCTTCTCTGACCCTCAATTTCAACAAAGCCTGGCTGTCTTCACTGCCACAGCTCAGGCGTCTCATCAAAATCCCTCATTGTCAGAGCAGACTTCCACTGATCCAGACGCCCTCAGCAGGAGGCATTCCAGTGAATTTCAGAATGGTGACGCCTGGCACATTACAGTAATGTTGAGAACGTTCAGTGCAGATACTGGGTGATGTTTATCAAGCACAGGCTATACGAGACATGTTTTAACAGTTACTCAAGAGCTATGTGACATTAATACCGCTGTGTTTTCTGAGGTTCACTTAGTAACAGGTGACCACCGTTTATACAGTCCTGGCAGTAGTGGCACAGTTTCTACCCTGTGTAGCCTCCTCTGCTTCTTATTATTTAGCACTCGTGTGTGTGTGTGTGTGTGCGTGCATGCACAATGTTTTTATCCAATTCTGTCAGTGGCAAAGATAAGGGTGATTTTTATTTTCTTCTGCTGGTTTCCAGTTTTTTCTGAGAAAGAATAATAAATTTTCTCCCTCCCTCCCTCCCTCCCTCCCTCCCTCCCTCCCTCCCTCCCTCCCTCCCTCCCTCCCTCCCTTCCTTCCTTCCTTCCTTCCTTCCTTCCTTCCCCCCCTCCTCTCCCTCCTCCCTCCTCTCCCTCCTCCCCCTCCCCCCCCCTCCTCCTCCTCCTCCTCCTCCTCCTCCTCCTCCTCCTCCTCCTCCTCCTCCTCCTCCTCGAAGCTCAGGGCCTCATACTTGTTAGCAGGCACTCTTCCACTTGAGCACTGCTTCAATCCTTTATGCGTTTAATTTTTCAGATAGAGTCTTCTGGTTTTGCCCAGTGTGGCCTCAGACCACAGTCCTTCCTGTGTCTCCCACATAACTTAGACCACAGACACTTCTTTTGTTCCTTAAGATGGGGTTTATTTGCCCAGGCTAGTTGTGACAGTCAGCTATGCTAGTGTTCTGTTGTTGGACCTTTATAAATGATTCTCTCAACCTCGGGGTTGGGGGAAGAGATAAGGTCTAAGATATTCCTTGAGCTCCATTAAGGAATATTTTCTTCCTACTTGTGAGACCATCTTTCTTTGCAGGAAAGATCTCATCATGTGGTCCAGTAACTGGCTGCTGGTTGGCCATCCTAGAGACCAGCCCTCCCGCTTCACGGCTGTCCTTCGTTTCTCTGGTGCTAGCAGTTAATGAAATAAATATATCTAGTTCCCTATGTGGAACTGACTCTTCCTTTTGCTCTCATTTCTCTTTAGTCATGTATCTTGATGGCAGCATCTCCCCCCATTTTTCCTCTAGAAAATACCTTCTGCCTTCAGAGCCTGTTCTACCTGCAGGCAGACTGGGCTCCCTGGTTCCTTCCAGGTGTAAGTGTGTTCCCCAGAAGGAATGGCTGCCCACTTCCCCCTGTGACCCCACACAGCAGAGGGCATCTGTGGAGTAGGATTCAAGGGCCAGCTTGGGGATGGGTGAAGGGATGGGTTTGGAGAGCTTTGTGGAAAGCAAAGCAGTTGTAAGCCAGGCTTCAAAGGTTAGCTGAAGTGCCTGTTACCTGACGATGGCCCAGGGAGCGTGGCCCTGAGGAAGGCCTGCTGCTCTTATACTGGGTAGAACTCCGGTGCGAAGGAGCCTGGGGTGGGGTCCATATGGTCATCTGTGTTTGCCTGAATACTCTGGTCATTCCCCTTCATTTTCTGGGGGGAAAAAACATCTGTATTGTGTTCTCTTTGCACAGCATCCTGGTGGGGAAGAAGTCCTCAGAGAGCAGGCCGGGGGAGATGCTACGGAGAACTTTGAGGACGTCGGGCACTCAACCGACGCTCGAGAAATGTCCAAGTCCTACATCATCGGGGAGCTGCATCCAGTGAGTCCTGCCTCCGCCAGCCCCCCCAGCCCCACCTGCCACTGGCACACTTTGAGTAGGAGGAGAGCAGGAGCTGCTTGCCCACCGAGTGGGGGCACCGTTTGTGTCAGCTGCATGTCGTGTGGGCCCTCACTCAGAACGCTGGGGTGGGCCTCGCCTGCGTCTTGATTTCACAGAGCAGGCATGTCAGCACAGCAGAGTGTGCTTTCCTCTTATTATTATTTTTTTTCTTTTTTTAAATTATGATTAATAGAAGGGTTACATTGTCCTCACCAGATAGAAGGTACATAACTTCACAAACATTGATACACTTTCTTACGACATGGTCCCCATTTCTCTTATTATTTTTTTAAACCAAATTGTTTTCTTAAGAAACTCATTCTATTCTCATCAGTCTGAGGATGTTTCAACTCCAAACCTTGTCTTCTTCCCGCTCACTCTCAGCCTTGAAAGGTCTTCCTTGGTGGGCTTGTCTGCATTGGGCTTTTATAGAAACACGGCTGTGAACTTGGGGCCGTCTGTGGCAGCTTTATGCAACCATGGGCAGATTCCCTTGCGGGCACTGAGTGTTGGATGTAGGTAGAGGCAGGGATAGATAGATAGATAGATAGATAGATAGATAGATAGATAGATAGATAGATAGATAGATAGATAGATAGACAGACATTCATAGATACAGATGTTTACTTTGTATAAATGTCATGACTACTGTAATAAATGAGTGAAGGGAAGATTCAAGTCAGCTCCTCACAGAAGTCCTGGAGATCTAGTTTAGCTCAACCTCAGCGGTGCAGGGAGCGTTTTGTCCATTGCCTTGTTCCTCGGTAGCAAGGCATATGTACTTTGGGGACTGTGCTTCACTTGTTGGAAGCAAACATGCCCATGTATATATCTTCATACATGGCAGAAGTGCAGTCATTACAAGGTCCAGTGCATGCTCTTCTTTCCAGCCCGGTTGTGTGTGGAGGGTTTTAGGTCACGCCACACTGCTGGGTTTATACTCCACCTGCCTGCCTGGTTCACTTAGATGCCCTTGGGGTTTTTTGTTGTTGTTGTTGTTTTGTTTTGTTTTTTACTGCAAGCAATTTTAATACAAAAGTGTGTCTTGTTTTTAGACAGTTCATTGCTAGAGCTTCAGTTTTCTGCCTCAGTTAAAACCAGTGACCTTGGGTTTTTTTGTCTGATGAGCCTCTTTGCAAGCTGATGAGAAAGAAGGGGAAGTTCAGCCCTCAGCTGTCACCAGAGTTAAAGATCACTGCTCGACAGTGTGACAGTCTGGAAGTGTCCACCAACATCAGCTCATAGCATGGTGGTCATGGATGCCATGGTGGACTTTGAAACTGTAGATGAAAAATACCTCTTGGCATGAAGTCTGTTAATTTTCTCTACTAAGCCAGGTGCAACAGACTTCATGTCTACAAAGAGCTAAAGGCCGAACTCAAAATGCTGATTACTAAGTATAATGAAAGAGACACACCCTTAAGCACTTTAGAAATGATACTTTCTGTAGATGTTCTCGCATTCCTAATGCTTCTTATTCATTATTTTTCAGGACGACCGATCAAAAATACCCAAGCCCTCGGTGAGTGTGGGTGTGGGGAGTGTGTTGGGTGGAGGATCCTCATTGTACCTAGTACCTCTTGAACCTGAAGCCTTCGGGTTTTTCAAGTAATGTGTTGCTTTTGTAGATGTTTCTATGTGTATAAACCAATTGGCATACTTGGTAATATTTCTTTCAACATCTGACTATTCTAGAAATAGCTAAGGGTGGGGGATATTTTGAGAATACTTGTGAATTGTTAATCATATTTCAAAACCACTTTTTGTAAATACATTTACCCTATTCCAGCTAGCCAGTCAGAAAGAGATTGTGAACCTGAGCTCAACCAATCTGAGTGGAGGGGTGGGGCCCGCTACATCAAGCAGAGACTGCCCAGGCTGTTTGCTTGCTTGCTGGAATTTTGGCACATGGTGTTCTCTTCTGCTCAGAAGTCAGTTCTGCCTTGCTGGGGCAGTTCTTTATCTTTGTATCTATTGTTGTGGCTCCAGTAGTTCTTGGAAAGCATATTTATAACAATACTTATTTGTTGTTTGGTTTTAAAGAAGTAGCCAGTAAATGTGCTTTGATTGCTAGGGTAATAGCTCAGTCAGTGGTAGAGTGCTTGCTTAACATTTATGGCCTTGGGCTCAAACTCTGTACTGTGAAGATCAAGCAAATAAACTAGTACCAAAGCACTGGGCTTCTGAAAGATTTGATACGCAACTTTATTTTTAGGGAGCTGAGTCAAAGCATTTTTATCTAAATCTTTGAGGGCACTGCCTGTGTCTCTTCCTTCTCTGTATCTCTGGGGTGTAGTAGGTGTTCAGGAAATACATTAGTTTCAGAGTCTGCTTCTGAGCTGCCCTTACTTATATTTGCAGATAAATCCAGAGTCAGAATTTGTAAGAAAATCTGAGCTGCTAAATAAAAAGTACAAGTAGGCAACTTAATTTGTGTCCTGCCATTAAAAGATGAGGGTAGGGGAAGGGGAGCTTTGCTTGAGGCAAGCCAAGGGAAGCTTGGTTTTTCTTGTTTTGGTGTGTGCATTTATTTTACTGGTGAGAGCACCAACAGGAATCTGTGAGGTATAGAGACAAGAAGAGAGCTGTGCTGACAAGAGTAGCCTGTGTCTTGTTGCTCAAGGCTAGTGCCCTACCACTTTAGCTCCAACTCCATATATAGCTTTTTGCTGATCAATTGGAGATGAGATTCTCATGGACTTTCCTGCCTGAGCTGGCATCTCTGTACAATCCTGTTTTCAGTCTCCCAAGGCTACAGGTGTGAATCAACAGTGCCTGGCAAGACCTTCTTTATAGCACAAAATGGGAGCAGAAATATTGGCTTCACCTTGGGTCCAGTAGAAGTCTTTCATATGAAGTGCTGTTCAGTAGCTAGTCGTTTCATATATGTTGCTCCCTTCCCCTGTTCTAAACAAGGCTGAATTCAGTGCTAGTGGTGATACATCAAGGGTTTGCTTCACTTCTGCAGTCAGGAAATCATCAGTGAGCTAATAGTTTTGGCGTAAAGTGTTTGACTGCGAGGAACACAGGCTTGGAGGGAGCTTGTTACCTGAATTTGGATCTGCTACTGGCCTACCAAGCCCCTACTATGGCACCCATGTTCCCAGCGAGTGCAGCAGGTCCTGGCCGGCACGCAAGCCTCTCTTGCGATGCCGTGGGTATACTGTTAGCAATGCCTGTTGAGCTCTGTGTGGTGGCTTATTGACCATTTGCTCTTCTGTTTGGTTTAGTTTTTAACATGCCAATCACTTTGGTCCTTTGGTATTTTGGGGGACAGAGCAAGTTCACATGTTGAACTCTGGGAGTGGAGCTTTCAATGTCAAAGGACAAGGGTGGTCAGCATTGTGGTAGAGCGAGCAGCATTCTGGGTAAAGCCTTTGTCTTCTTTTCATCACAATGGCTGATGTTTGACCAACCTGCCAGGTGTACAGGCTGGCATTGCAGTCTGACTCACGTGCTTCAGAAACTTTACAGGTGGACTGTTGAGTATTTTTCTGGAAGACATAAGATCTTCTGTGTTGTGACTTTGAACAGAAGCTAGATGACGGCGGGACAAGAACCCTGTTGTCTGAAGGGCATGGCAGGTTTTCTCTGGCCATATTGTGGTCCCCGCACCCCTTAATGTTTCTTTCTGGGGCCTGGAGGTGCAGGTCAGTGCTAGCCTGTCATGTTCAAGGCCCTGGGTTCAAGTCTCAAGCACTGCTAAAATTTTTTTAAGTTGACTACCTAAAATATCTACTTGAATTGTGAAATAAGATGTATCAAAGATTACTAGCTTAGACCTGTCCAAACGAAAGCCGCTGGCCTTTCTCCCTGTGCACTGTGGACATTACAAGCTGCCCTGTCCATGAACCCAGCAGAGGCCTTAGAGCACTGGCTATAAGGTACTTGGCTTTTGTACCCAAATGCTAAGTGGTCACTGGCTTGCTTTGGGATATGGAGCAGAAAAGCTATGTGATTTAAGCTCCATCCCATGGGCATCTGTGTGATGAATGGTAATGATGGACTTGCTAGAACCAAGTTTCACATTGTAAGGGTATTTCAACACTTTAGTGTTGTTCTGGCATCAGCCCTCATAGAAGTGTGGGGGTGGTGAGGTTGCAGAGTTGCTGCATGTTTGGTTAGATGCATGTGTGCATGCGCTTTTGCCTCAGGGCACAGCCATGACTGGTGGGGTTTTCCTTCTGTTGCTGTCACATCCAACTGCTGTGTGACAATAATACTTTACCTTCACTGAGCTCTCTGGTTTCAGGACTGATTATGTCTTTCTTATAGTAGCTAATTAACACTCCATATTTTGTTTCTAATCACCTTACTTTGATTTGTGTGTAAAAAATTGAAAAAAATCTTGGCAGTAGTTATACTTTTTTGAAATATAATTTTTTGAAGTATACTTTTTTTAGAAGGTTGAAAATTGCTGCAGTAGATAATTGTGAAGTCTTCTTTTTAAACAACTGATTTTCCCCCCTACTGTGTCAGGAATCTTAAAGGCCCTGTGTCAAGGTTGGTGTGTCTCCTAACTGCTTACCCTGGGATTCCTTGAAAGCTTACTGTCCTTGTATGGTGTGTCTGCAGTGTGCCTTGTGCTTGGCTGGACTGATGCCTGACCTCAGTGCAAGCTGCTGACTGTTGTATTTGTGCCTTAGAAAAAATTTTTGATTCCTCTACTGGAGATTGATCTAGGGGCGTGGGCGCTGTCCTGTAGCTTTTTCATTCAAGGTTGGTATTCTGCCACTTGAGCCACAGCTCTACTTCCAGCTTTTTGCTGGTTAATTGGAGGTAAGGATTGTATGCATTTTTTTCTGCCTGGGCTGGCTTTGAACCATAATTCTCAGATCCTTAGCCTCCTAGGCTAGGATTACAGGTGTGAGCCATTTGTACTTGCGCTGATGGTGTTTTTCTTGCTGCTACAGACCACTGAGGCTGTCTCATTTATGGCTGCTTTTGCTTAAAGCACTAATGCTTTTGCTGGTGTGTATTACTAAGAGTACTTTTGAACACTTTTTCAAGCTCAGGAGTGCATTTAGCTCTAGATCTCAGTTCTTAGGCTGTTTGAGGAGCTTTCCAGAGATGTCCTCACAAGAAGGGCTGCTCTTAGAAAGTGCTAGAAGGTAAAAAGCAGAGCTTTCTTGTTAATCAGGTGGAGTAGTCCATGAAGACATTTATGGATGTTGTAGGAATTTTTATACTACCATTGTCTACTGGAGGCTCAGAAAAGGTGGTCTAGAATGTAAGACTGTGAAATAACAGTCCTTAGTTGTTAGTGTATTTGGTTACATCCTATCAGACTTGAATAAAGCAATTGATGTTTTTATTAACACACTTCATGGTTTTGAAGCTTAAATTGCTCTTCCAGAAAGACCACGAAGGAGTTGTGTGTTTACATCTCAGTATCTGTTTTCAGCTTCTGTGTTATTTAGATGACTGTAAGGAGTATTAACTTTTAACACGTTCAAATAATCCTGGTAATGTGAAGTAGTTTAAATATAGAAGGTTCTATTTGGGAAAATAGACAGATTTGACATTTTAGTAAAAAGAGCTTTGTGATGGAAGTTATCCTTTCCTCAGTTTCTTTAAAGTAGCATTGGAGAAACTGCTATGATTTATTTTAAAGCAGGCTTTTGTGGAGTGAATATTCAGATGCCAATTTAACTTTCCATTTTTTTTTCTCCTGTTCCAGGACACTCTTATTACTACTGTTGAGTCTAATTCCAGGTACGTGGGGGTTGTTCTAAAGCAGGACTGGGATGGAGTGGGCGTGACTGTGTCAGTCTCCAGCTGAGCTCCCTCAGCTCATACCCAGCCCAAGCGATTGGCTCCACCTGTGGGCATGGTGACTCCAGCTCTCTGCCCCAGGGATAAATTTTTTATTTCTGTGAATTTAGGCAAGTTGACCACAGGTTAGGTACTCTGTTAGGAAACAACATGCTCAGGTTGTCAAGATGGGATTTTAAAGCAAAATATCCAAATTACTACAGCCAGGATATAGGTGATAGTCAAGTGCTCACAGAGTTCAGACATCTCCTCTGCCTCTCCTCCCCAGTGCATGGCTCAGGGCCTAGGTCAGCCCTTGGCTGGGCAGTTTGTTGACTGTTGTCCCAAAATGTGAACCTTAGGCTTCTGATACTCACTAGCCTTCCTACCAGCCTGCCTGCCTGATTGCCTGCTCCTTCCTCCCTTCCTCCCTCCCTCCTCCTCTCCTCCCTTCTTCCCTTCCTTTCTTCTGCCACTAATGGGGATTGAACCCAGCTTTTTCACTGAAGGCTGGTGTTCTACCAGTTGAGCCACCACTCCATTTCCAGTTTTTTGGTCATTAATTGGAGATAAGAGTATCACAGACTTTACTGCCCATGCTGATCTCAGACTGGGACCCTCAGTCTCCTAAGTAGCTAGGATTACAGGTGTGAGTCACACACCCAGCTATTTTTAATTTCCCAATGAACACGTTGGGCTAGAAAAACACATTAGGAGTATTTACTTCTGTTGCCTTGTTGTTCGCTAAGACAAGGCTTCATGTCAGTGGGAAAGTCACCGCCAGATGGTGTCTGCTGGAAGGAGTGAGGGTTCTCTATTCAGTTTGTGGAAATGATGGGAGGGGCCAGGGCTAAGTGTACAGGAATGAGTGAAGGGGGTTAAGTTTATAGAAGTGGAACTGGGCGGGGAGGAGGAGGGTCTTCTCTCAGCAGGGGAGGGGTAGTGGTTCCCTGTCCATGCATTGCCTGTCACACCCCTCTCCGCACCCGTCTGTCTTGCCACTCTGACAGTTCCCATGTCTGTCTTTCTAGTTGGTGGACCAGCTGGGTGATCCCGGCCATCTCTGCCCTGACCGTCGCCCTGATGTACCGCTTCTACATGGCGGAAGACTGAGTACCCTCAGACGCCAAGGAAGAAGAGACCACCTGGGCTGAGGGAGACACGAAGCCAGTGTTAATCACTTCCCCTGACAGAAACCTCACCTGAGGAAATAATTTCACCATGTCTGTTTCTCTTTCTTCCCACATTCAGAATGGAACAAAAAGAACTGTCTACTACTCAACCTTTCAAATGTGCCTTTTTATTCATCAACTTTATTTTGATGTTTCTTCACCACATAAGTTACTTAGTGTAAGCATAATCTTTTAAAAATATATCTGGCTTTTAAAACATACCATGTTTGCCTGTCTTGTTTGGTACAGAATTAGCTCTAAGGCTTAGCATCTCTGATTGTTAAGCAGAATGACTTGCTGTGCCAGTCATATGGAGATCCTCAACCTCACAAATGTCTCTGCGTGACGTTTGGGGTGGGCTGGCCCCATCTCGCCCTGTGGCCCAGGATGCCCGAGTCAGCGTGCAGCTGCTAGACACTCCCAATGTCATTTCTTTTTCAAGCAAGAAAGGCACAGGAACGGGTGCTTCCGGAGTTCTGACCATTGTTCTCCATCGTCGCCACTCGCGACCTCAGGGCCGGGGCACTGTCCCTTACCTTTACTCCTCAAGGCTGGTGCTCTACCACTTAAGGCCACAACTCCACTTCCAGCTTTTTGGTGATAATAGAAAATACGTTTCGTGGACTTTTCTGCCTGGACTGGCTTTAGAGTGGGATCTTCAAAACTTAGACTCCTCAGTAGCTAGGATTACATGCAAGAGCCATAGGCATCTGGCATACCACTCTCCTGCCTGCCTGCCTGCCTGCCTGTCTACCTTATGCTAGTCATGGGCCTTGAACTCAGAGCCTAGATTCCGACCCTGCTCTTTTGTGCTCAAGGCCAGTATTCTAGTACGTGAGTGAGTCACAGCTTCACTTCCGGCCTTTTGGTGGTTAATTGGGGATAAGAGTCTTATGGACTTGTCTATCTGGGCTGGAGCACAATCCTCAGATCTCAGTCTCGAGAGAAGCTGGGACTATAGGCGTGAGCAAGCCAATGGCACTTGGTTGCACACCAGTCCTTTTGCCGTTGTTTTTGTATTTTGGTTGGTCGTGGGGCTGGAACTCTGGCCTTGGGCGTTGTCCCTGAGCTCTTCAGCACAAGGTTAGCACTCTACCACTTGAGCCACAGCACTACTTCTGGTTTTTTGGTGGTTAATCCTAGCCACACTACAGGCTGAGGATCATAGCTCAAAGCCAGCCTTGGGCAGGAAAGTCCATAGACTTCCAGTTTCCCCCTCCCCCACCATCCAAAATTTAAAAGCTGAGCATGGGTCTGTGGCTCAAAGGGTACAGCACCATCCTTGAGTGAAAAGGCTGAAGGACAGCACCCACACCCAGGCTCTTGAGTTCAAGGCCCAATACTTTATACAAAGTCCTTTCATAAGAGGTAGATTAGGGGCCAGGAGTTTGTCCTAGTGGTAGAGTGCTTGCCTAGTATGCATGAAGACCTGGGTTCAAGTCTTCGGTACCACATACATAGAAAAAAGCCGGAAGTGGTGCTGAGGCTCAAGTGGTAGAGCTCTAGCCTTGAGAAAATCCAAGGACAGTGCTCAGGCCCTGAGTTCAGGCCCCAGGACTGGCAAAAAAAAAAAAAAAAAAAAAAAAAAGGTGGAGCAGGCAGGCATTCAGACAGATCTATAAATGAATATCCATGCCATTCTTCATAATAACCATAAAAGCAGAACAAGCCAAGCAGTCCACAGTGGATAAATGGACAAAGGAGATATGCTCATACAATAGAACATTCATGGACATTTAAAATTCTATAGTGCTGAAATTTAAGTCACACTGAATAAAAGAAGCCATTCAGAAAAGAGCACTCTGTGATTCCAGTCACATGGAGCGTTCACAGCAGGCAAATCCACAGAGACTCCACAGTTACCTGGGGCTGGAAAGGAGGGAGCAAAGTCCTTCTTGGGTGATGGGAGTGCAGATGAGTGCACTGGGCCCCGCTGCGCTGTGTGAGGTGGGTGTTCTGTTCAGGAAAGCGGTTACAGCACAGAGCCCAGTACTGTCATGAACGTGCACATTTTCTCCCGAGTCACACTGTCCTGTCAGAGGCATCCAGTCCACCCAGCCCAGAAGCAGAGGTCGTCTTCTCCAGAGGCCTCCCAGAGTGCTGCTTCCTGCCTTTCCCTCCCTTCCAAGTGTAGATAACAGTGTTAAATATTAATGATTAGTATTGATGAGAATAAACAATCGTGTATAAGTAGTATTTGTTTACTGACAGCCTATAGTCTATCCAGTGTAGTGTTTTGAGCTCATCTCTTTGGGTTACTGTACATGTGACCCAGGCTTACCCAGCCAGGCCACTGCCCTCTGACCTATATCCAGAGCCTGGGCCAATTCTTGGTACAAAGGTGGTGTTTGTTGAGTGAATGACTAAGCTAAATGGATATCTGAATTCTAATGGATGTCCAGTTTCTACTTAGTATTTCCAGCCTTTGGTTTTTATTGTCATTGGTAGACATGAACTTGATAATAACAGAGTTTCTCACAACCTTGAGGAATCAGTTTCAAGGCAGCCTTGCACTCTTCAGCCCCTAAGGACAAGTCTTGACAACTGAAGTTCATAGGCCTGTGCTGAGCTTTGCATGTGTCATGGGCGCAGTCACATTTATTCTCCAATTGTTTCCGGTTCGGCAGCGGTGAGAAAGATGTGTCTAATGTGCGTGGTAGCTGTCCTTTCCAGGTCCTGATGACTGGTGAAACCCTGAGGACTGTGGAGTTTGTGTCCGATCTTGGAGGGCAAGCCAGGGTCGAGAGTTATCAGAGGCAAACAGGAAGGGGGCAGGGCTGGTTGCATGTTGTGCTGGAAGGTCAAGGAAGTTCGCTGCTTTCCACCTGTGTGATAACTTCTGCTGGGCTCCTCCTTATCTCTCTGCAGCTGGAGTATCACATGGCTGCCACTCTCCCACCGTCTTTATCTCTGCACAGCTGCAATATCACTGCTGGCCAAGGCTCTCTGGCCCAGCCACGGCACCTGCTCCCTGGAGTCAGAGCAGTTCATTGGTGCTCCCTTCCTTTCTGCTCTAACCTGCTGGCTTTAGGGGCTCCCAGCCTGCTCCTCTCAGGGAAACACTGATTTTCCTGGCCTGTACTGAGGCCTGGCAGAGGAGAGAAGGCACTCTTGTCCCTAATGTGTGGCTTAGTCCCTCACTGGCCCCTGGACACTGAGAAACTCGTAGAGCCCAGGATATGTCACCTAGAGCAATTAAATGTTTTGAGTTGAAGTTTTCCTTGTAGGGCAAACATGGAGTGGACCTGTGGCCTTTACCTGCTGTGTCCCTGCGGGGATTCCTCTGAACAGTTACCCAGTCATTTGGGCTGAGAATCAGACAACTGTTGCTCTGGCTAGGACTTCTCAAGCCCCACAGGACTGCAGGAGCTCTGATTTCTCTCCCATGATGCCATGCTGTAATTACCCCCTCATCCCCCCACTGTCTGTCTTGGAGCTGTACACCATGTCTCTGTCCATTTCCTTTGCTGGAAAGAAGGTGGCAAAGGAAGGCTGTTCAGCCAGAAGCGTCTACTGTCCCTGTCCTTCTAACCTACGGGTCCCTGTCTATTCTTACCTATAAGGTCCGGGCTGTCCTGATCCTCACCTGATTTCAGATTGGAGCAGAGCCCTACTGTGGGGCTGGATGGTTGGTTGCTCAGTCAGGAAAAGTAGGAACTCAGGATTATCTTAGATAAGCTGGTTTGACTGGTAATTCTTCTGCCAGGAGCTTTTCCTTGTGTGTGGATCCGCTGGCTGGAGTTCTGTGTCCGTGGGCATTACTTTAGCTCCCCACCCCCTTTCCCTTCCTTATAGCTTCAGGGAGAAACTGCTTTCCCACTTTAGCATTTTCAGCTGGGTCAGAACTCTCTACCTGGCCTGTTATGGTGGCCCTTTTCACATGTAATGGTCATTTTAACAACTCCTTAATTAAAGCTTTGAGATGCCGTCAACTTCCTCTTTAGGGAAACCTATTTTCCTTTTCACTTTGATTTCTTTTTTTCCTGATTGTATGCTATTCAGTCAGTATACTTGCAGTACAGGAAATACTATTAGGAACACAACGGAAAGGAATACACAAAAACCAAAGCCAGCCTTGTGACAGTGAGGGTGTGAAGGCCATGTAGAAGCAGGCCTGTCTGTGCATGCCCTCCATCTCAGCCTCAGCCTTGTACGAGCAAGGATGTGGAGTGAGAAGACGCCTGACAAGCCCGAAAGTGGGCTAAGGTGCACGGCAGAGCTTTCCCTTCACTTAGACCATGTGATCTAGTCACCTGGCTTGTTCTCCTCACTTCAAGCTCAAATGGCAAATGTCCACTTACAATTCTTGGTGTCACATACGTCATCTCGTGGGCTGCAGTCACACTCTGGGGATGCATGGTTACCTTTCAGAGGGAGAACTTTCTAGTAACTTCTCGGATAGCTGAGAAGCCATTAGCCTTCTGTGTGTGGATCCAGACGCTTAGAATAGCAGCAACTTCAAAACTCAGCTGGGGCATGTAAGACTCCCAGATGTTCCTTGAAACAGGTTTTTGGGTTTTTTTCCGACAATATTAAAAGCCTCCCTAAGTCCTTCAGAAAGCTATGATCTGTAAAGACCAGGACTCAGTACCTCCAGGTGGCTTTGATCATTCGAGGGAAAGAAAACCCGTGGGAGCCTCCATCATCTCCGGCTGCTGAGCTGCTTCATGGAAGAAGAGGCTCTGAATATTCAGAATGAAGGAGTGCCAGGCTTCAGCCTGTCACCTTAGATACTTGGAAGGCTGAGAGTGTGAAAAGTTTGGCTCCGGGTCTGCTAGGGCCAAAAGGTCATGAGATTCCATCTCAACAGTGGCACACAGCTGGTGTCAGCCGTTCACTTCTAGCTCCAAGACGCCTGGTTAACACCACCTAGACTTTAGATCCTGGCTCTAAGGAAGGGGATGGCAGCACTGGACCCTGGAGCAGCACATCACTGCGCACGGCTCCTCGTGCTGCAGCTCAATGCAAGACAATGCAGAAGGGTTCTGAGGTTGGTTGTGGGGTGTCTTCCCCACAAACCCAAAGGAATGAGGCTGGCCCCAGGAAGCCAGCCTGGGTGAGACCCAGCTCCGAAGCAGGAAGTGAGGTAAGTGTCAGAGCCCCACTTCCTGTGGGAAATGACAACCATGCTGAGGGCAGTTCTTCCTGGAAAGGCTATCCCTCTTGATCCGGGCATCGGCATGCCTGAAAACATGCCTTCTGGAACATTCAGTAGGGAATGCGCGGAAGGGCCGCAAGTTGCAAGGGAAATCTGAGTCTGCAGGTGTTTGGGAATGGTGAGGAGCCCTAGCAAGTCAGACCCATGCAAGCTTTGTGTGCCGAAAGATGTCTCCCTGGTTAGAATGCAAAAGATTGCAGCTGTTCTCTAGAGGCACCGCAAGCTAAGCCTGCATCATCAGGTCAGGTTTTGCTTTTTGTGGGTATAGAGTGCATCCAGCGTTTGGTTGGCCACTCCTGCAGTGTGACTTATCAGACTGTCCATTTTGCCTCCCCCACGCCATCTCAGTTGTGGAGTGGGTGAGACCGTGCTCGGAGGCCAGGGCCCTGCTCTGCTGGGGGAGGAGCTGATCACCTTGCACACGGCGTGGTGTGCTCCTGAACCTTAACACATTTCCGGCTTCTCTCAGTCTAACAGCTTCTCAGTGCCTCCGCAGCCCTCTCTTGTCAGAGTCATCAAAGGCTAACTGGTGAGCCACAGGACCCAAAAACTCAGAGTCCACACTTGCCAAACTTGTCATCCTCTTGTGGTTGGTTCTTCTCTCAGCCAGAGACCCAGTTCAGCAGAGTGCATTAAGTAAATATTGACTGGTTCCAGCTGATTTATCTGTTCTTAATCTCTGACCCCACCCTGAAATGGAAAGCGCAGGTAACCTGCTGGTATATACCCTGTTAGATAATTACTTCCATGGCCAGGGTTGAAGGTCAAGTGGTGATTATGATGTGCACAGTCTTCCTAAGTGTGTGTTTTCAGGGAGGGAGGTCACACTGTAGTATTGAACTGCTAGGGCTGGACTGGAGCATCTCTTCCTCAGAAAGGCCTTGCCTTTCTGATGTGGCATTGGATTCCATAGTATTCTGACAGTGTCTGACACTCAGATGAGATGATTCTCAATTTCTTCAATCCTTGGGGATTGAAGGCTAGTTGAACACTATATAATCTGATTCTGGGTGGGCGTTTGAAAGATGGGCTCCTTAATATTGGGGGCCTTGATGTACAGACTATTCTTCTGTAGAGCCAAAACACTTCACAATGTACCAGATTTATACAATAATAATTTGTACGTCACCATTAACTTATGCTTTCCTGTGTCATAAACCTTTCACCTCTTGCAATAAAGAAAGAACTGGCAATATGTTTTTATGAGGAAATACACAGTCACCCAGGCTAGGACGACAACCAAGATCCTCAGCCAATAGTAAAATACATCATTAGATCATAAACAGAAAATAAATAATAAAACTTGCACCATAGCTTAGATATGGAAGACTGACAGGAGTCTGACTGCTCTTTCCCTCCATCGGCTGTCTGGGAAGGAGACAGGGAGCCTCTGGTATCACAGTGATGGGTCCGGGAGCCATTTTTTCTTGTTGCTTTGGCAGTAGTGGATTTTAAACTTGGGGCTTCTTGCTTACTTAGTAGGCACTCTGTTACTTGAGTTGTGCCCAAAGCCACCTTTTTGCTTTGTTATTTTTTAATAGTAACTTGCATTCCCCCTCTCCCCACCCAGAGCCAGCCATGGACCTTTCTTTTCCTCACTCTGCCTCCTTGTATTTGAGGTCACAGAATACATGGTTTCATCACTTGGCTTGTTAGGAGAGATTATTTGTTTGTTTATTTATTTATTTGCAGGACTGGCCTTGTACCTAGATCTGCCTAATAATCTTTGCCTTCCAAATTGTCAGGATTACAGGTATGATTGGTTTTATTGGGTGAGAGATAGGGTTATTTCTGTACAGTAAAATTGTACAGCTGTAGCCCATCCATTTAGACACACGGAGTGGACATGTTGGGCATGTTGGGAAGGCCAAGCTGGGAGAAGAATCTGACTGTGATAAAATGGTTGTACAAGTAGTAGACAGAATTTTTTCCTGTTCCTTTAATTGTAAACTGTGATGAGAAATGACTCATTTCAGATGCATACAGTAAGTATCACTAATACATGTTCAATGGTACTGTTTCAGTAAAAACCATCTATTCAGGGACATTAGTTTGTTAGGAATGTAATCACAGACTGTTGGGTGTACACCCAGAAAGCTATTTCTTCACAATAACCCTCGCTACTCTGGAAGTAGAAATCAGGAAGATCATGAATTGACATCATCTCAGGCAAGAAGTGGGGGCTTGGTCTCAACCAGTAACAGTGCATGGTGGCATGCCTGTCATCCTGGCTACTTAACAACCAGAGAGCAGGAGGACCGAAGTTCCAGACCAGCTTGGGTAAAAAACTGGAAAGAGTGATGTGTGCCTGATATCCCAATTACAGTGTGGGGTAAATGGGAGCATTCTGGTCCAGGGCGGTCTAGGTAAAAGGTGAGATCCCATCTCAGAAATAGCCAGGGGTCTGGAAGAGTGGCTGGTGTGGTAGAGCGCCTGGCTTAGCAAGAGAATCACTGAGTTCCATGCCCAGCACTGTCAAAGAAAAGAAAGAAAACAAGAAAAGGACACATGGGCTGTTTGGTCTTTGGTTACACACATGTTGCAAATGAAGACACATGGGGCAGGAAGCCACTAAATGTACTGATCCACACAAGAGAAGATGAAAAATTCAATCTCTTGAGATTCCTCAGTTGTTCCTGAAAAAGCACTGCATTTTCTAGTTAATCTAATCTGGTTGCTCTTTGTCAAAAACAAAAAAAAAAAACAAAAAACAAAAAACCCACGAGAAAGCTGAAAAAAGGCAAGCAAGCAGGGCCACAATTTCCCGACAGCCACTTTCAGTACAGCCATAGAACCCGGTGCCCGGAGCCAGGACCCTTTATCAGTTAATTGGAATTGATTTTCTTCCCTTGGCATGAACTCTTGTACTCTTTGTTCCAGATAGAGAACATAGATCCTTGTTTTCTAATGCTGGTTCAGATAAGGTTGACCCTTGGAAAGTTCATCTCCATGATAGAAACGCGCAGGTTTGCTCATCCATCCCTGGATGTGTGGTGCCCTGTGGCTGCTGGAGGGGCCAGGAAGCCAGTGTGTCTGAACCACTGGATGTGCACCAGTGCCGGATCACAGTCTCCAGCCAGGCCTGGTGAACAGATGTGGCTGGTTTCCAGGCCGGGACAATGCTGATACGGCACGGATATGGAGTTCCCTTCTTTTTCTTTTTTTTTTTTTTGCCAGTCCTGGGCTTGAGCTCAGGGCCTGAGCACTGTCCTTGGACTTTCTCAAGGCTAGAGCTCTACCACTTGAGCCTCAGCACCACTTCTGGCTTTTTGCTATGTATGTGGGGTACCAAGGAATCGAACCTGGGTCTTCGTGCATGCTAGGCAAGCACTTTACCACTAGGCCAAACTCCCGGCCCCTGGAGTTCCCTTCTTATGCCACAAAATAATGAAGAAAGACACGATGCACTGGAAGGACGGCCCATTGATGGAACTCAGCACAAGTTGAGCGCCAGTAGAGCCCAGACCTATGGACTGTCGGGAAAAATACAAGATCCTTGAATCCATGATGATAAGATAAAGGGACAATCAGAGGGCAGAGGAGGGAGTATCTTGATCCAAGGACTGGTAAAGATGGCTCAGTAGAGAAGCAAAACCATTTTCTGCCATCACCGTAAGGACTGACTGGGACAAGAGTCACTGAGCGATCGTAAGCCCTTTGGGTGTCTCCCCACAAATTGCAGGCTCATGCAGGAGGAGTGACAGCCACGATGCAGAAGTTATCTGAAAACTAAAGCAATAAGGACGAGAAGCCTGGCTCTAGCATACAGTCCTTGACTTGAGGCTCTGAGTTTAAATCCTGGCATGGACAGGAAACCAATAGTGATCAGAAGAGTCATGATGTTTTAGAATACTATTGGTTTGTTTGTTTTTCAGAGAAGATTTATGGAAAATAGAAGGCTCACTTAGGAGTGAGTTGGCCGTGAGAAATAACAGGTGGCTGGCGTTGGTGGATATACTCATGAACTCAACTCCAGGAGAGGCCTGGTGACACTCTCTTGTACCCTGCTTCTAATCTCTGTTTCTTTAGCCAGTCTTAACTGAGAGTCTTAGATGAACAGGTTCCAGTGGAAACTTTTATCTGTCTGTCTGTCCGTCTGCTTGCCTGCCTTACTCACCTATTGAAAGAGCCACAGTGCCACCATACCTGGACAGGTGAGGGCACCTGCAGAAGCACAGCCCATTGTGCTGCAGCCCAAGTGCAGTGGAACCAATGGTGAGCTGCCAAACAAAGAGAAGCAAGGGCACGGGGATGGAGCACTGGAGACATAACACCTCTTTCCAAATGAGAGCTGGAGTCGGCCAAAGCTGGATCTCTTCACACATTTTCTTTTTTTTTTTTTTTGTGGGTCATGGAGCTTGAACGCTGGGCCTGGGTATTGTCCCTGAGCTCTTCAGTTCAAGGCTACTGTCCTACCCCCTGTGTCACAAGCCCATTTCCCATTTTCTAGTGGTTTATCGGAGATAGGAGTCTCATGTTCTTTAGTGTCCAGGCTGGCTTTGAACCTTGATCCTCAAATATCAGCCTCTTGAGTAGCTAGGATCACAGGTAGGAGCCACCGCGCCCGTCCACAGGCACATTTTTTATCTATACTCCATTTGTGACTCTGTTTTGTATGTGTGTGTGGACGGGGAGGGGGTCATGGGACTTGAACTCTGAGCTGGGCACTGTCACTGTCTCTGAGTTCTTCAGCTCAAGGCTACTGCCCTACCCCTGAGCCACAGCCCCACTTCCTATTTTCTAGTGATTAATTGGAGATAAGAGTCTCAGGGTTTTTAGACCTGGGCTGGCTTTGAGCCTTGATCTTCAGATCTCAACCTCTTGAGTTGCAGGCGTGAGCCACCTCGCTGGTGTGATTCCTTTTAGAAGCCATCTTGCAACACAGGTTAGGTTGATACAATCTTCCGACCTCAAAGGACACTTTGGAAGGCAGACTGCTATTGCTTCATTTTAAACTCTGGCCATAGGTGGTAGCACCTTTCCTGTTCTTGGCAATGATTTCTAGTTGAAACAGAGGAGACACCAGATTAGAAGCTAGGATTGGGTTTTACATTTCCAATTAGCTTTTAAATTACTATGTGCCTATACACACTGAGTCCGATGGCGTTTGTGGTTTCAGTATTTGAGAATAAGGAAACAGTGATAAACAAAATCCTGTTGCATAAAAGCAGTTTTTTTTTCCTTTAAGATAGACAGATTGCCTTAAAAATGATAAGAAGAGGTAACCAAAAATGTACCAGTGGCTCACGCTTGTAGTCATAGCTACTCTGGGGGCTAACATCTAGGGATTGAAGTTCAGAGCCAGCCTGGGCAAGAAAGTCCACAAGACTCCTATCTCTATTAACCAGTACTAGAGCAATGTGTCAAGTGAACTGATAGAGTACCAGCCTTGAGCACAAAAGCTAAGGGCAGCATACAGGCCCTGAGTTCAAACCCCAGTGCCAGCACACACACACACACACACACACACACGCACGCACACACACACACACACACACACACACACACATACACACATACACACACACACACGAATTGTAATGCTGTATCTGCCCTTGAAGTTAATATTTATGACCTTTCTCCTAACATTAGACATTATGCTGCTTTATTTTCTCCTGTCGATCGTGGGACTTGAACTCAGGTGCTGTTCCTGAGCTCTTCAGCTCAAGGTTACAGCCCTACCCTGAGCCACAGTGCTCTTCCTGTTTTCTGGTGATTAATTGGAAATAAGAGCTTTACAATCTTTAGTGCCAGGTTGGCTTTGAACTGTGATCCTCAGATCTCAGCCTCCTGAGTAGCTAGGATTATAGGTGGCTTTGTGTTGCTTTTAGATGGCTCATTCCTAGCAAGTTCATATCTAAGACCTAGTCCAACTTAAGAAGTGCCTTCTGTTTGAACCCCATGTAGAGGATTTACTTGACACTTCTTTTTTTTTTTTTGAAGGGAGGGAGGGGACTTGAACTCTGGGCCTGGGTGCTGTCCCTGACCTCTTCAGCTCAAAGTTAGTGCTCTATAATTTGAGCCACGGTGCCACTTCTGGTTTTGTAGTGGTTAATTGGAGATAAGAGTCTCATGGACTTTAGTGCGGAGGCTGGCTTTGAATTGTGATCCTCAGATCTCAGCCTCCTGAGTAGCTAGAATTATAGGCATAAGCCACTGGAACCCAACAGGGATACTTTTTTTTTTTTGCCAGTCCTGGGCTTGAGCTCAGGGCCTGAGCCCTGTCGTTGGACTTTCTCAAGGCTAGAGCTCTACCACCTGAGCCTAAGCACCACTTCCGGCTTTTTTCTATGCATGGGGTACTGAGGAATCGAACCCAGGTCTTCGTGCATGCTAAGCAAGCACTTTAACCACTAGGCCAAACTCCTGGCCCCGCAACAGGGATACTTTTATTACAGGCAACACAGGAAAACAGCATACTTCAGTTGTCTTGCAGGAAACAGACATGAACTTTAGGTTTTATAGACAACGAACTGGGGCAACAAGAAAGATATGTATAATCCTTATGCCGTTTAAGTCCAAGTATAACTTGGCTGGAGCCTTATTTCAATCTTTGTTCCTGGAGACTTTCCAAAAAACTACTATTATTGTCCTCACTGGTCAGAATATTGTGCCTGATGGGTTGTGTCTTGAAGAGAGCGAGTCCGTCGTTCCTTAGAGCTAGCTTCGGTCCCTTGTTGTAAAGATGTTGCTCATCCGTCTTGTCTTTCCTAGATTACAAAGCAATTGTAACATGACAGCAGAGTCAATGGCTTGAAGCAGAGGCTCATACAAAATGGAGCGTCTCTCCTACTGTTTAGTTAACTCCTAGGCCCCAGTGAATAGTGCTTGCCAGCAACATTAGCTTTCAAGCAATTCTCATCCTCCTATGATCCTACCAAAAGAATCTTTAAAATTTTTTTATTTGTCATAATAAAGGTGATGTAGAGAGAGATTACTGTTACATGAGACTTTGACACTTTTTTTGTTATTGGTTGTGGGACTTGAACTCTAGGCCTGGGTGTTGTCCCTGGGCTCTTCAGCTTAAGCCTACCACCCTACCCCTAGAGCCAAAGCCCCACTTCTGGTTTTCTGGTGGTTCATTGGAGATAAGAGTCTCACAGACTTTAGTGCCCAGGCTGGCTTTGAACTGAGATCCTCAGATCTCAGCCTCCTGAGTAGCTAGAATGACAGGCGTGAGCCACCACGCAGGCAATTTGACCCTTTTTATAACACTTGATCCATTTTATACATGATAAGCCCCGTGCTGAGAAAGAAGTGGTTAATCCTGAGATCCATTTACCTGTGTGGAGTTCTCAGTCTACCTGTTGCTACTGAAAGGCATTTTGGACATGGTTGATGTAGGGAAGAGGACAGGAGTCCCAGTGCTGATTCTAGCTTTAAACACTGTCTGTGCTTGTCTATTTCGTAGAATAAAGGAATCCATCACACAGGGAATGACAAACTCCTGACCTTGCTCAAACGTGTGCTGATTTGATGTTTGTTGTTCTTATCTCTTGTTTATTGAAATTCGGTAGTTTTATTTACAAGTCATAAGAGTTCATTCAAACCATCTCAAAGTTGTAAGAGTTCATGTTTATGAATGCAACTGGCTTGATGCACGTTGGTATTAGCCTTTCCGTCCCCCTGTGCAATGTGCTATCAGATCTGTTCCTACCAGTCCCCTGTACTATTCAAGAAGGACCATTAGACTTCAGTCCCTAAGGTCTTACAATAGCTGATTTTGCCAGTGGGCCAATGGTGGATGACTGAAGAGGGAAAGCCAAGGTCTGACCTCTCTGTCCGACTTGGTATCTCAGTCAGAGTCTACATCTTGGTGGTCCAAGCTTTTGTCTGAGAGGCCTGCTAACGTGTCTCTACCTCCAGGAGTGACCCTGTACCCTGGCCTCTCCCCTCTGTCCCTCCAACCCAGGCATGTGTTGATGATCTCCAGTTGTTTCCAATTCCCTATTAGACTCCCCCTGTTTTACATCTTGGGATGACTTCTGCTTTTCCAAGACCGATCCTGAATAGGAAATCTCTTGATACAAGAAATCAGCACCAGAATCAGATCTTTACAATGAGATTCTGGAACTGAGCTGCACACTCTACTAGACACACGGAGATGGTTCCTACAGGGGGGCAACGGGACTTCCTCACCTGTGACACCATGTGTCTCATGATTGCCCAAATCCTCCCACTCCATTATTTGAGTTGAGGTGCTGGGTGGGTCAAGCGTTGAGAGTGGGTAGAGGTGGAATCTGGCCAATTAGGAACAATGTCACAGATGTCAAGGTGGATGACAGTCCTGGTGAGTGTTCAGAGGAACAGTCGTGAGCTCAGAACTGAAGTCTGTTTCAAGATACAAATCCATGAAGAGATGTAGAGGCTGCCAGGCAGGCATGGCAGGGGCTCTCTCCTGTGTGGGGCCAGCGGTGGCAGCCTGCCTAAACCCCCGTGGTGTTAAGAGGGAAGAGCTGGGATCCAGGAACAAGGGGAGGAGGGTGACCCTGGGCAGACTTCACTGAGCAGAGAACCTGGCCACTGCTAGCCTGACCCCCGAGGGCCTCTTGGTAGACTGCCTCCAGTCTGAGGAGGGGACTTTCCTTATGCTCAAGACTCAAGGCGCAGTCCCATCCCCTACAGGCCTGTAGCCTTTTTCTCCAGGCCTAGAGATGGTTGGCTCTCATTCTCTGAGGGGCACAGGCAGAGGGAAGTACTTTAGGTTTTGCTTCTTTGACAGGCAGGTTCTGTAGCAAACAAGTTGGTACTTTCTAATGCTAAGTTCTGCCACTGCTGCTCAGAACTGTGTTTGCACTTAGCATGGCATCTGATTTCCTGATCGCGCCCAGACTGAAATGACAGTTGTGGCCCTAGTAGAGGAAATGCTTACACAGATTTCACAGCTGGTGAACTCCAGGATGGTTGAGCTCAGGTCTCCAGATCCTGGGGCTACATTTTCTCTGTTATTTTGCAGTTCTGTGGTTTGAACTCTACCTTGCCTAACAAGCTCAGGAATCAAGTTTATATCCATACTGAGTGATTTATACTTCTAGTCTTGATCCTTAGTTTAATCCAGCAAAACCCACTTCAAAAAATAGTTCTTCATGACATAGGCCTTTCAGCAGCACAGGTGAGAGTCACCACGACATCCTTTTGAACTTTGTCTCTTTTTACTTCTTAGTGCTCACTGTTTGGTTAAAGTACTGATAACAGATTTAATGGTCAAAGAGTATTTGCAAGTCAAGTGTTTGCAATTGCATCATTCCTCCTGGAAGAGAAAAGAGCTTTACTGAGTTTGCCTGAGGGTGAGCTATCCAGAGAAAATCCTGAAGACAAGAGAGTTCACCTCGTGTCAGTCTACTTTTTATGGATGCATATTCCCGCACGTATTTCAGAGCAGATCTGCAGCAGCACGAAGACGCCTGTGTGTTGCTTGGTGCTGCTGGCTGGGCCGAGGGCACTCTACTTCGTCCTTGGAAGACTGTGACCTTCTTTTTTGTAAATGAGGTTGAGTTACAGGGGTACCGATAAATCCCCTAACTCAGCTTTTGCAAGTTTCCTCTTTGCTTTCTGGAACTTTTTAAATGTTGTGTGTCTGTCTTGTTTTGGTATGTGAAAGCCCCCCCACCCCCAAGCTAGAGTACAGCCATGTGTGCTCACCTAGGGGAAAAGTTCAAAGTAGGCAAACTGTCAATACATGTCTGCGCAAAGGGGTCTGAGTGTGGCTTCTGCTGGTTTTACGAAGGGAAGCTCTGTGAACCTGCCAAGCATCCTGTGTCTTTGAATAAGTGCAGTGGGCAGGCTCTTCTCAGCAGCCTCTGGCCTCCACTCAGGAGCAGGGCCACACCAGTGCTGTGACTTTGGTGGGGAGGGGAAGGTCTGCTGGAGGGGAGGCCAAGCCCCTGTTTTCTCCCTCAGGCTCTGGGTTCCAGCCCCAGTGGCGGGAGACCATTCTGCTAGTTACCTGAGTCAGGCCATGCCCAGGTTGGCCCTCGATCTCTGGTCCAGGTCAGCTCCTCTGAGGGGCTGTGATATCCCCCATCTCAGAACAAAGTCACTGGCCAAGTTCTCAGGGCGGAAGGTTGCAGTGCCAGCAGTGTCCCGGGGCCATGCTAGGTGGCACTTTCTGTGCACACAGATCCCTTGTTCTGCGATGACATTCAGAGGCACCATGGTGGGGTAGGGACAGGCTGAGGACCTCAGGGCTCGGGTTGGGGCTCCCTGAAAGCACTGGACACCTTCACCTCAGATGACTTCAGAGGATCGTAGTGTTTGCACATGGGACAGTACGTCCTGGCTCAGTTTATCTCCGATGGTATGAAATTGTACATCGAAAGATTTTGATGTTTGTTTGAACTCAGAACTTGGTGCTTTGTTAAGGAAGACCTCCTCCACCATCTGAGTCATGCTATGCCCAGCACTTTTTTTTCCCTTTAGGTGACTTTTCCCATGAGGTCTCACACTAGCTAGCTCCAGACCACAATCTCGTCCCTACACTTCTACATAGCTGGGATGACATTTGTGTATCATCACACCTCGTTGATTTGTGGAGATAGAGGCTCTCTGTTTGCCTGGATAATCTTGAACCACGATCCTTCTGATCGCTGCCTGTTGGGAACTGGATTGCAGATATGAATATACCTGGCACCCAGGTACCTTCTGTGCGGTAGATGGAAAAGCTAAGTCCTCAACGCCTCACAATTGAACATTGGTTGGTACTGTTTTGTGTAAACTTGCGTGTGACAACCCACCGCCTCGTGCCTCCGTCTCCCATCACTACTGCAGCTCCTCTACGGGAAGCAACTTTCCAGAAGTGACTCTTCCATTCTCAGTTATAATTAATGAAAGACAAACATGTTTCTGACTTCCCAGCCATGAGAGACAGCAGTCTACTTGTTGACAGGCCATAGATGTCTGGAAGCTCTCAGCTATCAAGAAATTCAGAAATGTTCTTGAAGCTCGTGGCCAATGACTGCTTATGAAGTTAAAAAATTCTCACATTAAATATGAATATCTGAAACTATTGTAAATGCTGTTTTAAACTTGACTTCCTTTAATTTTATTTCATTTCCCCCTTATGTCATTATTATATTAAGCCTGTAGATATTGAGAATGATTAAAGCTTGATTATTTGCTGACTTAATTAGGTAGCTTCGAGTCTCAAACTGTCATCTGCAATTCAAATGTGAAGTGCTATTAGTTTTATTATAGATTAAATATTGTGGGAAACAGAAGGCAAACAAAAAATTTTCCATAACTGGATTTCCCAAACAAAAATAAATCAGGCTAGAACATGTTTAGCATTGACAAGATGTAAGACATAACTCACTGTAGATGCATAAGTAAGTGACAGGCTTGAACTATGCTGTGTGGCTGGTTGCAGCCAGGAATGAGGTTGATAACCATCTTGGGTGTTCTAATGGAAAAACCAGTTGGCTGAGGGCTGGTAGGCCTCTGTTGGGTTACTTTCTAGAATCTCATCCTCCTCTCCAGCCCCACCCAGCCACTCATCCCTCTCCTTCTCTCACGTGATTCTAACCACAGGGCTTTGGCAGATCTGCTGGGCTCCTTCTTGGCTTTACCCTCCGAATATTGGCTGGTTGAGGCATGGTGTCTGCTAAGACCTGCTGAAGCAGGACTCTGGAGGAGCCAGCTCCCTGACTTCTCAGGCTGAGAGCTGAGGGGATCCGAGGCATTGTGGCCTTGTTTCTGGATGGCCAAGCCTTCTGGCGGTTCTGAGAACAAGAAGCACACCTGCAGAAAGACTGCTGGTGGTGTAAAGGCCGCTTCCTCATCCTTCAGCCAGCTGCATCTGTGACCTTCGATTTGGTTGCCCAATCCTTTTAGATTTCAAGGGCTGTTCAATGTCTTTGGTGCCTAAGTTCGCCTGAGTAGGGTTTCTTACACTTGAAGCTACAAATGCTTCAAGGCATGTGTGTGTGTGTGTGTGTGTTTAACTTCTTAGATACTGTGTCAACAATTGGTTAGTGAATTGTGTCCAGATTTGAGTATTCTCCATGTTTGACTAAAGAAGCAGAGTTAAGGATCCAAAGTGAGAAGGAGGTCTGAGTGTCCTCTGGGGGACGGTTGGCTGGTCCCCTGCAGCGCAGCTTCTAGTGGTGTCTATAACCTGGGAGACGATAGCTCCAGGATCTAGGCAGGTTCATGTCCCAAACTCACCAGCTTCACCTCCCTAGACTCCAGGCAGCTCCTCTGCACACACTCTTCAGCACCTACCACCTCGCTAATGACAATTTAACGTGCGTCAGTTGCTTTCTGAGAACATATGGGAGACTTTAAGCTTGTTTCCTTCAGATGACAGACTTAGGAATAGTCGCAGAATGAGCTCCGGCCTTTTTCTTGTGGTCAGTCACTCCTAGACAGGTTTCTGCTGCTTGTCTTCTACTCTCAGGGCTGTGTGGCTGCACTGACAAAGGCAAACACCTCTGACAGACTCTAGGGGAGAAGCCTCCAGCTCCAATTTGGGGGGTCTGTGCATGGGCTGTTTCATTGCATACTTCAGACCTGAGGTCTGACTGGCTGTGCCAGGAGTCTTCACCTTTCAGTTCTCAGGTGACAGGAGGGTTACCAAAACCCTGCTTGAATTTATTTCTATTTCCAGTTTGTGGGAAAAGGAAGAAAAAGGGTGATATGCAATACCTAATAAGCAATTGCTTATGTAATCTCACTTAATCCTCACAACCAGTCTGTGCAGTAGCTTTCACGATTGTATTATTTTCCTAGGATTGCTAATAAAGCCTATCAGAGCTGGCTTAAAGAAGGCAATGAGGCACTTCTGGGAGGAAGCCCCGGAACTGTGAGCAGAGCTCCCCCTCCAGGCTTTCAGGAGCCTGAGCTTCAGCATCATGTCCTGGCTGCCCCTTCTCATTCCTTACCTTACGTAAGATGTCACATGGCCATCTTCCTTGTTTTTCTCTGCCTATCTATGCACTCTCCTTTCTTATAAGGACACAACTAATGGATTTGGGACCAACCTGAATTCACAGTGACCTATCTTTACTTACGAATGTATTAAATACACGTGCAAAGGCACCACCTCAAAAACTCATGCTCACCTGGGTTTTGAGGACCCACAGGTAGGAAATGCCACTATCTGATAGATGACTAAGCTAATAGGAGAGCAAGAAGGTTCTCCGTCCAGCTTCAACTTGTAAGAAGGCAGAGTGATGATTCTAGCCTGTCCTGATCTGGCCAGTGCTCGTCCTGCTGAGCCATGCAGTGACACCTGGCTGCTGGCATTCCCTCCACCATGCCAATCTACCTATCGGCTGCTGGCCAGTCCCTCTGCAGCCCACTCAGGTTTGTGTCCACAGGGCTGCATTGTAACACAAGGCACCAGTGCATCCTCAGTGGGAGAGAGAGCTGTTTGGAATTCTGGCCGGAGAGAGTGGCTGTGTCTATCTGCCCTGGGGACTCCATGGAGATGGAAGGGAAGGACTGCAGACCTTTGGAAGTCAGGAGCAGGCAGGGGCCTCGTCACTGCTGGTCTGTCACTTGAGCAGGTCCCCAGTTACCATGCAGGGAGAACGTGGGACCTTTGGAGCTACAGGGATGAGAGCATTCTGTATTCTCTTTGAATTGTAGAATTGTGTCCTTATTTCCAATGAGGAAATCACAGAGAACAACCAAGGACAGAGCTACACTGCCTGTTGTATATATCAGCTCATTATTTGTATTCCTCATGACACTAAATGATGTCCCATACATCACAGGCTCATTAAACTTTTTTTTTTTTTTGTTGCCAGTCCTGGGCTTGAGCTTAGGGCCTGAGCACTGTCCTTGGACTTTCTCAAGGCTAGAGCTCTACCACTTGAGCCTCAGCACCACTTCTGGCTTTTATCTATGTATGTGGTACCGAAGAATCGAACCCGGGTCTTCATGTATGCTAGGCAAGCACTCTACCACTAGGCCAAACTCCTGGCCATCATTAAACTTTTTAATAATCTACTGTTGAATACCTAATCCACACATTTTTTATCTTATACCCTCCTGTCATTAACATGTATGACATCATTCAAGTAAAAATATGATCTCTTCCTTTGATACCAGAAACACAGGTAGCTAGGCTGGCACTTGTAATCCTAACTGCTCAGGAGGTGGAGATCTGAGGATCACAGTTTAAAGCCAGCTGAGATGAGAAAGTCCATGAGACACTTATCTCCAATTAATCAATGCATGGCTGGAAGTGGAGCTGTGGCTCAAGTGGTAGAGCACTAGCCTTGAGCTAAAAAAGCTCAGGAAATAGTGTGCAGGCTCTGAGTTCATGTCCCAGGGCGCGCGTGCACACACACACACACATACACACACGCACGCACACACGCACGCACGTCAGGACAGAAAAAGTCCCAGTTGTCTTACAGAACGCAGCTAATTGTAACTGTTTTCATGAAGCTGGTGTGTTCATTCCTTATGGTGGTGGCCTGACGGTTAGAACTTTACTGTGGGGCTCAAGCAATGCTGGAGGCCTTGGGAATGCTCTCACCACCTCGTGGCCCAGGAGGGCTAGCACATGTAAGTTTGGAGTCAGAAAAAAACAATGGCAGAAAATGAATATTGTGAACAGTAATTGGTGGCAACGTGGCTTTTCTTGCTCCCATTAATCTTATGAAAATTCTAAAAGAGTAAATGAACAGTTGTCATAGGGAACCATAATGTGACATGTGTGACCTCTTTAGGTGCAGTATTCCCCTTGTGGGCAACTCTGGCATACAAACATGTTGGGGCACAATCATAGCAGTCATGGTGAAAGTCCTGGAAAATATAAATTGTCACTGATACCAGTGGCAAATACTCATGGAAATCTCCATGTAACTCACCACATTGATCCACTGATCCAACACCACCGTGACCTTCGTTTTCAGTTTTCAAATGCTGTGGACCAGTGTGGCAGCTGGAAGAGTGGCTCACGTTCAGAAGCCTGGGCTATGGTTGGCGATATGGTTCCAGTGGTAGAGCTTCTGCCCGGTAAGTGTGGGGCTTTGAGTTCAAACACAGAACTGAAAAAACAAAGCTACAAAAACACCACCCAAAGCAAATGTTTTGATTGTGTGTGCGTGTGTGTGCACGCACACTGGTAATGAGGCGTGAACACTGGGCCTGGGTGCTGTGCTCAATTCTTTTGCTCAAGGTTAGTGGTTTACCACTTGAACCACAGCTTCACTTCCAGCTTTTTGTGGTTAGTTGGTCTCACAAACTTTTCCTGCCCAGGCTGGCTTTGAATTGCCATCCTTAGATCTATTGAGTAGCTATGATTGCAGGCATGAGCCACTGGTACTCAGCTTGACTTTTATTTTTGATACTTTGTCATTTCTGGGACTTGAACTTTGGGCCTGGGCACTGTCCCTGAGCTCTTCAACTCAAGGCTAACTCGCTATTCCTTGGGCCAGCCAGAGTGTCACTTGCGGTTTTTTGGTGGTTAACTGGAGCCAAGTCTCATGTGCTTTCATGGCCAGGCTGTTTTTTTTTTTTTTTTTTTTTTGCCAGTCCTGGGCTTGAGCTCAGGGCCTGAGCACTGTCCTTGGACTTTTTCTCAAGGTTAGAGCTCTACCACTTGAGCCTCAGCACCACTTCTGGCTTTTTTCTATGTATGTGGTACCGAGGAATCAAACCCGGGCCTTCATGCATGCTAGGCAAGCACTTTAACCACTAGGCCAACCCCCCGGCCCCAGTCTGTTTTTTGAACTGTGATCCTCAGAGCTCAGCCTCCTGAGTAGCTAGGATTACAGGCATGACCACCAGCGCCTGCCTTTGACTTTTACTCATATAAGTTCTTCGTTGCAAATTAAAGCAAAATGATTTATCCAGATGCCTATTTGTACTGTCTTTCTACCATCTCTATTTTCATCCATTTATCCAGGTCTCTTTCCATATATGACCTACGTATGTATCTATATATCTATGTGTTATGTATCTATCACTATCTTTCCATCTCGTTATCTTTCTCTGGTTTCAGCCCAGTGGAAAGTAGGAACTCTAAGTTTGTGGCATAAATCAATGGTAGCAACTCTTACTTTACAGCATCACTCAAAAGAGCTGTATCTCCTTACTGATTAGTGGTTTTTAATATTAGTTGCTTTCATCATTATTTCAGCTATTGATGATTATTTATAATTATTGAATGAGATATAAATCATAACTAAATATATATCAAGGTGCTCTTGCTTTTTAGGAGAAACTGAGATGAAATCCTTGGGGAGGAAGAGTTGTCCAAAATGGAAAATTCATATTTCTTTAGAGAAAGACAGTAAATCAAAGGTAAATTAAGCAAGCAAATTAAGTCTTCCAAGTGTTGCAACCCCAGCTGAGGGATTTCTTCTTGCTCTTCTAAGAAGCAAGACACATAAAAGTACATGCTAATGGGTAATGAGGCAAACTGAGAAACACCTTCCAAATGCTTCTGCAGACACACAATGCATTCTCCTCATCATGGAGGACCTGCAAACATTCAGAGCTATATATCTTCAGGAAAAACAATGGAAGAACTGGGAGCATAGTCTAGTGGTAAAGTGCTTGCCTAGCATGCATGAAGCTCTGGTGCGATTCCTCAGTATCACATACATAGAAAAAGCTGGAAGCGGCACTACGGCTCAAGTGGTAGGGAGCTGGCCTTGAGCAAAAAAATTGCTCAAGGACAGTGCCCAGGACCCGAATTCAAGCCCCAGCCCTGCCACCCCCCAAAACCCTCAAAAACCAAACCAAAACAAAACTCAAAAACAAAAGCAGGAGACACATATTATAACCTGCAATGGTATCATGAATTTAGTGGTGCTTTGGCCACGTTTAAAAAAATGACAAGAATCCTGTTTCACAGATGTGAAGAAATCAGGAAATCAAAGGAGAGAACTTAGCAGCTTTGTGCATGTTCTCACTGTGTATGTGTAGTGGGGAGGAGAGACAGAGACAAATGGGAGAACCAGTGTCGAGAGAGAGAGAGGAAAGACACAGTGAGGAAATCGAGGAGAGGGACAGAAAAAGGGGAGAGGACAAAGAGGTGAGAGACAAATACAGAAAGAGAGGAGAGAGTGAAAGAAAAGGGAGAGGAGAGAGGAGAGAAGGGGAGGGAGAAGCAGGGGAGAGAGATCCAGCAGTCCCTTCCAGAATGCTGGGTCCATGCATGGAGACTGGGGAAAGTGGAGAGGTCCTGCCACCCACAGCCTAAGTTTCACTGTGAGATACTTTCCCAAACAAACACTGGGAGCTTCTACAAGGAACCACCGACAAATCTATCACAGCCTGTGGATCTGAAGTAATGGAATTTATTACAAGATTAGGAGGTGAGGGCCGGGAGTTTGGCCTAGTGGTTAAAGTGCTTGCCTAGCATGCATGAAGACCCAGGTTCGATTCCTCGGTACCACATACATAGAAAAAAGCCTGAAGTGGTGCTGAGGCTCAAGTGGTAGAGCTCTAACCTTGAGAAAGTCCAAGGACAGTGCTCAGGCCCTGAGCTCAAGCCCATGACTGGCAAAAAAAAAAAAAAATTAGGAGGTGTACTTACATTCTTGAAGGCAAATTTAAAAATGAAAACAGGGTTTAGAAGAAATAGAATTTTATATTACAACAGCTGCAATACAAATTATTTAAAAATTACTTTAAATTGCCACAATTTATGAATTAATATATTTCATTGCATTCTGATTCGAGTGACTTCAGCACTCCCGAAGCAGCATTTTCATTAGCTCCACAGGGAAGGCCAACCAAGGACACTGCTGAGTTGTGGGGTGCTTGGAGGCCACCTCTACTCCTGGAATGTTTGTTGGCATGGAGGCAGCAGGGCCCCGGGACAACTCGGCCCATGCCCAGCCTTGGGGTGTCAGACTTTCTCTCTCTGTGGCAGGCCTTGCTTCCTTCTCACTTCCCCTCTTCTTGATGGCCCCTGGATCACGTCTCAAATAAACTGGGTTCCATCTTTACAGGTCTCCACAGAACCAGGAGCCTGGGCCAGCACAGGATGCTCGTCCCATAGCGGAATCAGTACTGAAAGGTGTCCGTCCTCCTGACCCCGTTGTACCCTGCAAGGTGAGTGGCTTTGCAAAGTCCTAGACATGCTGCTACTTGTGCAATGGCAAGCTCTCTGTGCTGCAATATTCTTTTTTTTTTTTTTGCCAGTCCTGGGCCTTGAACTCAGGGCCTGAGCACTGTCCTTGGGCTTTCTCAAGGCTAGAGCTCTACCACTTGAGCCATAGCACCATTTCTGTCATTTTCTATGTATATGAGGTACCTTGGAATTGAATCCGGGTCTTCGTGCATGTTAGGCAAGCACTCTAACGCTATGCCAAACTCCCAGCCATGTGCTGCAATATTGATCAAAGCTGCAATTGGTCAGATGGGGTTAAAGGAAAAGGGAAGGAGAGCTTCAGGGCAGTAAGATGGTGGAATGGGATGGATGACCCCGATGGGAAAATACATGGGTGGGGGGACGTGAGCAGAGGGCCCTATCCTAGGATGATGGAGAGGAGGCCGAGAGGCAGCCACAGCCAAGAGCTCCCCGAGGCCCCTGGGAGCTGAAGCAGGTGGGAAGGTAGCCCTGTGGACAGATACCTTCATCTCTGACCGCTGGCCTCCATACTGTGAGCCTGAGTTCCTGTTATCTCAGCCAGGCTAGGGACATTTCTTTGGTAGTTATAGATGAATGAGGATCTGTTCTAGGTCTACTTAAGATTTGTTTTTGGACAACCAGACCGGGCGGGAAATGCTGAGTCAGTTCCTATGCTAATCATTAGGCAGGTAGGGAGATACCATGAGTCACTGGTCTGGCTGTGAGGTTTTCACACAAGGTGCATGGCGAGGTAATAGACAGGCTGGAGAGGTAGAAATCTTCAAGCCCACACTTCCAGAATCTTACTTGTGGCTTATGCTCTACCACCTGAGTCTCTATTTCAGCATTTTGCTGATTAACAAGATAAGAGAATTTTCTGTCTCTGCTGACTTCAAACTGTGATCCTGTGACCTGAGCCTCTTCAGTACCTAGAATTACAAGCAAGAGCCTCCGGTGCCTGGCTTGCCGACAGCATTAAAAAGTCGCACACGTTTAAATGAATCATGTATTTTTTTTTTTTTTTCTCAGTGTAAAGCCTTAGCGCAAACACTGAGGGGGCTGGGAACAGCCAGGGTATGTCTGTAGTTTTGTGTCTTCACACTAACTGGCCATGTGCCCCCAAGGTTCATTAAGTACCTGCTTCAAGCCAACTCATGGAGGGCATGTGTGAAATGGATCCCTAAAGACAATTCCATGTACACAGCTTTTGTAGGAGGAGTTTGTCACACAGGTCACTGAGCTTCTCATGTTCACGTGTTTATCTCGAATCAGATTCCAAAGCATATGGAAGATGCTTCTGATGTCATTTTGACAGCATTAATTTTTTTCTGCAGAATTTATGTAATTATACAATATAAAAAGCATAAAATACTGACATCTTTTATTTACATTGTGTAAAATTTTCAGTAAAAAATTCACATCATGAAAGCAGAGTAGAAATACTATCATGATTGACAAAAAATGTAAAATATACTGTTTCATGATTTCTCACAAGAAAAATCTAAGCACATCAACTATCTTCCTCCATTCTCTTGAGGAGTATACTTGTTCTGAGCAGATTCTGGAAGAGCTGTGAACACAGTTGTGCATCTGCACCCTCCACATCCTTCCAAGAGCAGCCTACTTGCTCGCTTCTTTTAACTGTCTTGAGACCGATTATCTTCAATGATAATTGTTCTTCTAGGAAAGGATTCTGTTTCCACAAATATGTATCGGAATTCATATTTGCCACTCTCTGGGTTCTAAAAAGGAATGTATTTGTAAGTGTTAGTTCACTTTGTGAAGCGTAAACAGCACTACTCCAAACCACTGCGTCACCCCCAGCATTCTTCCCTCCCCCCCTGCAGCCCTCCATCTTTCACTTCCACTGCCCCCACCCTTCCCCCTGCAGCCCCCCATCCTCACACCTCTCTCACTTCCACTGCCCCCACCCTTCCCCCTGCAGCCCCCCATCCTCACACCTCTCTCACTTCCACTGCCCCCACCCTTCCCCCTGCAGCCCCCCATCCTCACACCTCTCTCACTTCCACTGCCCCCACCCTTCCCCCTGCAGCCCCCCATCCTCACACCTCTCTCACTTCCACTGCCCCCACCCTTCCCCCTGCAGCCCCCCATCCTCACACCTCTCTCACTTCCACTGCCCCCACCCTTCCCCCTGCAGCCCCCCATCCTCACACCTCTTTCACTTCCACTGCCCCCACCCTTCCCCCTGCAGCCCCCCATCCTCACACCTCTTTCACTTCCACTGCCCCCCACCATCCCCCGGCAGCCCCCCATCCTCACACCTCTCTCACTTCCACTGCCCCCACCCTTCCCCCTGCAGCCCCCCATCCTCACACCTCTCTCACTTCCACTGCCTCCACCCTTCCCCCTGCAGCCCCCCATCCTCACACCTCTTTCACTTCCACTGCCCCCACCCTTCCCCCTGCAGCCCTCCATCTTTCACTTCCACTGCCCCCCACCATCCCCCTGCAGCCCCCCATCCTCACACCTCTCTCACTTCCACTGCCCCCACCCTTCCCCCTGCAGCCCCCCATCCTCACACCTCTCTCACTTCCACTGCCCCCACCATCCCCCTGCAGCCCCCCATCCTCACACCTCTCTCACTTCCACTGCCCCCACCCTTCCCCCTGCAGCCCCCCATCCTCACACCTCTTTCACTTCCACTGCCCCCACCCTTCCCCCTGCAGCCCCCCATCCTCACACCTCTCTCACTTCCACTGCCCCCACCATCCCCCTGCAGCCCCCCATCCTCACACCTCTCTCACTTCCACTGCCCCCACCCTTCCCCCTGCAGCCCCCCCATCCTCACACCTCTTTCACTTCCACTGCCCCCCACCCTTCCCCCTGCAGCCCCCCATCCTCACACCTCTTTCACTTCCACTGCCCCCACCATCCCCCTGCAGCCCCCCATCCTCACACCTCTTTCACTTCCACTGCCTCCACCCTTCCCCCTGCAGCCCCCCATCCTCACACCTCTCTCACTTCCACTGCCCCCACCCTTCCCCCTGCAGCCCCCCATCCTCACACCTCTTTCACTTCCACTGCCCCCACCCTTCCCCCTGCAGCCCCCCATCCTCACACCTCTTTCACTTCCACTGCCCCCCACCATCCCCCTGCAGCCCTCCATCCTCACACCTCTTTCACTTCCACTGCCCCCCACCATCCCCCTGCAGCCCCCCATCCTCACACCTCTCTCACTTCCACTGCCCCCCACCCTTCCCCCTGCAGCCCCCCATCCTCACACCTCTTTCACTTCCACTGCCCCCACCCTTCCCCCTGCAGCCCCCCATCCTCACACCTCTCTCACTTCCACTGCCCCCCACCATCCCCCTGCAGCCCCCCATCCTCACACCTCTCTCACTTCCACTGCCCCCACCCTTCCCCCTGCAGCCCCCCATCCTCACACCTCTTTCACTTCCACATGCACTGTTCCTTGCTTCCCTGGCTCAGAACCCTCAATGTAGAACTTCAAACGCATGTGTTTCAGCCCATCTTTAACATATTCAATAAAACTGTGGAGAAAACAAAGGTTTAAGTGTAAGGTGTAAGTTCCTGTCATTTAAAAATCATTTCTGGCTTCCCAACTCCAAGGTGGGTGTGGTACCTGACATGCTGCCTCCGACCCCGTCTGGACATTTCCCCGTAGCCTCTCAAGGGCTTACCGAACACACTGACCACCTGCAGTGGAGATAATGCCGATTCAGTGTCACTTGTTAAATGGGTCCTAGGGAAATATTTTCTGACAGTGAAAAAAATCAATGAGGCTAAGGCCCTTTTAAAAATGATGACTTCAAGGATAAGAAAACTGGACCAAAAAGAGCTAGGCAAAGAGCATTCTGTAAGTAATCCATGCACAGAAATGGTTATTTTACTATGGCAGGCATCTGTCATTTAAAGACAACGGAAATATTGGTTTCTTTTCACAATTAGGTTGTTTTGTGTCCTCACTGCATGTTTTCACTATTACTTATCAGGCATAAATGAAAAAGAACAATATGCAAGATATCTGACAGATTTAAGATCCATGTAGCGAAGCAAATGGAACAACTGTCTAAATAAGTGACTTTAATAAATTATCCAACAGTATCAGACACTAGGATTTCTATTTTTCAAGCAGACCCAGCACCTGGCAGAATGGCTCTTAAAACGTACTGGCAAGCTGGGCACTGTGGCTCACGCCTGTCATCCTAGCTACTCAGGAGGCTGAGATTGGAGGATCAAGGTTCAAAGTCAGCCCGGGCACAAAAGGACCTGATACTTTTATCTTCAAGTAACCTCTAGAAAACGGGAAGTGGGGCTTGGCTCCAGGGTAGGGTGGCAGCCTTGAGCTGAAGAGCTTAGGGGCAGCACCCAGGTTGAGTTCAAGCCCCATGAGTCCTCACCCCCCAAAAAAACTTACTGGCAAAACTAAGTGGTTAGGGCTTAATGATTAATCACAGAGCTCCTTTAAGGCAAGATATTAAGTAGTGATCTTACTAATATCTCACTTTTTGTACTTATTCTGTTGTAACTGGCTTGTATCGAAGTATACAGGAGGGGATTTCACGGCTATACCTCCATCCAGGTCCAGATTGCATCCCCTTCATCTCACCCCTATACCTCGCTCCCTGCAGTCTTCCCTCTAGGAAACAGCATCCCCCAACAGACTTCCTCCTTTCATTTTCATTGTTGCAAATACGTCTATTTTGGCAGTATTTACTTTTCTTTATCCCCTCCCTCCCCGTTTCCCTCTCACCAGTCTACTTCTCTCCACACCCCCACATCCCACTGATTAGCTTTTGTTCCTTTTCTCTGGGATGCTCTCACTCAAGCTTGACACATTACAGTTATTCACCCTGAAAAAACATTTTTTGTCACATATAATTTGGATTCCTAATAACTGCCTTAGTTTCAGCCACACTTTCAGCTTTCTTCCACACACATCTCCTATCCTTCCTTCCTCTACATGTTCCCATAGGCTTCCCAATCAAGAGACATCACTAGATTACTCTTATTTGACTTATTAGGAAGTAAAACTGGCGGCACTTGCTGGCAGCCCAATTACACACAGAAACCAGTGTCTTCCAGGAAAATTACAGTTGATTTTCACTATGAGTGTCAAAGCAAAGGGGTGACCTGTGGGCTCACATCTTTCCCTGCCCAGGGACTGCAGAGTCTCTCTCCTCTGCTCCACTGCTCGGTGAGGAGCAGCCTGGATTTTCTCTTTCGAACGCTCAGGGCACCAGGATTAGGATTTCACTGAGGATTGTTTTTTTTCTCAGTAAGAAATTTGGCTTGGGACAGGGAGTGAGCCACAGGGGCTTGCTGTCTGTGGCTATGATGGACTGCCTTCCTTTAGGCAGGCTTGTTCAGAGAACAGAGCCAGCCTGTCCCCACATCTGCTCTTCCAGGGAGTAGCTGTGGTGGGCTGTGCTGTGGAAG
Source organism: Megascapheus bottae (assembly GCF_031878675.1). NCBI lineage: Eukaryota > Metazoa > Chordata > Mammalia > Rodentia > Geomyidae > Megascapheus > Megascapheus bottae. Next base: position 3,257,876 of record NC_143527.1, read on the forward strand.
GCAAGTAAGATCTGGAATCAGACAGACTTGGGCTCAGTTCTGGGTGTCCCATTTACCAGCCCAGAGACTACGGCTGTGTTAGTGAAGAGTGCAATTATTGGAGAGGCAAAGGGCTTTTATGAGATTTAGCAAGATGATGTACTGTAAATCTCTGCACATGATACATGGGGACGGGCCAACAATTATTGTTATGAACAAGGACCACAAATCATGACTACATTTATCACTTGAGTTTGCTGCTTCGGTGTGTTTCAAGCATTTAGCATTTATGAACAACCAGTAAAGCAACTCATTTGCCTAGGATGAAAACACCTTATACTGACCTTTGAGGGTGTCATCAACGTGCTTCCAGTACAAAACAAAGGCCTAGTAACACAAAACCACCCCCCCATGCAGTTTATATTTTTACTGGTTTCGGACCTGGAATTTGATTTTGCATTTTTATATGGGGTGTGTGTGTGTGTGCATGCAGATTCTGGGACTTGAACTCAGGGCCTAGGTACTATTCCTGAACTTTTCTGCTCAAGGCCAGTGCTCTACTACTTGAGCCACATCTCCCAGCATTCTGGTGGCTAATTGATAAAAGTTTCTCATGGACTTTTCCTGCCTGGGTTGGTTTCAAACAATGGTTAGAATACACCATTCCTGGCTAGCTAGGATTACAGGTGTAAACCACCTGTACCAGCTGGGATTTGAACTCTTTCCACTTCTTTCTCCCCAACATGTTCTCCCTCTCATTAGAGGACTAACCTCAGGATGTATTCTGCATTTTTCTAGAGCTTTCCCATATATCTTATTAGGACTGGATGAAGAAAAAAGTTCTTTGAAAATCGCGTATAACAAGCTACCTGAAATCACAGAAAAAGAAGATGAACCAAAGCAACGTAAGATGAAGAGGTATGTTAAACGTTATTATTTGGGAGTGTGGTACTTGCTGTGTTTTTCAACCTGTAATGCTGATTCCAATGAGCACGACTATTAAGTACGTGAAATCTCTCCCAGCTTCTTTCACTGCAAAGAGAAAAAAATGGCACTAAGTTTCCTGTGTCCACTGTAACCCGACTCATACATGGCTTCAGCATTTCCAGCAGGTGACATGTGTTAGGGCTCAAAGGGGGGTTATGTTTTCAATAGTTATTCTCCAACATCCAGGGGCACCCAAACTTTGCAGGAGCCTTGGAGCAGGGCCTTCAACTCTCTCAAGTGCTAACTAGGACCATTCCCACTGAGCTTTTAAGATTCGATGAGACCAGGCATGCTTAGGGTGGCATGGGCAGACAGGGCCCGGGAACCTGTGTTTTTCTTTTAAATGTTATTAGAATACTATTTACTTTCAAGTCCCTCAGAATAACTTCCACAGGTCTGCCTACGTGCTCGCTTTGTCCACTGAAGGCCAAAAGTCCAAAGGGAATTTCAATCTGTGAAACTAGGTCTGTATTCTGTGTTTCTAAATAAGTCCTGTCCAGTGGGTTTTCTCTTCTTTTTTTCCAGTCCTGGGCTTGAGCTCAGGGCCTGAGCGCTGTCCTTGGGCTTTCTCAAGACTGGAGCTCTACCACTGGAGCCTCAGCACCACTTCTGGCTTTTTTTTCTATGTATGTGTTGCCGAGGACTCGAGCCCGGGTCTTGGTGCATGCTAGGCCCGCAGTCCACCGCTGGGCCACACGCCCGGCCCAGGGCGCTGCCTTCTGGCTCGTGCGAGTGGCTTTTCCTCGTTTGTGGAGTCGTGAACCTGGTGCGCCAGGGCGGCGGCCACGCTCCTGTACCTTTCTGGGCCGGCGACACGGCGGAGTCCCGTCTCTCGGTCCTGAGCGCCGGCACCTGCTTGCCGCCGCCGTCCTTGGCTTGCCGGGGCCCCCGGGCCTGCGACCAGAGGGTTTTCCGGGCGAGCGTGAGGACGGCCTGGGGCCGCACGGCTCCCCGGGGCTCCGCGCCGGCCGCCGCGCTCAGCCAGGCCCGGCCCAGCACACAGTGGGGCCGCAGCAGTCGCCCCGCGGACTCGGCCTTCTCCGCAGCCCGCAGCACCGTACGGATCATGGCTCCAGAAAAGTCCCGCTCCGCACTCTCAGCCAGACGCCAGCCCGGATCTACACACTCGCATGGCGGGGCGGGGCGCGAGCCCACTACCACCGAGCGGCACGTCCGACAGCCATCGGCCTCGTCCGCTTCCCCGGTGACTATGCGGACACTCGGACCTTCCCCGCCGCCATAGCTCCGCAAGGCACCCTGGGAAACGCCCAGGAGACCTGGGAATCGCAGTTTGACCACTGGACCTCCAACCCTCCCGGCGCACAGAAAAGAGGGGAGGATGGACTACATCTCCCACAGTGCCCGACGACGAGTGCCGCTGGCGGCTCGGCGCTTCCCAGGTAGCTTTGCGCTGGCGGCGGTGCGCACGCGCCGCACGCACATCCGGCGGAGGTGCGGCCTGCCGCGGTGGCCCTCGTGCCCGCGGGGCCTCGTGCCTCGAGGGGAGCTCACGCGTCCGCGGGTCTCCGGGACCTCCTGGCGTGGGCTTCGGCCGTCGAGAAGCGCGCCGTGGCGTCATGGCCCTGCCACACGGCAGATGACCGATGCCCGCGTTCCTTCTTGAGGAAGCAGTGGCCGGTGGAAACGCATGGGGCCTCCCCGGGACAGGCCGGGGTGCAGTGAACCGCGAAGGGCGCACTCGGGCCCGGGCCTGCCGGGCGTCCGGGCGGCGGGAGCCCGGGGGCGAAGCCGGCTCCGGAAGCGCCTGCGGCCCCTCCCCGAGGGCGCACGCGAGGACCCGGGCCTCCGGCTCGACGCCGCGCACGCGCGCGCCGCCTGGCGCCGGGGCCCGGGCGCCCCGCCTCCGAGCGGCCGCGCCGCCGGGTCCCGCCGGGTCTCCATGGCGACTGGACGCGGTCGGCTGCTGCGGCCGCGCTGGCTGGGCCTGCAGGCGCTGCGCGGGCCGCTCCCCGGCGGCGGCGAGGCCCGGGTCGGCGCAGAGGCCGCCCGGGGGTGCCCCGGGGCCTCCGGGTTCAGGTGAGGGCCCGCGCTCGAGGTGGGGCCGCCCTTCCGCGCTCCTCCGCGCGGCGCTCCCGGCCAGGATTTTTTTTTTTTTTTAAAGTTTCGTTGGTTCCGCTCTGGCACGGGTCGTAGTGGTTTTTAAACTTTTTAGTTGTGTGTGTTTTCTTTTAATTTTAATTTTTTCTTTAAGCGCGGGAAAGGTCGGAAGAATGCCGGTAGAACTTCTCTCCGTGGCGGGAACAAGGGGTGTCCTGTGTTGATCCAAGTGGAGGCACTTGGGAAGGAGACAGCGCCCTGGCACTCCCATCAGTTGGTTTGGCGGGAAGCAAGCCGCGGGGGAAGAGAGGTGCTGTCCACCAGTCCGCCTGTCTGGGGCGAGGCGCTCTGCGTGGATGTGTTCACAAAGGTCGCTGAGGCTCCTCTACTTCGTGTGTTTGATGCCTAGAGTCAGGAATGACCTTTTTTCTCTTTCAATGTAGAGACACAGGCTTCACCCATTTACATGCCTTCTTCCTCTACGACCCTCCCTTCCCCACCTTCCCCTCCAAGTAAGGCCAGCCTGCTCTTTACCTGGAGACCCCTGGCGGGCTGCCAAGGGGCACGGTCCTCTCCAGCAATGCTTTCTACAAAACCTGTGACCAAGGGCATATTGCTTGGTAAACAGTCACACTTAGATGCTTAACCCAGTTGCTTTCCTGTCTTCCCAAGTACCTGCAGAATAAGAACATTCTGGCCTAGAGGCCCTGTCTTTTCCATTTCTCTTGACTTCCAGTATCCGAAGGGTGATTCTTCTCTACCAGCTTCGTTTACTAAGTGGAAGAATAACCCATCAGAATTTACATTGTTGAAGATTCTTTTTGCCTTTGAAGTTTCTTGATCTGTAGATGCAAAAGGTGTCTTGAGTAGTTTGATTTATAATATGCGTCTTTGTGTACACACAAAACAGGATTTTATTATTACTTTACCAGCTTCAATTCTCCCTCCCCAATATCTAGTACGACATCCTCCTATGTCTCTCAGCTTTACCACAGTCTAAGAAATGCAGTCCTATTCTAACATAGTTCATCACTATAATACTGAATAAACCACAAAGTTTGTGACACAAAATGGTATCAGTGCTTTCAAAAATCCTATTATGTGGAAGAGAAAGATTGAGTTTTCTTCTGCCACTAAAGTTAATGTTTTTGTAGTGCCCTGATAGGGGAGGTAGAATGATTTTAATATGGTGATCCTTTATGCCTATAAATTGAACTTCCTGGTAAAATGGTGTAATTAAGGCCCCGTCATGTCACTAGACATAATGCCACTAAACATAATGAACCTACATTTCATCCATCTGTAGGTTCTTCCTGGTATAGGAAAGTCAGTTTCTAAAATTGTGGATTAATTGATTGATTGATTGATTGATTGATTGATTGATTGCCAACCCTGAGGCTTGAACTCAGGGCCTGGGTACTGTCCTTAGGCACTTTTTGCTCAAGGCGCTGCCACTTGAGCCACAGCAAGGTACTGAGGAATTGAACCCAAGGCTTTCTTTGTGCATGCAATGGGAGCAATCTACCACTAGGCTATACTCCTGGCCCAGAAGATGGTTATTTTTAATATCTTATTATGAAAATTTGGATATTAATAATGGATCTTTTTATTTTTTTGTTCCAGCCCTAAGGCTTGAACTTAGGGCCTGGATGCTATTGCTTGAGCTTATTTGCTCAAATCTATATCATTTGAACCACAGCTTCTGTCAGTTATCCTTTATAACACACTATATGAATGAATATCACAAACTAAGAAGTTAGATCAGAGTGAATATCAAGATGGATTAATTTATATATAGTCTAATTGATTTGATTTACTAGCCACTAAGAGTCAGGCATACACATAAGATTTCTTAAAATATTGAATGTGTTTAAAGCTATCAGGTAGTATAGAAATAAGATTTTACTGTTTTGAAACTTCAAAACTCTCAGGTGAAAATCTTTAAGTTGAAAAATGTTTTTAAATATTTTCAAATTTAGACATAAATTTGCATAAAGGCATGCAGTTTAGTCATTTGTTATATAGTCCATTACAGTGTGAAATTAGTTATAGGGAGAAATGGACTCGTGTTTTCAATAGTGACAAAAATTAAATTGATATAAAAAGAGCTCTGTCAGGGATGTGTAGCCTCTGCCCAACTTGGTACTATTAAGTTTGTTCCTTCCTTCCTTCCTTCCTTCCTTCCTTCCTTCCTTCCTTCCTTCCTTCCTTCCTTCCTTCCTTCCTTATGCTGATACTTGTACTTGAGATCTGGGCGTTGTCTGTGAGCTTTTTTACTCCAGGCCAGCTTCTGGCCATTTTTTTTTTTTTTTTTGCAGTTAATTGGAGATAAGAGTCCTAAATTTGCCTGCCTGGGCTGGTTTTGAACTGTTAACCTTAATTTCATCCTCCTGAGTAGCGAGGTGTGTGTGAGTCACCTGTGCTGGTTAAAGTTTTCTTTAATTTTTTAGTTGGAGCCTTAGGCTTCCAATCTGTGATATAGGGATTACTTGAGGTGTTTTAACTGGAGAAAGACAAAATAGCATAAAGGAGGCTTTTACATTGTAAATAAACCATGTAATAAAATAGCTTTTATTTTCCAATTAAGTGAAAGAAGACGCAGTTCTTTTTAAAGAAATAACTAAATGTTATCAGTAGAGAGTATGCCATTAACAAGTATTTGTACCATTGAACTGGATAAGTAAACCTTAGGTACTTTAAAGGAACTATATGCATTTGTGGTTGGGCAAAAGCCTTTGCTTTCAGTCAAAAATAACCAGTACCAAGGGGACTAACTTTCTTAATCATCATTTAAAACTACATTTGGAAGTTTATAGCTTAGTTGTAATCGTAGCTATTGCAGATTGCAGCTCACATCCTGCCTGGTCAGGATATAAGAGCCTCTCTTAAAAATAACCAGCGTGTGGGCCTGGAGTTTGGCCTAGTGGTTAAAGTGCTTGCCTAGCATGCATGAAGACCTGGGTTCAATTCCTCGGTACCACATACATAGAAAAAAAAAAAAAAAGCTGGAAGTGGTGCTGAGGCTCAAGTGGTAGAGCTCTAGCCTTGAGAAAGTCCAAGGACAGTGCTCAGGCCCTGAGCTCAAGCCCAGGACTGGCAAAAAAAAAAAAAAAAAACCAGCGTGAAAAAGGGCTGGAGGTGTGGCCTAGTGCAAAGAAGCTCTTTCTGTGCCTTCTTAGAAGCACAAGGGAATGCTGAACGTGGCAAATAGAAGCTGTAGGATGCTTTGGGTGCTTATGAGCAGATGTATCTCATGGTACTAACTTGGCAGTGAGCGGCCAGGTATTGACACAGCTGCTTGATCAGCTAAAAGCTCTGGGCGAAGGGCCTTCTTAATTGTGCTTCCATTAGCAGTGTGTGCTTGGAGTTGAGAATCATCTTCTGTTATATTTCCTAGTTCAGCTTGTGTAGGTTTCATAGTTAATCTTCCAGAGAGCTAATCAGCCTCCTTTTGAAGTTCTTAGGACACCTTATTTTTGCTCCTAATAATTCACATTTCCTGGGCAGTCAACTTGGTATTAAAAAAAACGCTTGATGCACAAACTACATATTCAAAACAATGGTGTTGGTAGATGGAGCGAATTGGGCAATGTATACTTTAGATTTTAGTTGCTTAAATAGCATGTTGGGAGGTGGATCAGTTGACAAATGTGTTTTGTAAATTCTTCAAGAAGCCACTTCTAGACTTTTTGGAGAGGTAGCATATCGATTGCTGGCAATGGAGCTGTCACTTTCTGTGTGTTTCAGATGCCCTTCAACTGCTAGTGAACGTCACTGGCTCTAGAGATCTTCATAAAAAGTTACTTAGGAACTCTGGAAAGAACTAACTATAAAACATTGTACCTATTTCACAAAATCTAAAAAGCTGTTAATTTTAAGATACACTATTTTATGGATTACTGAAACTTAAAGGTGTCATTCATTGTACAATATTAAGATGTGAGAAAGCTTGGGGATATGGGTCTTTGTCATAAGGTGTAGAATATTATCTATATGCTGCCATGATTAGAGTTGGAATCAGTTTCTATCCCTCAAGGAACAGTAAAGTTGTATGTATCAACAGTTCTAGTTCACAAATCTAAATTCAATTGAAGCTGGTCAGCCAGCGCATTGTAAAATCCTTTTTGTTTTCATTAAGTACATTTTGTAGCATCTCTTTGACTTGCTGGTTGCTTATAATGAGAGCAACTATTAAATCTTGGATTTAAATCAGAATAGATTGAGGCTTTACATATGCTTACTCAATGACAACCCATGTTTTATAGCCTCTTTTTCCCCCCCTCTCATCTTTTCCTTCTATCCCACCCTCCTCCCTCACTTTCTTCTCAGAAATGAAGTTTTAATGAGCAATCTTTGGCATTTATGGTCTTTCGAGGAATTTTGTAGTGGGAAACAGGTAATTCATTTGGAAATTACATTTGGATTTCCCACTTTTACTTGCAGAAAGGGACCAGGTATCAGATTTGCGGCAAGCTGTACTTGCGTGAGCCAGTATGCCAGATGTGGCCACCACTGTCAGAAGTCCTCCTTTAATTATTTTGTGTCCCTGGATGGGTAAGTAGCAGAAGTAGGGTGCCATTTTTTTGGAGGGTGGGAAGACTCTCTAGGCATACAGCTTTTGGAGAAAGTTGTAGTACAGCACATGTCAAGTTGCAGTTTTGAGCTCTCTAAGAATAGCATTGTGTAGGAAGAATGTACAACGCAAAAAGTTTGATATGAGTCATGAGCTTGTCACTATTATCCTTATTAAATGAGGTTTTTGAAACTAAACTTCTAACAGTGACAAGTAAATTGAATTTTCCTTTTATTAAAATGTTCTTTAAATTACTCACTTTTCAATTTATAAAGACCCTCAAAAAAGCAGAAAGAAGATCAGAGTGTACTTTCCTAAAGGTGTGAGAGCACTTTGAATTTCATAGCTTTCAGTAGTTTGAGATTCATTTTGTCATTATATGGTTCTATACTGTGATCCTCCAGATGAATATCCATAGAATCTTTTTTCTAAAAAAGCTTTAAAATTAATGCTAGTGGAAAATGCATATCAAAAGTGCCTCCAGAAAGTGAAAGAATAAAAAAAAAGGTATTAATTTTAGGGACTGATTACTTACTAAACATTGGATCACCTGGTTCCCTAAGTAAAAAAAATATTTTAATCATTGAAACATAAGAAGAGAGTATGCACAAACCATTTGAAGTAACTGAACATTTTTTTCTCCAATCCTTTCTCTGTAGATCCCTTCTGTCTTCATTACTTTCTGTTCATTTGCCTTTTACAGAATGCTTACAAAGGTGCTCAAAGATACATTCCTAGTAATGCCAGGCTTCTTAAGGTTCTTACAGTTTTGCAGAATTTTGCAGTTACGGGTATTGATGGGATCTGGAGAATACATCACAACATTATTTAGGCCTGTAATTGAAACGCTTCAGAAAAACCAAGCCAGAACAAAATTTTGTCTCCTTGAGCCTAGGAGGAAGTATAGTGTCCTAGTATGGGGGATATTAAGTGGGAAGATGCTTTGAGGGGCACAGGGTAGTTGAGAAGCAAGTTGACTTTTCCACTTCATTTTGCTGTGTGTGTGTGTGTGTGTGTGTGTGTGTGTGTGTGTGTGTGCGTGCGTGTGTGTGTGTGCGCGCGTGCGCGCGTGCGTGCGTGCACTGCCTTGAAACTCAGTACTGTGGCTTAAACTCAAGACCTGGGTACTATCCCTTAGATTTTTTTGTTCAAGGCAAGAGCTGTACCACTTGAACTATAGCTCTACTTCTGGGTTTTTGGTGGTTAGATAGTCATGAGTCTCACTGAACTTTCCTGCTTGGGTTGGTTTTGAACAAGGGATCCTTAGATCTTACTCTCCTCTCTTGGGTAGCTATGATTACTGGCATGAGCCATGGGTGTGTGTCTGCTGCTGCTTTTTTTTTTTTAAGGGAAAGATTCAGTGTCTTCCAAGTACTAGTTATAATGTGGCCTTTCTCCCTTAGTCATCTCACTTGAGAATAAAACACACTTTATGGTGTCCTTACTGATGTATGCTATGAGAATTGTAATAAACAGAAAAAAACAGTTGAGAAAATGATTGATGATGATGGTACAGTTTTCCTTTTATACAGGAAGAGTTTGTAATCTCCTATTTAGAGATGAATAGCCAGTTTTCTGGGTAATTTGTTATTAAGCATGGGTCTGATGCTTTCTGATGCTTTCTTCTCTTTCAGAATGCCTTCAGAGATCTTGCTGAAGATATTTTCCTACTTGGATGCTATAAGCCTGCTGTGTACCGGATGTGTGAGCAGGCGCTTCTATCATTTGGCCAATGACAAGTAAGGAGAAAACCAACATGTTTATATTTTGATGACAGTGATAGAAATCATGAAAGCTAGCAATAACTTTTTAACCATATTTTAAATTTTAAGAGAATCACTTTCAATACTATTTTTAGGTATAAATAGAAATATGCCTAATGCCATATGTAATCTCATTCTAAACAGTTACATTTATGTACTTAAAGATGGGAGCATTCTTTCATGGACTGAGAAAGTTGACTTGTTATTGCTACAACTATAAGCTGCAGCTTTGAGGGGCTCTGGCTCTGCTCACCCAAGAGCTGGACAGACTAATCCAAAATCTCCAGAAGTAGTGTAAGGACGTACCCCTAGTCTTGGCTCTGAATTTGTACACCAGATGATGTACCCTCTGCTCGTGGCAGTCAAGTAGTTCTTAGAGAAAGAAGCAGAACTAGCCATGTTAAATAGACTTCCTGCCTCCTCCCACCCTTCTCATCAAGTAAGCTTATTCTTTAGGGAGAATAAAAGAGGTTAGGAGAGGCCTTACCCCAAGAATCTTGGTTTATAGGATATCTGTTAATAAAAGTAACAAAAACAGGAATTTTTCTCTTTAATTTTGGAACACTATGGCCAAGAAACATTACCTGATACAATGGTTCTGAAATGCTAGTCCAGAAAAGACTGTTTCAGAGCAAGCCAGGAAATTAAAAAACAAACACTTGTTTTGAATCTGTATTTCCAGAGGTTATAGTTCAGTTCTTTGGAATCTACATTTTAAAATTTTCTTCAGATCATACTAATGAGGGTGTACTATGCCCTAATCTTTTTTTTTTTCTCCTAGTCCTGAGGCTTGAATGCAGGGCCTTGAATTTTCTCAATGCTAGCACTCTACCACTTGAGCCACAACACCACTTCGAGCTTTTTCTGTATATGTGGTGCCTAGAAATGGAACCCAGGGCTTTGTGCATGCTAGGCAAGCACTACTACTAAGCCACACTCCCAGCCCCTGGAAACCTTCTAATATAGGTACTCCCATTTGTCTTAGTGTCTAGGAAAAGAGTCCTATTCAGGAGTCTAATACTGATAATTTACAGAGTTTTCCCTATGTTTTGTTGTAGTGGATTTTCAGATTCTCCCCTCCCCCCCCTTTTTTTCTTTTTGCCAATATTGGGACTTCAGCTTGGAGCTGTGGGCTCTTTGCTCTGCTTTTTGTGTTCATATCTAACATTTTACCACTTTAACCATTCCTTCAGTCTAGCTTTTTTGGTGGTAAATTGGAAACAGAGTTTCAAAAACTTTTTTACCTGTTCTGGCTTTGTTGTGATCCTCAGCTTCCTATGAGTAGATATGAATTACTGGTATGAGCCATTGGTGCCTGGCGAAAGTTTCAGGTTATAGGGACTCTAGGATCTGTTTGGAGCTGGAATTTTTGTATAGGTGAGAGGTAGGGATCAAATTTAAGTCTCCTATGCACACAAGCAGTTTTGTCAGTACTATATATTAAAGAAGCTGTCTGTTCACGTGTATTTTTGGTTTCTTTGTCAAAAATGAAATGATGGAAGTGGTGTGATTTTTTTTTTTTTTTTTGCCAGTCCTGGGCTTGCGCTCAGGGCCTGAGCACTGTCCTTGGGACTTTCTCAAGGCTAGCACTCTACCACTTGAGCCTCAGCACCACTTCCGGCTTTTTCTATGTATGTGGTACCGAGGAATCGAACCCAGGTCTTTGTGCATGCTAGGCAAGCACTCTGCCACTAGGCCAAACTCCCGGCCCAGGTGTGTAATTTTTATTTCCAAGTCTTCTCTGCTCCCATTAGTCTTTGTGTTTTTTGTTACTATAGTTTTGTTGTATAATTTTAAATTTGGCATTGTGATTATTTGCTTTAAACTTGACCTGTGGAATTAGACTTTTCTTTCTTCCTTTTTTTCGTGGGAATTGATGGTTCTGAAACACTTCATTTCCAGTTGCAAGTGACTTTGGCATATGAACCAACTGATTTATTTATGGAATTGGGCTTTAAAAATTATATCTAACTTAATGTATTACTGTTTTATATATATATATATATATATGATGTCACTTAGTTAATATATTTTCTCCTTTGCTCCTAGTTTTATATGGATCAGAATCTATTCAACTGCTTTTTCACCTAAAAGATCGAATTGGAAAATTAATTCAGTAGAGGAGACGGCTATGTCTGTAAGCTTTCTATCAGTTGAGGATAAAGAAGCTGGATACTGGAAGAAAGAATATATTACAAAACAGATTACATCTGTGAAAGCAACACTAGCACAGATTCTCAAGCCTGTCAGCCCATATACAGGTCTTCCAGTGAAAACCAAAGAGGCTCTCAGGTATGTAATGTGCTCTTGCATAGTGGCCTCAGTGGCCCCCATACAGGGCTAAGAAATCTTTCCATTTACTAGACACTGGTAAAGAACACTGCCAGCTGAGGCTGTTATGTCCATGGTTATATGTACAAGGTGGATATACAGTCTAGATTGTAGGGGATTTCTCCTATATTTTTGTAAGTTTACAAAATATTTTCCTATTTCATATTTATGGCTAAGGTTTTTTTTCTTAAATGACAAAATAGAACTTATTTGTAAAGCCAGGGAGTTTGAGGTATCCTTACTGGGCAGAACCCTTGCCTTCTGTGTATATTGCCCTTTCTTAGACATCATAATATTCAGTGAGTGTATTGAAGATACTGTTGATAAAATGAAAATTATGTTGGTTATATTATGAGAATTCTTGATGTTGATAAAATAAATGTTTTGGAGGTAATACTTGAAATGATCTTTAGCTTTTGTTTTGTTTGGTAATGAGGTAAACATTGTTAGCTTTCTTTTCTTCTTCTTCAGAATCTCAGGCTTAGGTTGGGCAATTATATTGAAAGAAGAAAGTGGGAAAGAGCATATGATGCAGCATGTGGATCTTTCCTTAAATGACACATCTGTTACTGTTGTATGGTATGGCAAAACCTGGCCACGTTTAGCCACATTGTCAACCTTGGATCTGTGTGGTATGACACCAGTTTTTATGGACCGGTATAAACCCCCTGCACAAAATGCGTAAGTCCTAATGTAGTGGAAATTTCTTGTACAGAAATATTAGTTGGCTTCAGTTTTGTAATTCAGAAATACTACCATGATTTTAAAACTATACTGTATCTTATAGACGTTTTTACCATTCTGCATCACTATGGAACAGGAAAAAAATGGGGTTTTTACACTTTGTAGATACCACACTGTTGTATATTAAAAACATGAGGAACTTTAATTTAGACATAACCTGTATATAATAAAGTTAATAATAGGTGTAACTTTTTTATTTTTATTTTTATTTTTTTTTTTTGCCAGTCCTGGGCTTGAGCTCAGGGCCTGAGCACTGTCCTTGGACTTTCTCAAGGCTAGAGCTGTACCACTTGAGCCTCAGCACCACTTCCGGCTTTTTTTTTTTTTGTATGTATGTGGTGCCGAGGAATTGAACCCAGGTCTTTGTGCATGCTAGGCAAGCACTTTAACCACTAGGCCAAACTCCCAGCCCCTAGGTGTAACTTTTAAAAATTCTTAGAGACATAAAGCTAGCATGTTTTTTCTCTAGGAAATAATATATTAATTGTAGCTTAAATCTGAGGTCATAAGTTATTTCATGTGCCTTTCTCCTAAACTTTCTGGGATGTGATCTCATGCACATAACTTTCTGTGCCTCCATTTTCACTTCTGTAAGATGAAATAATACTGATGCCAGTATGGTGTGTAACATGGATGACTGCTAGGAGAAAAATTTCCAAAAATACTGTAAGATCAGATCAGTATGCTGGGCACGGAGGCTTACACCTGCAATCCTGGCTGAGATCTGAGGAGCGCCGTTCAAAGCCAGCTCCGGGCACTAAAGACCAGAGGCTCTTATCACCAGTTAACCACTAGAAAATGGGAAGTGGCGCTGTGGCTCAAGGGGTAGGGCAGTGGCTTAGAGCTGAAAAGCTCAAGAACATTGCCCAGTTCCAGAGTCCAAGCCCCACGACTGATCACCCCCCCCCCCCAAAAAAAAATCAGATCAGTGTACCTCAAAGAGCACTAATTATTATCCTGTTGTCAGGTGGTTTTTACATTGAAAGTTGATCATTTTTCCTAAAAGCTGGCTGTGCCATGATGGAATATTCATCTCTAGAGCAAGCTAATGAATAGATCATAATCTGTTGCAAATGCAAAGCTAAAATCAGCCTTTTCCTTAGTTGGTGTCCGCCAACCTCCCATCTCGTTTACCTGTCTCAGTTCCCTTTGACCTTCTACCAGCATTTTCTCTATCACTTTTCTTTCTGTCCTTACACACTACATTTCCAAGGGTCTCCCTCCTGTTTGTTGCAGTGGACAGTTTCTTTCTCTTTCCCTGGAGCTAGGGAGGTCTGTGTTGGACCTCTCTGTGACCCTTCCATCTTTTCAAGACTGTGTGCTGATTAGTGAGCTCTCTATATTCTGCAAGTGTGAGGAAACTTGGATCTCACACTGCCAGTGAGTGAAAAAAGCTAAGGGAAAGCATCTTGGTCTTGAGTTAAAGTCCTGTTAGAGAACCCCCATAATAGAATAGGACCCCCCAAAATAGAATGTTTAAAAAATTGACACAAGAAAAACTACCTATGATTTAAAAATGCTGGAATTGACTGGAGGAGTTCATTGAATGTAATTTGTTTTTATTAGCCTTGAATGAACTGTGCTAAACTAAACTAAGGAATGTGTTTAGTGGGCCACCTTTCATTTGCAAGAATAAAAATCCTTGTCCTCATCTGGGTGACATCTAGGAAGATACTTTGGAACTTGAATGTAGGTCTTCTTTTCTTCCCTGTTTCTTTTATGAAGTTCTTTTGTGGAAAAGTAAAAGCTATAGTTTGTAAATTGAATTTCCCTGAAATTCTATTTCTAGTTGGATTGTTAGGTTTTCTTCCTTGATAGGTTTACAGTTTATGTTATCCTGTTTTATGTTTATGTTATGCTTGTGTAAATGTGCACCTCAGTGTGTCAGTGGTCATTGGATAAGAGTTTCATGGACTTTCTGCCTGGGCTGGCTTCAAACTGCAGCCCTCAGATTTTTAGCCTCCAGAGTAGCTAGGATTAGGCCTCACCAGTGCCCCATGACTCCAGAGCACTGTCCTTAGACTTTTTTTTTTTTTTTTTTTCCAGTCCTGGGCTTGAGCTCAGGGCCTGAGCACTGTCCTTGGACTTTCTCAAGGCTAGAGCTCTACCACTTGAGCCCCAGCACCACTTCCGGCTTTTTTCTACATGTGGTACCAAGGAATCGAACCTGGGTCTTCATGCATGCTAGGCAAGCACTTTAATCACTAGGCCAAACTCCCGGCCTGTCCTTGGACTTTCTTAAGGCTAGAGCTCTACTTGAGCCTTAGCACCACTTTTTTTTTTTTTTTTCTATGTATGTGGTATAGAGGAATAGAACCTGGGTCTTCGTTCATGCCAGGCAAGCACTCTACCACTAGGCCAAAATCCCAGCCCCCCCCATCATAGATTTTTATGTCTATGTAGTTATGTTTATATCTCTAAGACTGTGTCTGTAACCTTGGGTAAACCAAATATTGAGCCATGACTCCCAACTTTTTAAAAAAATTTGGTCTCACTGGGCTCAGTGGCTCCCACCTGTAATCCTAGCTACTCAGGAGGGTGAGATCTGAGGATCACAGTTCAAAGCCAGCCTGGGCACTGAAGTCCCTGAGATGCTTATCTCCAGTTAACCACTAGAAAACCGGAAGTGGTGCTGTGGCTCCAGGGATAGGGTGGTAGCCTTGAGGCTGAAGAGCCCAGGGACAGTGCCAAGGCCCAGAGTTCAAGCCCCTTAATCATTACCACCACCACCAACAAAAATATTTGATCTCTTAGATTGTGGTCTTACTGCCTTTATAATTTTCCAACTAACTCTAGGTTAGTGGAACTGTAAGACTTTTGATTCATCATTGTAGACCTATTGGTAGGACTTGTTAAATGCTACTGAGTTAACGTTAAGTCTTAGGCTGAGAAACAGTGAGACTTCCTTTTCTTACATGCTCTTGGGCAATGAGAATTTGAATTCAGTGTATCTCCTTCATAAAAAGATGTTGTTTTAAATTGATTTTCAGTTTTCACAGTCTGAGTTTTTCCTGATAACTTTGAAAGGCACATGTGTTTTCATATAGTTTGCTGTAAGGACCTACTTTAATGCTACTTAAAGTATTTTATCTTATATGTTATTTTACTCACTTGGTATTTATTTTTGATTGTAGTTTTAGGAAGAAAGAGTAGAAAATGATTTTTATCACTTTATCATCTTAATTGTAAAACTTACTTCTGGTAGACAATTTGAGAAACAGCAAGGGGAAAGTGAAGAAAGACAATAGGATGAGAATCGTATATATCTGTTCTGCCTTTTATTTATATAAGTTTTTGTGTCCCAATCTAGAAATAAGCCACTTTAGACACATTAGTGTATATATATATAAATTGCTCTTCAAAGATATTTTTAGGTGCAATAATGAGACTTGAAATGATATCTATGTATATCTGTACACACACACACGCACGCACGCGCACACACACACACACACACACACACACACACGTATACGCACAACTCATTTCTCTTTCTCCTTTCTTTGGTATGGATGTTCAAAGACCACGGTGGCATTCTTTAATTGCAAAGTACAATCTGAGTCATCTAACTGAATCTGCCATGATTGGCTGTGACAGACTTGTTCGGATTTTCTGCCTAAACCCTGGCCTCCTGGTGGGGTTGTGGAAGGTAAGACATGTCTCATATGTACTGTGTCATTTCTTCACCACAACTTGGCAATTACATGTCATTCTGTGAGGTTGAATATGAACTTCTTGGTGAGTTTTTTGTAGGTTCATCTTAACAACCTGATCTTGCTGGCTATGTGACCCTCTGAGATAGTACTGAATTGTGCTACTATTCTGCTGTCACACGTGGGAAGCCACCTCCTCCTGCCTATATTTGTTAACATTATTTCTTTAATGTCAGGGTATTATCTCCTGCTGCCTTCCAATATATTTTTTTTCCTGTTGCTTTCATGATCTCTTTCTACCAGAACCCCACTTACTAAAGCTTGTGTCCTGGAAGTGGCATGGGGCATACTCTGCTTTTCATTGTCAAGTGTCTATAAATGACAATGTAAAAATCAGAATGATATGATGTACCTCTAGTATAGTATAGGCTTGTTTATGTTTGTGTCTTTGCCACATGGCAGTTTTAAAGAGAAGCTCACAGATAAGAATCTGAGCGTGGTAGTGTGTCTCTGTAGACAATGTCTAGACAGAATCAGAGTCTGTAGTTCCTTGAAGCTTCATACTCTTCTACCTTGCCAGTTGTGACAGTCATTGTTAGTTCTCTTTATGTTGAGGGTGACGTGGGTGAGGCAGAAGTTTGCTTGCTGAACATATCTTGAGCTGAATTCTTGGATCCATGTTGCTTACAGAATTACAAGGACTGTTGTCCTCTGTGTGGCTACTGGAGAATGGCCCTATCAGGTTTACTCCTCAGGTTTCTATACCAGTCAGCATTGCTGTGGATCTGGGAGAGTTGGGTCAGTTTCTTTTTGCTCTTTAATCTGACAGGCAAATGGCAATGCCAAATCTAATTATTCCCTCTGCATTTGCCAAATCAAGTGGCAGTATAGAAAGGAGCATTATGCCAGTAATGTTCAGTCATGTTCATATGTGTGAGATGGAACTGTTATCTGCAAATGTGTTTTACAGTGCTGTTCTTATCTCTAAAAAGAGTTTGAAGCATTCTGGAATCGACAGTATATCAATAAATGTTTTTGCAATTATTGTATATAATAGAATATTTTGGTGTCTCATGAGCACTAGATTGTTAATTCTTTTGGAAATACATGTTCTGTATATGTGTAAATTATGGTTTTACTGTCAGGTTGATATGTGAATCTTATTAGATAATACTGTATTAGTAGTAATAATGATTATATTGAGGTGATCATTAGTTCAAAGAATCCGCATGCATCTGCAAGTTGAATTCTATGATATTCACAATGACCTTGTGAAAAATTTAAAGTATTTCAGTTGAAAAATATATTTTTTTCAATTAACTTTTCAGGAGGAGGAAGAGCTGGCTTTTGTCATGGCAAATCTTCATTTCCATCACCTTGTGGAGCGGAGCACATTGGGCTCAGCCACTCTGTATGTATCTGTATGTGGGTGTATGGTCAAATATAGAGTGTTAGAAGTTGATACCATCTAAACTTCCAAGAATAGCTACAGAGATATTGTACTTTTAGTTTGTAGACACATGCCAGTAGGCACAATTAGTTATCTGTTGCTGAAATAGTTGCATTATTCGTGATTATATATTTATTTACCCTAGGTTAAGGAATTGGTACTTAGTAGAATATTTATAAGGTAGGAGTATTTCATTACTATAAGATGCCACCACTGTTCATCAAGTTCTTGCACTTAGTGAATATTCGTATTTTGTGAAGCGTGCAGACCTGTACCTCAAACTGAATCTGGCCTGCAGATGTGTTTTGTTTGGGTGTGTTTTATTTGTATATAATTAGAAGGGGAGCATATTTTCCATTCCCCTTCAGCCTCTTACACCTGTGGACTTAGATGCTTTCTTATTCACTTTTTAAATGTTATTTTAAAAGCTTCTGGATGCTTTCAAGTGTGTTAATCTTTATGTGGTAAGGTTTTTCTTATTGAAAGATTTGTTTCTTCTTGGCCTGAGATTTGCCTGGGTTCCTAACATGTGAATCTGTTGTTTTATGTGTTCATCTACTAACTAAGTACCTTAATCCCTGGCCACTGAGAAGAATGCTGAGGTCAGAGTGACCTTTAATTGCTGTCCTGGGGTTGGTCTCAGAAATCACATTCACTGTGGCAGTTCTATATCTGCCTATGGAACTCATATCTCTGCCTGTTTTTTTTTTTTTTTTTTGGTGGGTCATAGGACTCTTTAGCTCAAGCTACTGCCCTACCCTTGAGCAGAGCCCCACTTCCCATTTTCTAGAGGTTAATTGAAGATAAGAGTCTTAGGTTCTTTTGTGCCTGCGCTGGCTCAGATCTCAGCCTCCAGAGTAGCTAGGATTATAGGGGTGAGCCACTGTGCCCAGTTTAACCCAGGTAGTTAATTTCTGATATTGACAAATTTGTGTATGTGTTTTTCAGCCCATATGAACTTCCTCCTCACAGTCCCTTTTTGGATGACAGCCCAGAGTATGGACTGAATGGCTATCAACTCCATGTTGACATGCACGGTGGTGGTGTTTTCTACCTGTGTGGCACATTTCGGAATCTCTTCTCCAAGAAAGGTGAAGTTAATTAACTCTTGTTTCATTTTGAAATTAAAAGGTTGTAGAGAACAGGGAAGCCATTTTGTATGTGAGTTAAGAACTATCTTCCTACTGGCTACAGTATAATCTATCAGTACAGCTGTGTTCCCTGACACAGGACATGTGTCCCTCATCTAGGACATGTGCGTTTCTTCACCAGAGCAAATCTCTTTAGCTTCTGGCTCTGTGTCCCTCATCATCCCCCCTCTCTTACCTTCTGGATATGACCTTCATTCATCTTTTCTTCAGATATTTCCTTATTGTTCTCCTCCCTTATCTTCCTGTCTTTCTCAGAAATATGGTTAATATAGCCACAAAGCAGTGAAAATAAAGGCAAACTACCCTTTCTTCTGGATGTACTGCATCAGTTATTTCTGCCAAAAATGAGAGAGAGGCAAGGGTAGTTAAAGGAAAGAAAAGAACTTGAGCTCATCCAGAGAAAAGTTGGGTAGAATGAATGCCTTCATTCTCTCTGTTCTATTGATCAATTAGTTTCCTTTTGACACCATTTTGCTATATCCTATAAACTTGGTGTAAAGACTTATCTATATTGAAGTTGAACATTTATGGTAAGCATATTTTATAGGAGAAATATATACTGTGTTATACTTCTTAAGAGTCATATATCATCAAGTTGTCCTGTTAACCATACTGAATTTTGTCATTTTGTTTGGAAGATGGACACTAGATCTCTTCAATGTAAAGGCAATCTTTTCCAAACACAGTATTCTCTACAGTTTTCTGCTTAAAGGACCTGACATCCATTAATGATCAATTTCTTTTGAGTTCAGGAAATGTTGGTTTCCTTATTGCTGGGTTTATTAGTTGAACTTTATAAAACATGTTCTTTCATCAGTGGATAAACTATGCACTGGGTACCTGTAGCTCATACCTGTAATTACTCAGGAGTTTGGAATCTGAGGTCTGTAGCCTGTAAGTTCTCATCTCCAATTAACCACCAAAAAGCTAGAAATGAGGCTGTGGTACAAGTGGAAGAGATGGAGCCTTGAGCATAAAAGTTCAGGGACAGCATCCAGGCCCTGAGTCAAGCTCCAGTACTGTACATGCACACATACAGAAAAAGTAGGATTCATGCTTAATTGTTTCCCTTTTAACTACCAATTTCCGGATTAAGATGATTGCCATTTACTATGGTAGTAATGATTTTGAGCTCCCTTTTCCTTTTTCTACTCCCTGTCTTTTATACTTTTGACTCTAGGATTTTTTTTTTTTTGTTGTTGTTGTTGTTGGTTGTGGGGCTTGAAATCTCTTCCTGGGTGTTGTCCCTGAGCCCTTCAGCTCGAGGCTACTGCCCTACCCTGTCAGTCTGTGAGTCAAGGGCCACTTCAGTTTTCTAGTGGTTAATTGGAGATAAGAGTCTCTCATTCTTTAGGGTCTTTAGTGCTTGGTCTGGCTTTGAATAGCAATGCTCAGATCTCAGCCTCCAGTGTAGCTAGGATTACAGGCACCCGCTGCCTGTAGGAATTTTATGTATTTGATAATCATCAGTTACAGGCATTATTCTTTCTGAAGCTAAAATTGTCACTCCTTTGACCAGTGGGATGTACTTTCAGCTGGCTCCATGCCCTTCAGATTCCCCTTCATTAGTCTACTGGCCCCCTTCATCTTTTTTTTTTTTTTGTTGATGTTGTTGTCAGGTTTTTTTTTTTTTAATTTTTTAAATTTTTTATTGTAATTAGTAAAAGGGTTACATGATATTTGCCAGATAGAAGGTGCATTAATTCACATACATTGATACCCTTTCACATGTCTTGGTACCCATTTGTTGTCAGGTTTGAACTCAGAGCCTGGGTACTATCTCTACTTTTTAATTTGTAATTTCTTAAATAGGGATTTGAAGATATTGATTCAAAAAGTTTGCTCTTATGGGCCAGGGGTGTGGCCTAGTGGTAAAGTGCCTAGCATGAAGATATTGTTTCAAAATGTTTGTTTTTATGGGCTGGGAGTGTGGCCTAGTGGTAGAATGCTTGCCCAGCATGCATGAAGCCCCAGGGTTGGATTCCTCAGTACCACATACACAGAAAAAAGCCAGAAGTGGTACTATCGCTCAAGTGGTAGAACACTGGCCTTGAGAAAAAAACCCAAGGACAGTGCCAAGGCCCTGAGTTTAAGTCCAAGGACTGATTTAAAAAAAAAAAAAGGTTTGCTTTTATAATACAGAGACATTTAGTGCTATACATTTCTATCCAATTACTGCTTTAGTGGTGTTACACCTTCGTTTTATTGTCATTTCTATTTATGTATCAGTCAACTTTCTGTCTCTGTAACAAGTACCTATTATACTCAACCTCTGAAAAATAAAGCTTTATTTTGATTGTTGGTTTTAGAGGTTCTAGTTCATCATTGGAAGACATCGAGTGAAATGAAGGAATGGGAAATCAAGATAGAGTAATTTGTCTCTCTTTTTTCTTTTTTTTTTTCTGATCAAGCTGCGAATTTTATTTTTCACACAGGGGCTCATATGCCTCTTCAGGAGAGGCAAGAGGGGGTTGGGGTACTGCTCAGGGTATGTCTCTCTTTTTTCTTCTCACAATAAGAAGGCTTCCCATATGATCTCAATTGCATTTCTTCTTTATTCATTTCTAGAAGAGTCACCAGAGGGCACTATTGTCATCACAGTTTATAATATTTAAAAAAAAACAAAAACAGCTAGAATGTCCTTTATAGTTGTTGAGAAACTCTCTTGGTACCTGTGGTATATTTAGTGAATTTCAGCTGTGTCATTGCAGTTGGGGATGACAGAACTTTGCACCTATTCTATTATTCACTTTCTCCATATCAAGGAGAAAATGTTTTATCATTATGCCCCTAGAATTAAGTAGCTCTGTGCTCTCTGCTCATTGTTAGTGAGACGTGAGAAAACTGGCCTGTCCCTAATGAGGCAGTTTTGATGGAATGTCAGAGTAAAAAGGTTGACTTTTTTGGTTCCTTTGTTAGAAGATACTTCTGGAATGGCGAGATGAGCCAGGCATGAGAGGAGACAAAATTCTTACCCCTTATGAGGTGTAATGTGGAGAGCTTTGTGGGGCAGACACTGGCACATGCTGGGAAGGTGGTCTTGGAGCTCTGAAATGGCTCTGAACAGGGATACTGAAGAGTTGTTTGAGGTTGGTGGTGAGGAATAAAGCAACCACACTTCAGTGTTCGGACCCACATGCATCCAGGTCCAAGGTCATCTATGAGTAGACAGGAAAAATGTTAGTATCACTGGAGTTGACTATGCAGGGAATGCAAAGAATATGCAAAGAATGAATGATATGTTTATTTTCAGATAGTATAGTCTGAAAATAGAATAAGTTCCAGCAATTTGATTCTGTCTACCTCTTTTTTTTTTTCTTTGTGGACCATGGGGCTTGAACTCAGCCTGGGGAGCTCAAGGATGCCGCCCTACCCTTGAGCCAAGCCCCACTTCCCATCTTCTAGAGTTTATTTATTTTTTTGCCAGTCCTGGGCTTGAGCTCTGGGCATGAGCACTGTCCTTGGACTTTCTCAAGGCTAGAACTCTAGCACTTGAGCCTCAGCACCATTTCTGGCTTTTTTTTCTATATATGTGGTACCAAGGAATTGAACCCGGGTCTCCGTGCATGCTAGGCAAGCACTTTAACCACTAGGCCAAACTCCCGGCCCCCCATCTTCTAGAGTTTAATTGGAGATAAGAGTCTCAGGTCCTTTTGTGCCTGGGCTAGCTTTAAACCTTGATCCTCAGATCTCAGCCTCCTGAGTAGCTGGGATTACAGATGTGAGCCACCATGCTGGGCTGTCTACCTTTTAGTAACATTTTTTTGAATTAAATATACTTTAATTTTCTTAACTATCCCATGTAAGATGTAAGGTTCTCTGAATTCTTTGCTTTTCAGTTCATGAAGCTAAAGCAAACAGGAAGTCCTTTGTTAGCTCTTGGTACCTGGGGTCAGATTCTTAGTCCCAGAGGCCGAGGCTAGCTGAGTGACAGATCCTCTGTGATGATTATTGCTTTACTGTGATGTTTTTACTCATCTTGAGGTTGTAAATGATGCTCTGCGGTTCTGATTTCAAAAATGGTTTTAGCAGCCTAGCTCTTAAATGTGAACACCAAGTTCTTTTCTGTTTACCCTTCACTACCTTCTCAGATCAGAACATGTTCCGTTCTGTGTGATCAGGAGTGTAGTAGATCTTTTAAGTTTATAATATGCCATTTATATTTCTGGACATTATTGTCCTTCCGTAGGAACTTGGGAGGTTTCTCTGCCTCTCTACCAGAGAGTAATTATCACTGTGTTCTTTCTTCTTCCTCAGTGGTTTGATTACTTGCAACTTTATGATATTCCTTCCCCAAGGAACTAGGAAATTTCCTTCCTTTGTATTTTTATGATTCTTCAACTTGACAAAGTCATGGCAATATTAAAAGTTTAAAAAATGGACCTACACAACCTCTTTGAAGAAAAATTTATGATCCTTGAACCAGAACATACTTGCTGCCTGTCTTTTGTGTATTGTTGGTGAAATTAAGCTACGAGGAAAATTAGGTGAGGAAACATTTTGCTACCTGAATTGAATTTATGAGAGACAAGGGGGTAGAAGGATAAAAATAAATACTGAAAGAATAATTTGTAATAGAGCTCAAGGTAAGCTTATGAAGGTGCTGTGTATGTTTCCTCATATACAATTTGTTTTGTATTCATAGAAATACAAGTGGACAGTTGACAGGGCCACAAAACCAGCCCAAAGTTTAGTGATTTCCCTAGGTGGACTTACAGGACTTAGGTGACAGATTGTTTCAGTGAACTACTACAGAGCAAATTCAGTGAAGAGGAAAGGTACGTGAAGTCCAAAGGGGCCTTGCATTTCCAAGAATCCTCTTCCTGTGGAGTCATAGCTGTTTCATATTTCAGATTTTTATTTTATTATTTTTTTGTAAAGACTTTGGAGCTTGAACTCAGGGCCTTGGATAGTCCCTGAAATTTTATGCTAAAGGCTACTACTAGAGCCACACCCCACTTCTGGCTTTTTTGGTTCTTAGAGATAAAGAGTCTCATAGACTTTTCCTGAACCATGATCCGCAGATTTCATCCTCCGGAGTAGCTAGGATTACAGGCATGATCCACTGGTGCCCATGGGAAGGCAGAGTTTCATTGCAGGGTGGTCATGTTGGCTTCTACTATCTAGTACTACCACTTTTCCTGATCCTAGAAAAGAGGATGTTTAGCATAACTCACATAGTACAATTAGGCACAGTGAATCATCCTTACCTGCTAAGAAATGGTAGGAGAACACTTTTCTCCTACTAGATAAGTTCCTAGACATAGAGTCAGCAATGTAAACAGGCCTTATGAGTAGAATAGTCAGATTCAGGCCTGCTATATTAGTATTTTCCTGTTCAACTCTCCTTTAACATTTTTATGAGATTATTGGGTAGTTGTGTCTTTGAAGTGTAAATGGACCTTGCTAAAGGGCCTGATCAGCAATGCAAAGTATAAAGGATTGTATATTTATTTGATCTTAGTATCAAACTAATTATTACCAATTTTCAGAAGCTGAAGGAAAAAGATTTTGCACAGTACAGAATATTGTACCCTTATCAGTATTGATAGGAATAGTCACAGTAGAGAAGCAGAGGGAAGTTATTTTGAATAGCAAAATATGTGTCTCCCTTCATTTGACTTTTTAATAATTATACTTTAATTTTTAGAGCAGTTTTGGGTTCACAGCAAAATTGGAAGGAAAGTACAGAGATTTCCTATACTGCTATTCTCTGTTACAAAGAAGATTTAATATCTCCATCAGAGTAGAACGTTTGTTATAGTTGTTCATCACAAATTGGCACATCATTATCACTTAAAGACCATAGTTTATAGTAAATTTGGACTTGGCATTGTGTATTTTATGGGTTTGGATAAATGTTATATAGCTACCATTAAAGTATTAGATTACTTTTACCTTAAAAGTCTTTTGTCGGTCAGGAATTTGGCCTAGTGGTAGAGTGCTTGCCTAACATGCATGAAGACCCAGGTTCGATTCCTTGGTACCTCATACATAGAAAAAGCCAGAAGTGGTGCTGTGGCTCAAATGGTAGAGCTGTAGCCTTGAGAAAGCCCAAGAACAGTGCTCAGGCCCTGAGTTCAAAGCCCCAGGACTGGTGCAAAAAAAAAAAAATCTTTTTTCTTCTATCTGTCTCTGCCTTCTTCTTCTTCTTTTTTTTTTTTTGCCAGTCCTGGGCTTGAGCTCAGGGCCTGAGCACTGTCCTTGGACTTTCTCAAGGCTAGAGCTCTACCACTTGAACCTCAGCACCACTTCTGGCTTTTTCTATGTATGTGGTACCGAGGAATCGAACCCGGGTCTTCATGCATGCTAGGCAAGCACTTTAACCACTAGGCCAAACTCCCGGCCCTGTCTCTGCCTTCTTATACTATATGTGAGACTACAGAGACTCTTTCCTTATAGCCCTGTACATCCCCCTCATTAATGGTCTAAAATATGAGACTGTCTTGATTTTTAAACTTTAAATAAATATTTAATCATTTCTTAAAGAGAACTCACAAAGTCATTCCTGTTAGTTAGGGCTACCACATTTCAACTTATCCCTTCTTCCTATTCAGAAGTCTTTTAATCAATTCTTCCTAGTACCTCTTTACATTTTACATAAAGGGTTTAAAAATACCATCTGGTATCTTCCTCCTCTACCCTTATTCTTGGGATATGTTAAGGAAAATCATCACTCTGTTGTGCTTCCTGATCTTCTTTTGCTGTTACATCTTCATGGAATCACAAGCTCTTTATATTCTTGTGTTTTTCTCTATTTCTCTGAAACAGAAGAAAAAAGTCTTACCTCTTTCCAAAATGAACTTTCCTTTTTTTTTTTTTTTTTTTTTTTTTTTTTTTTTTGTTGTGTGGCTTGAATTCTGGGCCTGGGCCCTGTCCCTGAGCTCTGCAGATCAAGGCTACCGCCCTACCCCTTGAGCAACTTTCGGTTTTCTAGTGGTTAATTGGAGATAAGAGTCTCAGACTGGCTTTGAACTCTTGGAACTGAGATCCTCAGATCTCAGTCTCCTGAGTAACTAGGATTATAGAGTGAGTCACCACGCTCTACTTAATTTGTTTTTCTAAATATATCTACTTAATCTCTGCTGTGGGACCTTTATTTAGTCATTTGTTCTTTACTTTTTTCACCATCTCAAATCTTTTTCCATCATTCATAAAAATTATTTTACAAAATACCCCAACTTCTGAATTAGGCAATTTTTAAGTTGAATGCTATGAAACACTGGATAACTCACAATGGCTTAGCAAGAGGAGATCATGTTGTTAAGTATTCTTAGTTCAAGTACATGATACAGTCTCATTCTTGTCATGACATTGGACATGTAGATGTTTCCTTCTCTCTTCTCTTTCCTCCCTACCCCTCCCCTCTCGTGTGTGTGTGTGTGTGTGTGTGTGTGTGTGTGTGTGTGTGTGTGTGTGTGTGTGTTGGTTGTGGGGCTTGAACTCTGGGTTTGGGTGCTGTCCCTGAGCTCTTTAGCTCAAGGCTGGCATTCTACTACTTTGAGCCACAGCACCACTTCTGGTTTTCTGGTGGTTAATTGGAGCTAAGTCTCACAGACTTTCATTCCCAGGCTGGCTTTGAACTTCAATCCTCAGCTCTCAGCTTCCTCAGTAGTTAGGATTACAGGCATGAGCCACTGGTACCTAGCTAACATGTTTCTTTTTTATTTCTTGTTATGGTTCTGTTTGGTATACCTTTTTCAGTAAGGTTCGAGCTTTCATTTCAGCATTATTTACCATACCTAAGATTTGGAATCAACTCAGATGATCCTCAGAGTATAAACTGATAAAGAAAATGTGGTATATATACATAATGAAGTTCTATGCTTCCATCAGAAAGAGTGACATTCATAAGGACATGGAAAGAGTTGGGAAAAAATTAGGTTTCCCTCAATATGCCTATAAATCTACAAGTTAATCCAATGGGTAGTAAAAGACAAATACTTACACTTGGACATGATTAATTAAACAGAACTCTAAGCATTCATACAGTGAGAACAAAGAGGATATTCTGAGGAGATCATAATGGCTCAATTGCTATGTGCATATAATCATGTAAGATGATGCTTATCAAAATGAACTCCAAGAAATGGAAGCAAGAGGTTTTTTAAAATTGTACCATTTGAATTTATTCTCTCTCCCTCTCTTCCCCCCCTCCCTCTCTCTCCCTGTTGTCACTGCTTTTGAATTCTGTACCTTTATCATTATAAAAGCACTGTTGTTCAAGTAGTAGAGTGCTTGCCTTTAGGTTCAGGCCGAGTGCTCAAGTGCAAGCCCCGGGACTAGCAAAAAAAAAAAAAATTATCTAATTGGGGAAGAGATGGGGAACCACAGAAATGTGGAGCATAGGGTGAAGCAATTCAGTGGTGGTAGTTACTAGAGGTTATGTTGGAAGTGAACTTTTACAACTTGGTAGGTGTACGGGTATTTGGAGGGGAAAAAGTGCGAGAAAATGAGGGATGGGGTAATGCTGTTCAGAAAGAAATGTCCTCATTACCTGACTTATGTAACTGTAACCCCTCTGTACATCACCTTTACCATGAAATTTTAATTAAAAAAAAGACAAGCTTTTCTTGTGTGAGGTCACTCTCTGCCTTAGTTCTGAGGCTCCACATCTGAGGGGATAGATATCCCTTCAAGAGTTTCATTGTATTTCCTTGGGACTGGTTGGGCCATGAATTTATCTCTGACACAGTGGATAGCTGGGTGAAAAGTGGGCTTAATAAGCAAGCCTAGCTTCTTCCACCGGATATATACCAGCCTGACCTGCTGTGTTACTATCAGAGATACTGGGATACCCTTAACAAAAGAAGCAGAACAAGTGTCAAAGAATGCAAAACTAGTATTTGTATATTTTCACCTATGCTTCCAAGGAAGGACTTGTTCATAGGCAAAGAAAATAGAATTGAGTCTTGGAAGATGCCAGTCTGAACATTTCCTTGAAGGCTGACGATGTTAATCACTTTTTATTGTATCTATTGGCCATTTGTATATTATTTTTTGGAAATATTTCCTGAATCCTTTTGATTGAGGATATAAAAGGATATATCTGTAAACTTACAAAGATCCTTTTATATATGTGAATTATATATATTATATGTATAACTCATATACAATTTTATTTGATAAAATCTGATTTATCAGTTTATTTCCTGTTTATTGTTTACTCCTATCTAATAGTCTTTTCCTTCCTGGTTGCAAAATATTCTCAGTTGTTTCTTCTAGCAGTTTTAGAGTTTTAGCTTTTTCTTTTAAGTCTTTGACTTAAAAGCAGTTAATTTGTGTACAGCACAAGGTAAGAGCTGAGGTGTTTATTTTCATGCTGTACAGTTCTTTGTGTACTATTTGCTAAAAAGACTTTCTTTTGTGATTGGATTACTTTGTTTTCTCTCAAATATCAGTTGCTTGAAAGAGTATAGGTCTGTTTCTGAACTTGTCTATTCTATTGATGTATTATATATCCTTAGAAGCAGTACCACAGTGTAATGTTTCGAAGTCAGCTTTTCCCTTTTCAAGATTGCTTTGGTTATATTAGATCTTAGTATTTTCACGTGACATTTAGAGTCATCTCATGAATTTTTATTATTTATAAATTTAAATGACTAATCTATTAAAATGCCTGCTGGGATTATGATAGTGATGACATTAAGTCTATAAGTAAATTCAGATAAATAGACATCTTAACAGTATTGAGAATTCCACTCCATGAACATAGGTCTCTTTTCTGCCTGACAGTGGACCTTGCTCTTTACATAGAGTGTCATTATTGAAATAAAGCATGAAAGTGTTTCAGTACATTTAGCCTGACAAGTATCATGAGTTACCCTGGAAGGTTTAATCTTTATTATTGGTTCCATTGGTCTTCACAAAGCCTTACAAAGTACTTTCTATTTATATTCCTGGTTTGCTCAGTTTGGAACTTGACTGTGGTTACACAGCTAGCAAATATCTGGGCAGAATTTTTTTTATTGTAATTGTAATTAATAGAAGGGTTACATTATATTCACCAGAAGGTGCATTACTTCACAAACATTGATACCCTTTCCCTTGTCCTGGTCCCCATTTCCCTCCCCCCACCCCTGCCCCTCATCTTGTTTTTCCCCCTTTCCTATCCTATTTCAAATAACCAAATAAGCATATATCAATATATTAGATAACAAGGTGAAATACTGTAACAATTTGAGATAACCAAGGGACAGTCAAAGAGATGAGAGATAACATAGTACAATCACTCATATGGCTTTTGTTTCCATATCCTAGACGTCCTTTCATTTAGTGTCATCCTATATGGCCTTGTGTATCTAGGTTTTGCTCTATTGTAAATCTCTGCTAGGAGAGTCCAAGGTTTCTACTGATTATGACAAATGAGGGAAACCAGTGAGCTATGTTCCTCTGAGTCTGGCTTACTTCACTTAATGTGATTTTTTTCTAAGTCTTTCCATTTCCTTACAAATGGGGCGATGCCATTCTTTGACAGCAGCATAGAATTCCATTGTGTATAAATACCACATTTTGTTGATCCACTCATCAACTGAGGGACATCTGGGTTGGTTCCATATCTTTGCTATGGTAAATAGTGCTGCAGTGAACATCATTGTGCTAGTGGCTTTAGTATGTCCTTGTTTCTGGACGATTGGATAAATGCCAAGTAATGGAATTGTTGTGTCATAGGGGAGCTCTATGTTTAGTCTTTTTTTTTTTTTAAAGTCTTTATTTTCCTATCATTTCTTTTTTTTTTTTTCCCAGTCCTGGGCTTGAGCTCAGGGCCTGAGCACTGTCCTTGGATTTTCTCAAGGCTAGAGCTCTACCACTTGAGCCTCAGCACCACTTCTGGCTTTTTTCTATGTATGTGGTACTGTGGAGTCGAACCCGGGTCTTTGTGCATGCTAGGCAAGCACTTTAACCACTAAGCCAAACTCCAGGCCTATGTTTAGTCTTTTGAGGAACTGCCATACTGCTTTCCATAGTGGTTGAATGAGTTTGCACTTCCACTAACAGTGTAGTAGTGATCCCTCCTAGCCACATCCCCTCCAGCATCTGTTGTTATTAGATTTCTTGATCATGGCCATTCAGACAGGAGTCAGGTGGAATCTTAAAGTTGTTTTGATTTGCATTTCTTTTATGGCCAGAGATGTCGAGCATTTCTTCATGTGTCTATAGGCCATTCTTATTTCTTCTTCAGAGAAGACTCTCTAAGTCTTTAAAAGCTCATGTTTTTGAGTGTATTGTCATAGAAGCCATAATGCTGATCCTCAAATTGTATTTTACTGTATTTTGAGAATGGTCTTCTGAACTGACAAGGTTAGCATGTAAGGTTAGTACCTTCAACAGCAGAATTTATTCTGAGAAGTTTAAGAGCACAGGAGTGTAGTAAGAATATATTGGCTCCATTTTTTTTTTTTTCATTTACTTGTCTGCTTCATGGTAAGGCTTCTTTTCTGGAAGCATTACCGTATAACTCCAGGGTACACTCTACAGTTCCACCCCCATCTGTCAAAGAGTACTGTTTCTTTGTTACTATATTTGTCAGAGGATGACCTTTCTCATTCACCACACACTTAGGATGCCAAGTATCCAGGGGCATGTTTGTCTTGTTGAAAGCACTCTGGCTGCTCTACAGTGGCAGAATATCTGCTAATAATAAAACAGCTGATTTTGCGCCCTACAAGGGTCTCACATTTACTAGCGCAGGGAGTTGGCATTGCTCTTATCCATCACAAGAAGCCTGGAAAGCAACTGTGTGTACCATGTGGACTGGTGCCTCCTCCGTGATGGGTGGGTTGCTAGTGTCCTTTGGTACACTTCCGAGAGGAACAGGGTTTGGTGAGTGTTTGCATGGGTGAAGATGTTTATTTTCTGGGCTCCTTCCTTTAGCTTTTCTTGCCCATCTATTCTCCAGTCCTTCCTTTCTTGGGGTGCCATTCATTGCTTTGTCTTTTTTGGTTTCCTCTTTTCCTTAACCATCCTACATATGCTTTCTTGTTAAGCTCAGTATTTCTGATTTTTCATTTCTATGAATATTGGCTTGACCAAGTAAGATGATTTAGATATAGAGGGACCCCAAAAGTGCATATTAAAAGTCTTGGTCCTCACCTTGGCCCTGTTGGAAGCTGGTAGGGCCTTTAGGAGGATAGCCTAGTAGAAGGTCATCAAGCCCTGAGATAGGCATCTTGTTCTGCCTTGCCAGAATGAAGCTAGGAGGTGCAGACAGCATGGTCTTTAACATTCAGCACTGTGAGCCAAGTGACCCTCTCATCATTACAATGGGATTATTTCAGGAATTGAGTACAATAATGGAGCTTTTATCTTTCTAGTAGTTTCATGGTATGTATCCAAGTTCACCCCCACCATCCTCCCTTGACTTAGCCCTTGACCCCACTTCCTCAGGGCATGTCCCTTTTTCCTACCTCTGAGACATGGGGTTGCACTGCTGTGGCCTCATGCTAGTATGTAGGATGAGCTGTGTTGAGGTAGCACAAAGACTCCCTGTGGAGTGGCTAGCTTGAAGACTGAAGATTTGATATTCTCAATTGGAATGTGGTCATTAAAATAACCTTAGTTCCTTTCAGGGTGCATTGAAGATGGTTATGTGAAGGTCATTGTGATCAATTTTAAGAACAATAGAGAACATCTACCTCTCATTGGAAAAGTTGGCCTTGTTTGGAGAACTAATGTTTTTGATGGCTTTATAGAGGTAAGAAGAACTTTTTATTTTTCTTCAGATAACCTAATTTATGTATAATAGAAAAAGTATCTGTTGATGTATATATATAATGCTTTAAAGTGTTAGGTTTATTCTACTTTCTTTGGATTTTATGTTTCTTACCAGAGAGCTTATTGAGAACCGTTGCTCTTGCGGTGGGGTAGAACTGGTATGTACACTGCAGCAGTTTCTGAATAGGATTGACTGCAACCTTTGTCCCTTATGTCTTGTAAAAAAGGGGAGCTGAAACTCGGACGAGGCAAGTAGCATTTGCAAAGAGACATTCTTTATACCAATATAAGGTGTATTATCGTTATGAGTTCTTGATTCTGATTATAGGTATTTTCTTTAGAGTTAAATAAAAAAAAAATAGTCCCATAAAGGGTAGAGTTAGTTTAATGTCTGGAATTGTCAGGGAGGGAGGGAAGAGAAGAGGGTAGGGAAAGATCTCACGTAGTTCCCTTTTTTTTTTTTTTCGATCATGGGACTTGAACTCTGGACCTGGGCATTGTCCCTGAGTTCTTGAGCTCAAGGTAACCACCCTACCCTTTGAGCCACACCGCCACTTCCAGTTTTCTGGTGGTTATTGGAGATTTGAATCTCATGGTCTTTAGTGCTGGGGTTGACTTTGAACCTCAATCCTCAGATCTCAGCCCCTGAGTATCTAGGATTACAGGCGTGAGCCACTGCACCCAGCATGTAATTCCCTTTCTTGTGTGACTTTATACCCTTACTGTCCTGCATCTCATTATTCTGCATTTGATGAGATGAATAGGAATTCTTCATCGCCTGTGACTGCTGTTCCTCCTGTGCCAAGTTAGCTGTACCCTATAGGTCTGTGTTGTGCCAGCACCTTGGTGCTGTTAATGGTGGATACTACTTCTCTTGAGCAGTGCTGTCATAGAGAACTAGAATTATCTCCCCAGACACTTCGTGTTTTATTCCTGCTGTTTGTCTATAAACCAATGTGTAAGTTTTGGAAAAATTATGTTTATCATACACAAAAGATAATTGTTTCATATTTTTAAGAATGCAGACTTATTTTCTTTTCTAGAAAGATGGGCTTACAGTGAAAATATAGTCTAAAAAACATTGAAAGCGCAACAGACAAATTAAGAGAGGCAAGATGACAAATGGTCAGGATTATCTTTTTCCATTTAATTTTATGTTTTCTGATAGTTTAGAGTAAGGTGAAAGCAGTTACTTAGTTATCTCTACAAGGAAAAAGGAAAGTGTAGGAATTATTCCAAGGAACAAAGCTTTATCCAAGCTCAGTTACTGAAAACAAAGTCCTCATGTGTAAAGGTACACTAAATACAAATGTAGGGTTAATTTCTCAGCAGCCCTCTCAGAGTCTGAATGTACTGCTTCAAATCTAAACCCTGCAAGATGCTCCAGGCAGTGCCTCTGCAGGCTGTTAATGTGGTTTGACTCAGGATCTGAAGAGGAGATTCTGGGTTCTTGAAGTAGAAAATTTATGGCCTGATCCTCAGAAGTTTGGGAGAAAGAGTGAGTAATATAGCACAAGTCTGCCCTCAGCACTACTTCAGCTTGGGTAAGAGGTGAGTGGTTGATCTGCATTTGCCATGTATGTATAGAACTAGTGTTATTAAAACTAGTCTAATCTTGGAGTTCCAGGTGAGTATCATGTCATTGTTTATATCCTCCGTATTTCCCCTGAGGAATCTGATTACCCTAAGACAGTAATCAATAAAATACATTTTCTTTTTGGAAGTACTGGGATTTTGAATTTAGGGCCTCATAGTAGTAGTAGGTGTTGTACTACTTGAGCCATGTCCTTTGCCTGATAAAATACATTTTGCTTTCAAGGAGTTACACACCTTTTTTAAAATATATATATAAACAAGCAAGGGCATAAGATAGAAAAAGTTTCTTAAGTATAGAACAACTGAAAGCAGACATAAACACTGTGTCCCCTGGATATTGTAGATAGTACTTACAGTGACCATTTGAGCAAAGGCTGATAAGAAAAGTGTGTCAACCAAATCTGATTTTGATCCCAAGGTACAACAAATGGTAAAGAAATAGTAAAGCAATGTTAATGTTGGAGGCAGTGCCTTGTTGCATTGGTTTATTTGAAGCAGCACATGAGTCTTCCTGCCTCTGATCGTCTGGACTTCACTGATCCGTAAGAAGGTTCCTTCCTGCAGTTTGGTATATGCAGGCTGCCGTGCATGCTGGCTTGGTAGTAATGCAGATGAGAAGTCTGTTGAGCTGGAGTTGTAGTGTCTAGTTTCACAGTCCAAATGTCCATGTGGTAAATGATCCAACTTAAAAACTGGGAATTATATTATTTGTGCATGGTAGTTTTTTTTTGTTTTTTTTTTTTTTGTTTGTTTGTTTGCCAGTCCTGGAGCTTGAACTCAGGGCCTGAGCACCATTCTTGCTTTCTCAAGGCTAGAGCTCTGCCACTTGAGCCACAGCACCATTTCCAGCTTTTGTCTGTGTATGTGGTACAGAGGAATTGAACCCGTACCTAGGCAAGCACTGTACCACTAGGCTAAACTCCCTGACCAAATGTGGTGGGTTTTTTTTTCCAGTCACTTTTTTTTATTGAAGAATTTATTAACATTGATTTTTATATAATATTTCAAATGAAATATTTAACAAACAAGTATTCAAGAAGGGAATCTCTGTATACAATCACTGGCACTTAGATTTTAGAACATAATCAAAATTAGGCTAAGGGTTTGTATATCATAGATACGTATTAATCTATGTAATAAAACATGTCTATAGAGTCATAAATTTTTATGTCTATGTAGTTGTGTTTATAGTTCCAGTACCATGTCTATAGCATTGGGTATGCAAATATTGAGTCCTCGCTCTTATACTGTTTGGATCTATTAGCCACATATTAAGGATCCCATGTGCCTTTTGTTCCTTTGGTCTTGACTTGTCTCACTCAACATGATTGGCTCTAGATTCATCCACTTCCCTGTGAATGCCATTATTTTATCTTGTCTGTTGGCTATGTAGAATTCCACTGTATATATATATACCACATTTTCTGTATCCATTCATCTGCAGTAGGGCATCTGGATTGTTTCCATCGCCTGGCTATTGTGAATAGTGCAGAGATAAACATAGCTGAGCAAGTGTCCTTATCATATCCTGGGTTATGATGTTCAGGATAGATGCCCAGAAGTGGTATGGTGGGATCATAGAGAAAGGTCAATTTTCAGTTCTTTAAGAAACCTCCACACTGCTTTCCAGAGTGGGTGAACTTGCTTACAATCCCCTCCCCCCAGCATTTGTCATGGTCTGAGTTCAAAATCTTGGCCATTCTTATTGGGATAAGGTGGTATCTTAGTTTTGTTTTTATTTGCATTTCCACTATGACCATAGGTGATGAGCATTTTCTCATATGCTTTTCTACCATTTTAACCCCTTCTTTTAATAAGTCTCTCTTTAGTTCCCTTGCGCATTTAGTGAATGGCTTGTTGGGTTTGGGGGGGATTAGTTTCTTGAGTTCCCTATAAATACTGGATATTAAGCATTTGTCTGATGTATTATTGGTAAGTATCTTTTCCCAGTTGGTTGGCTGTCTTTCCACTTTAGTAGCTATGCTTTTATCTGTGCAGAAACTTTATTTTTAGCTAGTCCCATTTATCGAGTCTCTCTCCAATCTGTTGTGACGCTGGGATTCTGTTCAGGAATCTTTTGCCTGTGACTATGAGTTCCATTGTCTCTCCAACTTTATTGTGTAGCAGTTTCAAGGTTTCTGGCCTGACATTGAGGTCTTTGATCCATTCTGAGTTAATGGTTGTGCATGGCGAAAGGCTAGGGTCAATTTTTAGTTTTCTGCATGTGGCTGCCCAGTGTTGCCAGCACCAATAATTGAATAGGCTGTGTTTGTTCCACTGTATATCTTTGGCTCCTTTGTCAAATACAAGTTGACTATAGGTATGTGGTTCTATTTCTGGATTTTCTGTTCTGTTCCATTGATCTTCTGGTCTGTTTTTATGCCAGTACCATGTGGTTTTTGTTATTATGGCTCTATAGTAGAGTTTGAAGTGTGGTATTATAATATCCTGCATTGCTCTTTTTGCCTAGAATTGTTTTGGCTATTCTAGGTCTTTTCTTGTTTCATATGAACCTTTGGATTGTATCTTCTATTTCAGTAAAGAATGTCTTTGGGATTTTGATGGGAATTGCATTGAATTTCTATATCAATTTTGGCATTATGGCCATTTTCACTATATTGGTTCTCTCTACTCATGAACATGGGCTGTCTTTCCATTTCCTGGTGTCCTCTTTAATTTCTTTTGTTAGGAATTAACTAAAGATATAAAGGAATTATTTAATAAAATACTTAGGCTTTTATAGTTTTCATCTTTTGGGGGCTATTGCAAATGGGATCCTTTTTTTTTTTGATTTGGCTTTCTGTTTGTGTATTTTTAGCGTACAAGAAGGCTACTGATTTTGCAGGTTAATTTTGTATCCTGCCCCTTTGCTAAAGTGGTTTATTAATTCTAGGAGTTTGGGAGTGGAGCTTATTGGGTCACTCAGGTAGAGGATCGTGTCATCTGTGAATAGGGATAGTGTGATCTCTTCTTTCCCTATGTAGATCCCTTTGATGTCCTCTTGCCTTATTGCGCTGGCTAAAGGTTCCAGCACTATATTGAAGAGAAGTGGAGAGAGTGGGCATCCCTGTCTAGTTCCTGATTTTAAAGTGAATGGTTCCAGTCTTTCTCCATTTAGTATTATACTGGCTGTAGGTTTGTCATATATGGCTTTAATTATTTTAAGGAATGTACCTTTTATTCCTATTTTTTTTCTAGTGCATTCAACATGAATGGATGTTGTATTTTGTCAGATGCCTTTTCCGCATCCAGAGAAATTATATGATTCTTATCCTTAGCTCTATTGGTATGATGTATTACATTAATTGATTTGTGAATGTTAAAATAGCCTTGCATTGTGGGATGAAGCCTACTTGATCGTAGTGTATAATTTTTAAAATTTGTTTTTGGATTCTGTTCGCTAGTATTTTATTGAGTTTTGCATCCATGTTCATTAGAGAGATAGGTCCGTAGTTCTCTTTTTTTGGGCGGGGGGTCTTTCCCTGGTTTGGGGATGAGTGTAATATTAGCTTCATAAAGTGAGTTTGGTATTGCTCCTTCTGCTTCTATTTCTCAGAAGAGTTTCAAGAGTATAGGTGGTACTTCATCTTTAAACGTCTTGTCGAATTCCTCAGTGAAACCGTCTGGGCTCTTTTTGATTGGCATTTCCCTGCTTGCTTCCGCTATTTCATTGTATGGAATTAGTTTGTTCTGTGGTGTTTTTTTCTTGCCAGTCCTGGCTTGAGCTCAGGGCCTGAGCACTGTCCTTGGACTTTCTCAAGGCTAGAACTCTACCACTTGAGCCTCAGCGCCATTTTTGGCTTTTTTCTATGTATGTGGTACTGAGGAATTGAACCCAGGTCTTCATGCGTGCTAGTCAAGCACTCTACCACTAGGCCAAACTCCCGGTCCCACTGTGGTGTTTTTTTGAAGTTAGGTTACAATATAAAATGCATTTGTTGGTGCACACAGGACAGTTTCTGTGTAGATGGGTGCCATGCTCTTTGCTGGCATCATTGACCATAAACCCTTCCCTTGAGTATCTGTTCTCCATTATATCTGGATATTCCATGGATATGTTTCTCCTGGTGATGCTTTTCTTTACATGTCTTTCTTTTGCATTTTTAATTTCATGGCTTGGCATTTTTGATGTTATTTTAATTTTGATGTTATCTGTATAGTGCTTGACATCAATTCTAATTTAAGTCAGATTTTTAGTATTGCTCTGTGGTGCTGCCTTATGCAGGAGGGCTTGAGTTCATCAGAGCTTGTTATAGGTGGATCATGGGTTCATTATGGGGAGGGAGTCGTACTCCTAAGAGAGACGCTTTGGCCATTTTTCTGGAGTGTGTGCTGCTGGTTGCATGTATGATTAAGGCAGGTGTGTTTTGATGTTGGAAAGGTAAGGGAGTGTGTTTCTGTCCTCTCTCTCTCTGTGGGAAGAGCCAGGAGCACCACTGCCATGGTCAGAACTTCCCACAGAGCTTGTTGTGCTTCTCTGGGGATTTTGCCCCCCTTCCTCTTGAGTCCCCAGACCTCAATCCCTTCCCAGGACATCTGGCACCTCCTCTCAGTGTCCCTGCAAATGATCTGCCCACAACAGGCCCTGCTGAGCTCTGAGGCTTCAGTGCTGCCCTGAAACTCCAGTGTGCTCAAGGGTGTTTAGATGAGTGTGAGTGCTAGTGACTAGAGACCCAGAAGTACTGACTGCAGTCTACTGATGACTAGGGTGAGTGCTAGTGCTACCATTCTAGATTTTGATGACACATGCAGCATTTCCAGCTGGGCTTCACATCGGATTACAGCTACCTGTAAAGGTAGGTGTTAACTAGCCATCTTATTCTAAGGCTTGTGAATCTGTGTCTGCTTTCAGAGGTGCCCTGTAGTGGATGTGACTCTCCTGGATGAAAACAGAAAGCCCTTTTGGTGCTTCAGTTCTCCCGTTTGCATGAGGCCTGCTGCCTGCCCTTCTGATGGCCCCACTTTCTTGGGACACACATACTATGTCGACTACAAGGATGAAGTAGGAAAAGTGCACGCAGAACTTGTATGGATTGAAGAAACTGAAGAATACTTCATTGTCAGCCTGGTCCTTTACCTCAGTGTAGCAAAAATAAACTATTGGTTTGGGACAAAATACTAAATGTTAGAAATAGGTAGCAAAGTATTATTTGTTAACTGTTTATTTTTTTACTATCAGGTTCGTTCCTTCATATTGAAAGTTAAAATAAAGCATATCTATGAAAAGTCTATTTAGTGCATTATTTTGCATTGGATATTATTAGTATTTATGGGTATTAGTATTTAAAATCAACAAATTAAGGGAAAATCATAATCATGTGTTCTAGTGAAAATTAATAGAAGATGAGAGGGAAGAAAGTTATCTACTTCTTTTTTTTCCATTGGTATAAAAAGAAAAAAGAAAAAGAAAAACTGGGTATGTGGCTGATGCCTGTAACCCTACTTCCTTGGAAGGCTGAGATCCAAAGGATGTGATTATCAAGTAGTCTGAAAAGAGTTTGTGAGACCCCCACCTTAGCCAAGGAACAGTTAGACACAGTGATGTGGTTTGTGCCTGTCATTATAGTTATGTGGAAATCTTTTGCTTAGCATGGGTGAGGTCCTGAGTTCAACCTCAGTAGTGACCCCTTGCAAGAAGGGAGTTTACCTAAACATGTGATCGTGTGTGTGTGTGTGCGCATGTGTGCGCACTCATGTGTATTCTATATGGATAAGGCTTTTTTCCCCCTTAA
Organism: Megascapheus bottae; assembly: GCF_031878675.1. NCBI lineage: Eukaryota > Metazoa > Chordata > Mammalia > Rodentia > Geomyidae > Megascapheus > Megascapheus bottae. The sequence continues at coordinate 3,296,607 of NC_143527.1, forward strand.
AGAAACCCAAATGCAAAGATATACCAAAATATCTTTTAGAACTGGGGCTATGTTCATAACATTCAGCAGCCACATGAGTATCTAAGGAGTAAAAAATCCCATGGTGAAATTGATGAGGACAGGTTTTCTGTGACATCAGAAGGAACAAAGTCTACTATAGTACATCAGCAGGGGTGGAGATGGGAGTTGTCTGTTGAACACTTCTTTTTTTTTTAGAATTAATACTTCATTGTCATTTATAATCAGATAGCAGTTGAATAGTCTCCATACTTCATACTTGTGTAAATTAAAAAAAAATTACAAGTTTTCAAACAGCTGACTGGTAAAGTTTTTTAGAAAATGTGATTACACTAATTCATTAATAGTGGCTTCGAGCTTTTCCTTATTAGCTCCAGAAAATTCTCCCATCTTCTCACCCTTTTAAAAAACTGGAAAGTTGGCATGCATTTGATTTCACAGTCTGCGGTCACATCCTGACAGTCATCCACACCAACTTCGAGGAACATCACGTTGGGATACTTTTCAGAGAGGGCATGAAAGAAAGGCTTGATCATTTTGCAAGGCCCACACCACGTGGCTGAGAAGTCAACTACTACAAGTTTATCTCTTGCAGCGTCCTTGCCCTCGATCTGCCTCACCATTTTGGCTGTGGTGGATTAGTTGGAAGGACTATAAGGAGAAATGGAAGTGAATCCAAGATGCGGGACCAAGCTCTGTTGAACACTTCTTGTAGAACTATTTCAGGAGAATTGCTTGGATTCAAATAGTGGTGACATACCTAAACACAAATTACTTTAGGGCATTTGGCTCTTAATTTTGTAGTGATTTTGCTTAGATTATATTTTTATCTCCATTTTAGAAATTATCCTGAGGGAGGGTTTATGTTTTTTTTTTTTTCCTATTCAGGCAATCAGAATTAACTTTGTCCCTTCCTTTCTTTCATACTTCTGTAGTTCAGTTCTCTGACGGTTTTTCCATTGTGAGGTATGGGCATGATAGTGTATGAGAATACAGAAGAAAAGGCCTGAGGATAGCAATAAAGGATCAGAACATATACTAGGTGCTCGCCCAAATAACTGTGAAAGTAAAAAGATTCCTACCACAGCCACCATCCTCCACCCCACTGTCCTTGAGCTCTTGCTCATGCTTTTGGGAAGAGAGCAATTGAAATCCAGATTAGACTTGGAAGGTACTGGGCGGCAGCACCCCAAGGCATCACCAAAGGGAAGCCGGAGAGCACCTGCCCTGGAGTGTGAGTTGGCAGAGGCTTTGTCTTAGCAGTGACTAGAGAGGGTAGGACAAGGAGTCCGAAGAGACGGTGACACCATGGAGCCAGGAGAGGAGGTGCCGTGGAGCTTGGTGTCATAGGAATGAACCTGGAATCCATTAAACCACATGTGAGGACGCTGGAACTCACTGGGGTACATTGCCCACAAAGTCCTGGAGTACCAGAAGAGCCCCATGAATGATAGGAATGAGTGGGGCTACAAGGCACTGCTGCCCCCACAGCCCCTTCCATTTTCCAAATACCTACGTGTATCAATTACCATGAGTTGTAGTGTGGTTTTTCCTCAGAGAATTTCATCCCAAGGACTCTGCCTCTGACATGCTTCACACAGCCTGTCTGTCCTCCAGCCTTGCTCGGTGGCCGTCACCTCAAAGTTTCCTGTGTATGTCCTGCCTTCCTTTTTCTTGGTCCATGCCCTGCTTCAGTGGTACACATTCCCTCGGGAGCTGCATTGGATCCATAGGTTTCTGGGAATGTCTGATGGAGGTTTTATCTTGGTACCGAATTGTAGCAGGTAAAGTAACTTCTCTAGAGACTGAATAACTTTTTCATTGGCAGCTGTCATCCTAGTATTATGATTTGTGTATATAATATCACTCTGCTTCCTCCTCCCTCTGTATACAATCTGCTTTCTCAGCTCTCTCTGGAAGCTTTTAGAATTTTTTTTCCTAGTATTTTGAAATATTAAGATGTCATGCTTTTGAATGAATCTTTGCTTTGATTATGGGCCATTTTTCTCTAAGAGTTATTATGTACTTGAGTTCTTTGATTCTTAATACCTAGTAGCGATTATACTGTTGTTCTTTCTGATAACTTTCATTAACAAACTGTCATTCTTAATTTTTTTTTCTTGATTTAGTACTGGGTTTGAACTCAGAGCATCACACTTGCTAGGTAAGCATGCTACTACTTGAGCCAGGCTCAACCTTTTTACTTAAATTCTTTTTTTTTTTCCAGTCCTGGGCTTGGGCTCAGGGCCTGAGCACTGTCCCTGGATTTTCCCAAGGCTAGGGCTCTACCACTTGAGCCACAGCACCACTTCTGGCTTTTTTCTATGTATGTGGTACCGAGGAATCGAACCCGGGTCTTCGTGCATGCTTGGCAAGCATTCTACCACTAGGCCAAACTCCTGGCCCCTTTACTTAAATTCTTTTTGAGATAGGGTCTCACTGTATGCTAGGGGCTGGCTTCAAATCTCAACTGTTGGGCCGGGAGTTTGGCCTAGTGGTTAAAGTGCTTGCCTAGCGTGCATGAAGGCCCGAGTTCGATTCCTCGATACCACATTCATAGAAAAAAGCCGGAAGTGGTGCTGAGGCTCCAGTGGTAGAGCTCTAGCCTTGAGAAAGTCCAAGGACAGTGCTCAGGCCCTGAGCTCAAGCCCAGGACTGGCAAAAAAAAAAAAAAAATCTCAACTGTCTTGTGAGTAGCAGGGACCATAAATGTGGACCACTATGCCTGGCTTTTGTTTTTTTTTTTTTAATTTTATTTTTTTTTATTGTAATTAGTAAAAGGGTTACATGATATTTGCCAGATAGAAGGTGCATTAATTCACATACATTGATACCCTTTCACATGTCTTGGTACCCGTTTCCCTCCCCCCCCACACCCCCCACCCGTCTTGGTTTTCCCCCCTTCCCTATCAAATTTCAAATATCCAAATACAAATAAGTTCAATATATCAGATAACAAAGTGAGATACTATACCAATATGAGATAACCAAGGGACAGCAAAGGAGATGAGAGACAACATAGTACATTAAGGACAACAATCATTCATTATATGGCTTTTGTTTCACTATCCTGGAGGTCCTTTCAATTAGCTTCACATTATATGTCCTTATGTATCAAGATTTTGCTCTATTGCAAATCTCTGCTAGGAGAGCCCAAGGTTTCTACTGATTATGACAAATGAGGGAAACCATTGAGCCTAAGTTCCTTTGAGTCTGGCTTACTTCACTTAATATGATTTTTTCTAAGTCTTTCCATTTCCTAACAAATGGGGCGATGTCATTCTTTCTGACAGCAGCATAGAATTCCATTGTGTACAAATACCACAACTTGTTGATCCACTCATCAACTGAGGGACATCTAGGTTGGTTCCATATCTTTGCTATGGTGAATAGTGCTGCAATGAACATGGTTGTGCTAGTGGGTTTAGTATGTCCTTGTTTCTGGATGGTTGGGTAAATGCCAAGTAGTGGAATTGCTGGGTCATAGGGGAGTTCTATGTTTAGCCTTTTGAGGCACTGCCACACTGCTTTCCATAGTGGTTGAACGAGTTTGCACTCCCACCAACAGTGTAGTAGTGATCCCTCCTGGCCACATCCCCTCCAGCATCTGTTGTCATTCGTTTTCCTGATCTTGGCCATTCTAGCTGGAGTGAGGTGGAATCTTAGAGTTGTTTTGATTTGCATTTCTTTTATGACCAGAGATGTTGAGCATTTCTTCATGTGTCTATAGGCCATTTTTGTTTCTTCTTCAGAGAAGACTCTCTTTAAGTTTTTGGCCCATCTTTTAATGGGATGGTTGTTACTTTGGAGGTTAGTTTTGGAGTGATTCAATTTTTTGAGTTGTTGATATATTTTAGATATGAGGCCTTTGTCCGTTGTTTGGTTGGTGAAGATCTTCTCCCACTCTGTAGGCTTCCTGATTAGTTTACTAGCTATGTCCTTTGCCATACAAAAGCTCTGCAGTTTAATGCAGTCCCACCAAGTTTTGATTGGTGTTATCACTCTTTCTTTTTGTGCAGTTACGGACTAGTCTAATTATTCACTGATAAGCGATTTATATCCAAAACAATAAGCCTCTCAATCCAATCTCTATTGTCTTTAAGTCCCTCTGAGCCTAGAGAATGATTAAACACCTAGATATACACTGTTGCTCAACAGCCATCAAGTGTAGATCCATGCAGTATAAGGGTTGAAAGAGGAGCAGAGGTCCAGAGATAGGGAAATAGAATGAGAGAGGTCAGGGGGTAAGTAGGTAGAGTATTTGAGTACAAAGTTTGGAAAGTGTTAGAATAAAACTTATGTGTTGCTGCGCGACTAGCTCTTAGCCCAACCAGTGGCCTCACAGTGGACCATGGGATGGATCTGCGAGCTTCCGTCTGAGCGCTGGCTTTTGTTTTGATATAGGGTTTTGCTAACTTTTTCCCAAGCTGTCTTCAAACTATAATCTTCCATTTTCTACCTCTTGAGAAATGAGAATTATAGGTCTACATCACCATATCCTGCCTTCTTCCCATTCCCCCAAAGCATCTGTACCTGTTTTTGAAGTTCAGTTTTTAAAGCAGGGGTTGGCAACATTTTTCTATAAATGGCCAGATACTAGTTTAGGCTCTATGGCCCATATGGTCCCTGCTGCAGCTCCGTCATTGTAGTGTGAAGTCAGCTATAGTGCAAGTGAACCCACAAATGCTTATTTACCAAAACAGGCAGCAGCTACATGTGGCCTTGAGGCCAGTATTTGCCAGTCCCTGCACAAAACCTTAGGCATACCTAAGGTTTCAAAGAGGACTACAATAATCATAGTTTGTGATAAGATTCATCATGGCTGCTAAAGGTTTGTGAGTGACAATGAATGATATAATCTCAAAGTTTGATGACATAGATACTTATTATAGAGGATTGAATATTAAGTTCACTGGGAAGGGAGGTGGAAGGAAAGAACCAGAGAATTGATTAAGTTAATCACAGTAGTATGCAAATGATTAATATTTCATCCTTTATACTTGTCTTCTGAAATGGGTACCCTTGCAGGAGGCAAGGGAGTGGGTCATATGGGAACAATTATAATCTCAGATGTGGTCTCAGATCAGAAAATGACTTGAAGCCGGGAGCAGTGGCTTACTCCTGTAATCCTAGCCACTCAGGAGGCTGAGATCTGAGGATCAAGGCTCAAAGTCAGCTGGACACAAAAGGACCTGAGACGCTTATCTCTCATTAACCTCTAGAAAATGGGAAGTGGTGCTTGGCTCCAGGCTAGAGCAGCTCAGGGACAATGCCCAGGCGGAGTTCAAGCCCCATGACCCACAAAAACCCCCAAATAAACTAGAAAATGACTTGAAAGGAGCAGTGACTTGAAAGTCAGTAGGTTGGACAACAGTATCATTCCAGTGTTAATTTTCTAGTTTTGATATCAAATGTGAAATGCTAACCTTTGGAAAATCGGAATGAAGCCCATATGGGAAATCTTTGCCATATTCTTACAACTAATTATTTTATTCTAAGGCAAAAAGTTAATACATAAACTGAAACTGTCCTCTTTCCTTCTGTTTGCCTTGATGATGGTTTTCTTGCTAGAGAAAATGAAGCTCTTTTGGAGCTGATCATATTGATCTAGTCTCCTTGACAGGCCACCAGAAGTAAAGAGCAGTATGCTCGTCATGGTTGTACCAAGTAAGTATCACATGGCATGGTATGTATTGTCATTACTCATACACATGCAATGCTCAGACAAGTCTTTTCTTTAAGCTGCAGGTTTCTTCGCTGGAAAATTCTCCATTCCCCTATAGTTGTGCAAGAATACCCAGCATAAAGGGGAAGGTTTGGGGAGTTACCGCCTGCAGGAGGTAAAGTTAAGCCAGGTCTCTTTGGTTTAGGACCAGCGTATTCAGATAGATTTGAACTTTGTTCTTTAAGCCAAAAGCTTTGATGTTTTTGCTTTGTTTTCATATATCAAGGCAGCACTTTCAAAGAATAAGAATAGAATGAGCAGGATATCAAATCTGTTTTTTTTCACTCCCCTTTAGCAAAAGCAGTTGAGCTTTCTCCAGCATGTTTGCTGTCTCACTATGTGATGCCCTTTGCCAGGCTAGGGTACAGTAGGAGACCCTCATCAGATTTTGCCCAGATGCTTGTACAATGTTCTTGAATTTCTCAGCCTCTAGAACTGTGTGCTAATTAACCTGTTTTTAATAAGTTACCCAGTGTCTGATATTTTGTTACAGGCACAGAAAACAAGCTAAGACACTATTTTGATATCGCATGTGTTGAAATTAAGTTGTCAGATACATGAAGTAAAAGCATTTGCTAATCATACTCCTTTGTCAAGAAGAAAGCCTTTGGTTTGCAGAGCAAGAGCAATGATTATGCTTGAGCATCCTACATACAAAGAGAGAATCACGAAGCAGCACTTGTTATGGTGAATCAATTCAATAAGAGTAACAGGTGCAAGTACTTAATTATGCTGTTGGCAAAGAAAACAAGTTTGAGTTGCACACAGAAAATCATTTCTACCCTAGTATAGGATCAGAGACATATTTTATTTCAATATATTCAGATGCAGAAACCTCCTCTAGTTTGAAATCAGTTCATTGCTTCTCAGCCTTTTGGCAAAGATAAGTATAAAATCAAGTCAAAGATCTGATCGGCCTTTATAAGGATGACTTTTTTTTTTAATATAAGACTGTCTTTATTCACAGATGCCACAAGCTCATATATAGAAAGTCCTAAGAATTGTATGAAACAGTATAACTACTACTAAAACTAATAGTTGGGTTTAGCTTAGTTACAGAGCCTAGAAATAAACAGAAATTAATTGCAGTCACATAGACATACATTCAATTGCTCTTCTATATAATAGCGAGATACAATATTTTTTTGAAAAGCTCCATTCACAGTAATAGATAAAATAACAATTTAGGAATAAATTTAACAAAAAATTTCAAGCAAAGCAATACACAAATGAATATACCTCCATTCTTGTTTCAGCTTTGCCTCTGACTAGCTGTGTACAATTCATATGACTTCTCTGAACCTTGTTTCCCTCATCTTTAAGACTCAGACTGTAGTACTACCTGCTTCACAGGGAACATTTGAATATTTTCACAATATAAAGTATTACGTGGTGATAATTATTCTTACTAAAGCACCCAGGAGCTGCTCTAGTTGAAATAGTATTAGATGCCCTTGGGAATCTTAGCAATTTTGTCTCCTCACATGCTGTAGATATTAGAGACTAGGCTACTGTACTTCAGCTTGCTCAGTTTTACCATGAGATCACCAAGCAGATATTTTTCCTGTTGTGATTTATCCACTTTGTAAAATGTCGCAGCTCTCTTGCTTTTTAGAGTTGTTTTTTTTTTCCTGCTGCTTCTTATAAAGCTTTATGAGGAATTTGAGTTGTATTGAATTGAATCCAATTTGGGGGTATTTTGATGTGTTCCACTGAATTTAACTTTACCTTCACTTTTCTCCTCTTAGAGTTTAAGGTAGCTGGCTCCTTTTTCTGATGAAACTGACTTGATTGTAGTAAGCCTTATATCAGGGTAACTATGGAAGAAGCCAGCAAAGGAGCAACTTGTAAGTAAATGTATCTAATTGTTTGTCATGTTTCCATAGTTTTTTTAGCATTCCATTGTATTTATCAACTATGTTCTCTCTTCAGTTTACTTGTAATAGCACATTGAGCCAGGGGTTCCTCCCATCTGCCTGCTGTTCTATTAGGCACTAAAATTTTACAGTTGTTTTCTGAGGTGTTGTCACAGCTCTGAGATACAATGGAGCAGAAACATTAGTTTGAAGACTAGGGATATAGATTATTGGTAAAGCACCTGCTAACATGTACAAGGGCTTGGATTCAATCCCTAGCACCTATATATATATATATATATGATATATATAAAGAATATGTTAATATATAATGCTAGTATATTATAAACCTGATCTGGGTTATGATCTTGTTTATGCTTATGGTATTAGGGATTAAACTCTAGGCCTTACTCATACAATGCAGGTACTCCAAGCACCTAATTTACTTACGTTGCTAGCCCATGATCTTGTCTATTTTTTTTTTTTTTTTGGTTGTGGGGCTTGAACTCTGGGTCTGGGCACTGTCCCTGAGCTCTTTAGCTTCTTGTCTATTTTTTTAATTGAGATTAAATGGTTATCTGTATTTTACAGTACTGTGGCATAGTTATACTTAGCCAATATCACAATCACAAAGATGACTTTTGTAAGGAGCTTGAGAGTTATCTGTTTTTTATTTTTATTTACATCTACTGAAAAAATCTAATAACTATAATTGCTCTAGAAACAAAATGTTCTCCCAGGAAAATCAATATGAAATTGTATCCTGATACTTGTAAAGAAATTCTTCCTTGCACAAGTTGGACAGGAAACTTACTCTTACGTCCCAGTGTGCTTCTGTGTGGGGATGGTGTGGCACCCACCTTCAGCTGGGGAGAGTTTCATACTTTCCTGCAGCTTTAGGAAGTAAGGTTTGGGATTTCTGGGGGCTATAAGAAGATGGTTGCTTGACAAGCTCCCCTAGTGACTGCAGCCCATGGCTAAGAGGCTCCCTCCTGGCCCCTGCTCACTGGGGCAGTACTGTACAGGGCAGGCAAGGCTGGGGGGAGTACACTGGGGGATGAAAAGCTGCAGGAGGAGCACTGGAGTTCACTAACAGGGAACCTCCATGTCATCCTGGCTGCAGGGCCTATCAAACTGCCAGGGAAGAGCCAATAAGAGAAGCCTTGTCTGGGGTCAAAGGTTAAGAAGGGTTAAAGATGCACTGCTCAAGCAGAAAGCCTGAGCTCGCACATGCATGGCGTCTGGATTTGCTGCCAGATGTCAGATTAGAGCATCATTACACAGGGGCCTTGAGAGGTCCTCAGCCTCCTCCCATTGACTCCATCTGGACAGCCAACCTTGCTAACATCTGACGTTAGCCTTTGGGCGATTGTTCAAATCAATCTGGGGAGGAGCTCAAAGGCAAATGTGTGTCCATCGGTTGACATATGCTTGTTGCAGTGAAATGGGCAGACGAAACACATTCATCTGTATGTGTGTAATTCAGAAAAATGCTCTCTGACACAAGATAAAACACAGGTAGTCTCTTACTGACTTAAACATTGAAAGGAGGTGAAACACATTATAAAAATAACTGCTGTTGTTCCTCAAAAGACTAAACATAGAGCTCCCCTATGACCCAGCAATTGCACTTCTTGGTATTTACCCAATTGTCCAGAAACAAGGGCATACTAAATCCACTAGCACAACAATGTTCATTGCAGCACTATTTACCATAGCAAAGATATGGAACCAACCCAGATGTCCCTCAGTTGATGAGTGGATCAACAAGATGTGGTATTTATACACAATGGAATTCTATGCTGCTGTCAGAAAGAACGACATCTCCCCATTTGTAAGGAAATGGAAAGACTTAGCAAAAATCATATTAAGTGAAGTAAGCCAGACTCAAAAGAACATAGGCTCAATGGTTTCCCTCATTTGCCATAATCAGTAGAAACCTTGGATTTTTCTAGCAGAGATTTGCAATAGAACAAACCTAGATATGTAAGGCCATACAGTATGACGCTAAATGAAAGGACCTCTAGGATATAGAAATAAAAGCCATATAATGATTGATTGTTGCCCTTAATGTACTATGTTATCTCTTATCTCTTTTGCTGTCCCCTGGTTATCTCATATTGTTACAGTATTTCACTTTGTTATCTGATATATTGAATATATGCGTATTTGGTTATTTGAAATTGGATAGGAAAGGAGGGAAAACAAGATGAGAGGCAGTGGTGGGGGGAGGGAAATGGGGACCAAGACATGAGAAAGGGTATTAATGTATGTGAAGTAATGCAACTTCCATCTGGCGAATGTAATGTAACCCTTCTATTAATTACAATAAAAATATATGGAAAAAATAACTGCTGTGATTTTTAATAATTGAAGGCCTATTGCATACCAGGCCCTACACTGTAGCTTTCCCTATATCTTAAAATCCTTCTGAAACCCCAAGAATTTGATTTTCTGAGTTTATACACACGAAATAACCAGAGGAGCACCTCTGGCAGTGGTCAGCGGTAAGGTTTGCCGGGGCAGATCCATCATGCACCACTGCCACACAGGAAGCATGCAGGGGTTTAGCAGAGGATAAATAAATGTGTTCAGTGAAATGACCTCTGCCAACAGGGATAAATCTGTTCAAAAAGAACTATTTTTTGTCAGTGATACTGTTCTCAACTGAGAAGTTAGCATAGCCAAGTCACGTTGAAGAAGCTCCAGGTGACTGGGCTTGGGAGGGCTTTCTAAACAGTGCCACACTACTGCTTGCCCTGATTCTGACCTTCAGGGCAAGCAAAGAACAAATGGCCAACCAGAACTCAGAGACACGCTGGACAGACTGTTCATGGCAAAGGTGGATCACAGAGCAGTGGGGACTGTGAAACTGATGGCACTGTTTTAGCTATAGAGCCATCTGGACAGAAGAAAAGCTCATCCATTTCACCTCAGGCACAGAGACACTGTCTATGTAGATTAGATGGTAGACTGAAATGTGTAAAGCAAATAAACTCCTGGGAGACAAGGTGGCAGCTTGCCCCTCCATGGTAAAAGGACAAATAGCCAGTTAAAAATGGACCAAGGCCTATGAATATATCTTTCTCCAAAGAAGACACAAAGATGGCCACAGATATAAGAAACATGTTCAACATAAAAGATATGCAAATCAAAATCAGTGAAATTTTCTGCATGCTAGATCTGTTAGGGTAGTTATTATCTAAAGAGCAAAAGACAAAATGTTAGTGGTGATGTGGGAAAATTAGAACATTTTATACTATTGATGGAAATGTGAACTATGAACACAGCCACTATGGAAACTAGTATAGAAGGTCCTTGAAACTTAGGCTCAGTGGTTTCCCTCATTCGTCATAATCAGTAGAAACCTTGGGCTCTACTAGCAGAGATCTGCAATAGAGCAAAATCTTGATACATATGGCCATATAATGTGAAGCTAATTGAAAGGACCTCCAGGATATTGAAACAAAAGCCATATAATGAATGATTGTTGTCCTTAATGGACTATGTTGTTTCTCATCTCCTTTGCTATCCCTTGGTTATCTCATATTGGTATAGTATCTCACTTTGTTATCTGATATATTGAATTTATTTGTATTTGGATATTTGAAATTTGATAGGGAAGGGGGGAAAACCAAGACCGGTGGGGGGTGTAGGGGGGGAGGGAAACGGGTACCAAGACATGTGAAAGGGTATCAATGAATGTGAATTAATGCACCTTCTATCTGGCAAATATCATGTAACCCTTTTACTAATTACAATAAAAAATAAAATGATATGTACAAAAAAAGAAGTTCCTTGAAAAATTAATATCGTTAACACATGGTTCAGTATTTCTATGTCCATGTGCATAGTCCAAAGAATTGGAAGTTAGCATTTTGAGGAGATATCTTCACTCCCATGCTCACTGAAGCTTTATGTACATTAGTCAAGATCTGTAGTCCACCGTGTGGATAAAGAAATCTGTCTTTCACATGCACACACAGTGGAATGCTATCAGGCCTAAAGACATAAAGAAAATAGCATGGGTTAGTCAAGAGGACATCATGTGAAATGAAACCAGACACATACTGACACATCTGGAATGATATCACTTATATGTGGGTATAAAATGTGGAACTCCTTGGTGGTTCCAAGGAGAGGCAAGACTGCCAGGAGAGAGAAATGGGGCAAACTGCTTAGAAATACATGGGGCTGCATTGTCCTTTTAGTTAAAATTATGTGATGCGTGTAAAAGTTTTTAAAGATTGTAAATTTCATGCTAATGGCTCTTGTCACAAGAGAAAAGAAAATGACACAGGCAGTAGTTCCATAGGCCACCATTTCTGATAAACATTTGATTCACACCCTATTCTTTTAGACAAGACTTTCACTTTTCTTAGGAAACATATCCTTTTTTTTATAGGTCTTGCTGGAATATTCCTCTTCATGCTGGGTCAACTTAGAGCCAACATCTGTTTCTATGTTATTAACAACATAGGTTGTATTTTTCCCACTGGAGAGGAATAGAATAGATTCAATTCCACTTTGAGACCTGCCTCCACTTCCCCTGTAAAATCCAAAGTGCTAACTGAAGAAACTGGCTATTAATGTGGACCATATTTAGACACCTACAATTTTCCTCCCAGAGAAGGAAAGGAAAATCTTACCATGTAAAGTTGTAAAAATTAGTATATTTTCAGTCTGCCATTTCTATTACAATAATGCTTATTCTGTGCATCATTAGTTCAATTTAGACTTCATAGAAATGTAAATCCATAAATTGATAGCTGAGATGTGAGGTTAGTCCATTACAGTTGGAAAAATAGTATTCTTTTAACAAAGTGTTCAGTGGCAAAAATATTAATAAAATTGACAGGAATCAAAAAATCAGTGAATATAGTCATCTGTGAAATGTGTATGGATGAGAATTGGTCATGATGATAATGAAAACTTGCAAGTAGTTTATTTATATGTCTGGAAAAGTGGTCAAAAATTGCTTTGGTTTAATGGTGTTTAATGCTGCTATAAGGAAAATAAGAGTCCAAACATAAGGAGTCCAAACATTCTTCAGGTCAACATGTTGGGGTTAAATATTTCGGAGCACTTTGTACTCATTTAAAATGCCAGGTACTTCTTAAATGTAGTGTACTTTAAGCTAAGTAAAAAAAGCACACAGAGTTTTTGTTTAATAATAGGGACTAAAAGGAATAATGGCAACATAAATTCAGGTTGATTTGTTGAAGTCATGGGATTGGGAGTACATTTTATTTGTAATATTATTAATGCTTTTATAATGAACTATTTAAAATTAGAAATTAAGTTCATGATTACATTACTCCTACAATTAAATGCTGATATAACCAGATTGTTGAGCCTGCAAAGAAAACTATTTCATATTTTGTTTACATACAGCTTGCATCTCAGTGACCTCCGTTGCTTGTGGCTCTCAGCATTTGCTGGATATGGAGGTCTTTCTGCCTTAGAAACAGAGTGGTAGTTATTATGCAGTGAGGAACTCAATGGGGTGTGCATATCAATTTATAAATATCAGTTCACCGTTTCCCCAGAACAAGGCACTGCTGTTTTGTAATAGATTTTATTGGCCACTGTTCTGCTACCAAATTGCAAATTTTGCTGTATTGGTTCTACTTAAGTGGGGATAAATCACGAACAAGAGAAATTTGTTTCTGAAGTAGCCTCTAAAGTGTCTGCTCTGATGTTTCTATGGAGTGCATGTTGCATGAGCAGCAGAAATGGATCCCATGATGCTGGCCTTAGAGTCGCAGCGTTCATGCTTCTGTCTCCCAAGGATCCTGTTGTAGTACATTGGCAACTGCTTTAAAAGTCTATTTCAGGAAAAAGTCCCTGGATGACAGAACTTGGTTTCATGCATGGAAAAGATGGAAAACTGTCTATGGTGGCACTAGAAATAGATGAAAAACTGCATTCTGGAGGCAGACAATGTAATGCAGTCTCGTGGATTTATGTGAGCATTTACATTTATTCCTCAAGGGTGTCGTTAGGTTCAGGGGGCATCACCATGCATTTTAATCCCTGTGATTTATGTCAAGAATATAATAGCAAGAAAGAGCATTGCTGCTGCTTGCAGGATCTCCCCACTCATTTGTGGATAGGAGAAACTCATTCCCTTATTTTTCTAGAAAGGTTTAAATTGGGTTCTGTGTCAAGCATTGAATCTGGCTTGTTGGACCTAGTACGCAGCAGGTGCGCTCAGTTATTTAAAATGTACTGGTTTCTCTGTGAAAAGAGTGAAATTATCATATAGCAGATGAATACGCACCTTTGTTTGTGACTTCTGCACCAGCTCTGAATTTTAAGCACATATATCCTCTTTGAGCGACAGCTAATTATTTATGTTTCAGTAGCAGATTCTTGATCATGGCACAGAGCCAGAAATAGAAAACTTTTTTTTTTGCCAGTCCTGGGGCTTGAACTCAGGGCCCAAACACTGTCCTTGGACTCTCTCAAGACTAGTGATCTACCACTAGAGCTACAGCAAAACTTTCAGTTTTTTTCTACGTATGTGGTACTGAGGAATCAAATCCAGGTCTTCGTGCATGCTAGGCAAGCACTCTACCACTAGGCCAAACTCCTGGCCTGGAAATAGAAAACTTTTGATTCCAACATCAGCCAGTGGTCCCCACAATGAAGTTCATTTGGCATTTATTATGTACCAACTCAATACAAAGCAGCAGGCTATGTGCAGGTTATATTCACAGCTGGAAAAAATGAGTCCTGAAATACTGGTTGATTTTTGTTTTGTAAAACTGAAGTTGTCCATGTGGGGAGAAAGACATTAGAAAGATGGGAAGGAAGAAACTAGAAAGATATAGGCAAAAGCAGCTTTCTTTTCAGTGCCCAATAGAGAAGACTGAGCAGTGAGCCTGTCTCCCCACTTCAGAGGCTCTTGAGTGTGGAAAGGGAATTGAGATATGGTAAAGGATATGGAAAGAGCTGTGGACAAAGAGAGGCAGAAAGAGCAGCAGAGAAACTGGAGAAAGAGAGATGGGTTTAGAAATGGAAAAAGACAGGAAAAATTGGCTCAAAGCTGTTGAGGAAAAGGCATGTTCACCAAAGCAGTATATTCAGTGTTCTAATTCCTGTTCTTGTAGTAAGATTGTCTTATATCTATATCTACATCTACATCTTGCTGGTACTGGGGTTTACACTGAAGCCTCATGTTCTTGCCCTGTTTATGACCCTCTCTCTGACTTTGGCTAGGTGTTTTGGCTTGTCTCTGCCCAGTTTGCTCATGTGATGGGGATATGCTTTCCTCGAGGGATTGTGGGCGAAATAATGATGTCCGGCAGACAATCTAGTAACTGACCCTCTGTGCACTTATTGAATCACACCCAGCTTTAATCTAGGGGCCACGTCTAGGCACAGATGCTTAGAGTACAGCGTGTGGATGCAGTGGGGATAGCAGAGATTACCAGCCAGTCCTTGATCTATCGAGCACGAGACACTATATGTGGCAGTTCTGGAGTACTGAAAGTTGTTCCTTAAACCTTAGTGAACATGGCCTGTGTGAATATCCTGGAGCAGGAGTCATTTCTTTGCAGATTTGCCCCTTGTCAAATGGTGACTCATCTCTGCAGTCAGCAGAGATGAGCAGAGCCTTGATGCTGTGCGCATGAAGGCCGAGCAGCCCTCAGGTCCTACCTGCCACACCTGTGGGCAGTGACAGTGATCCAGCATAACTGGTTTCAGCCAGTTCCCAAGTATCCGTCCTGAGCAACTTGATGAGGATTTTGGGTCCATGCACAATAGCCACTGGATGACGTGTCGTTATGTTCAACCCCAAGATTAGGATCTAAGAAGGGAAGAACAAGGAAGCATAGGGGAAAAAATAAAGGTTTGGCAGCTAAACTACAAGATCAGAGCTGGACCTTCACTTTCAAATATACAGAGTGACCGTGCTGTGGCTGCGGGCAAGCAGAGCAGACGTGTGTGCTGTCTGCTGTGGCCCGTCTAGTGTCCACAGGCTGCTGGTAGAGCCATCAACCCTGGCGTGCATGGTGCCGTTTCTTCTGAGGTAAAGGAGGGCAGTGTCCACTCACAGAGATGGAGTGGAGAAAGCAGAAGGCAGCGGCTTCTGACATACTCCACATGGGACATGGCACGTAGGCACTGGGGACGTAGGCACTGGGGACAAGAGTGAGGCCCCGCAGATGCGAGCCTAGAAGTTAGAGGTGTCACTGCTTCTGCTGGAAGATTTTCTTCTCCTTAGTTTCCCTTAAACATGGCATTGCTGCTTGGCCCTTAAGATTCACTCACGTAGTGCTTGTGGAATAAATACGTAATGTTTCCCATTGAAAGGCAGGCACAGTGTCAGACTCTAAGACAGCGATGGATACTCCACTGGGGAATATCTATCCAGGGAGACATTTTCTTCTTCTTGTGTCTGCCCTAAATCTACCAGATAGAGTTTGTACATCCTCACTGAGAAACTCTGGCTAGCAAAATGAACTGCAGAGCAGCATTCTAAATGCTTTGTATTCTTCCATTCACTCCCATAATTCTTGTTATGTTCCTGGTGCACAGGAGATATTGCTTACACATATGAGGGCTGTGCCAAGCCCTCCTTGCTTTTGTGACAGGTGCACAGCTTTGCTGAGGATGGCTGAGACCCCAGGTCTCTCACAGGGCTCAGTCCCACCATCAGCAGTCTGGCTATTCTGGGGAGCCCATTGATTCCTTCATATCCAGGCACACAGAACTTCTGGCCACTTGGCAGGAGGGGGGTGCAGGCCAGCACCCCGGCACTCACTACCCTGATGGACTCCTTCCCTGTTGGACAGCATACACAGACCTGTCAGCCTCCTGATTCAATGAGAATCCTCCTGCCGTGTTGGAACAGGCAGCACTTCAGGGAAGTGAGGGGATGATGAAAGCAGGGCGTCTGCTGGGACAGGGACCATAGCACACGACGAAGGTTGAACTGCTGAACTGGCGGGATGGACGCTTTAGGAGCTTGCAGTGAGAGACATGTAATGGCCGTTTTTTTTGGATAATTCTCAAAGATATATTATGCGGGCTCATGCTGTCTCCCCAATCTTTCCTTCAGAAACATTAACAGGGTTAATATTCTGGAAAACCATCCCTATGCACTCTGAATTACAAATCAAGGCTCCTAGGAAGTGAGCCTGAGGTAGATCCCTGTGTGCTCCCTGTTTCCTGGAGTACATATGAGGGATCACTGGGTCACCCTCACAAGCGATTTCCATCCTTAGGACAGTGGGTGGTGAGAGCCCAGTGCTAAAAAGAAGTGCAGGCCATGGAGCAGTGAGTGGAAAGAGTGGCTTTTACTTAGGCTCTGCCTTAAGCTACTGTCCAGTTGAACATGCATTTTCTGAGTGCCTGACAGGTATGAGTTGCGATCTGATGACTTGCAGCGTTTACTCCAGCACAGTATACTACAGCAGCAATATTGTCTATCCTTCAGGAGCAGACTCCCTGTTTTTCATCATCCATTTCTATTTACCTTGAGAATATATATAAACCTTCAGAGTCCAGATTAAATTTCCGGTACAACTTTTAGCGAAGAAGTAACGCTCTCCATGAATTAAAGATAAGCTCCTAAGTGTTCTTCATTTGCTGTGTTGAGAAGTTGTTCCATTTGAAAGGAAGTTGATTGTGCCTATTCTGGAATTGGAAATCCATATCCATATATCTATATCCATATCTGTAAGGATATGGATATGTATCCATATATAAATATATATATATATATATGTACATATATATAGATACCCATCCGTGTGTGTGTGTGTGTGTGTGTGTGTGTGTGTGTGTGTGTGTGTGTATTTAGGCAGCAGATGGCATTGAAGGCTATAGTGTAATTCTCTCCTCAGCAGCTAGCTTGTATCTGGAGGAAGATATTGGATGTGTAGATGAGAAAGGCAGGCTGCACTTGGAAGCATTCAGTTTTAGAAAGTTAGGAGCATGTGGCTCCAGAGAGGGCACAGTGTTCATAGAGGGGCCATGCAGAGCATGAAGGACACCGGTCCTGGATGAAGTGTTGAGGCTGGCTCCAGAATGGCCTTAGAAGACAGTCTTGCTGACCATGTTGCCATGCTAAATAAAGCCAACAAAGAAGATACACTAAATTGAGAATGCTTCATACTTCATTAAAGTCTGACAAGGGGCAGAAGTTACAGTAATCAACTGGGGTTATCCTTCACAGAGACATCAACAAATGTTGAAATGAAGCAGATTTGTTTTTTTTTTGGCTATAATTTTTTTATTGTAATTAATAAAAGGGTTACATGATATTTGCCAGATAGAAGGTGCATTAATTCACATACATTGATACCCTTTCACATGTCTTGGTACCCATTACCCTCCCCCCATCCCCCCATCTGTCTTGATTTTCCCCCCTTCCCTATCAAATTTCAAATAACCAAATACAAATAAATTCAATATATCAGATAACAAAGTGAGATACTGTAACAATATGAGACAACATAGGGACAGCAAAGGAGATGAGAGACAACATAGTACATTAAGGACAACAATCATTCGTTATATGGCTTTTGTTTCTATATCCTGGAGGTCCTTTCAATTATGAAGCAGATTTGTTGAAGTGAGTGCAATTACAGGTTTTTTCCTGACTCAACTCAGATAATTAAACCGCTAATATCTATTAGAAAAGCCATGCTTTGTTTATGTGTTTAGGAAAGCTATTTCTAGAGGTAAGTGAAGACTAGAAATTAAACTCAAGTCTCTGCCCACAGGACATTTTACAGCTGCATGTACTGAGGGACATTCACTGCCTGGGGCAGTTTCATCACAGAAATATTCACATACAAAACACTGGGAGAAGCCCTCTTTTGTCAATCTGATCCTCACACTTGACTAACTACTATGCCTGTTACTTTCAGGATTCAGTCTTCCTCTTCTACAGATTGTATACAACAGGGAAGAAGAGATTGTCCTGTGGAGACCTTTTGTGTCCTGTGAGAAGTAAAATAAGAAAGTGATCGATACTAACTAGCCTGTGAGGGGGATGTTTTTCACGTTTGTTTGTGCCATAGTTTAAAATATAAGATAAAGATAAATTGAGACCATATGGTGTCACTATTTAAAATCAAAACTTGGATACAACTAAGGAAGGGTTGTGACAAGTCAAATATTGATGGATGAGCCTTGTTTAAGAAGCATATGAAGTCATTTTCCTGATATATGGCATTTCTACAGTCTCTCACAGAATATTAGTTTTTGGTGAAAAGAGATTAACTCACTTTTCCTGGAAGGAAGTGACTTTTCTAACAGGTTGAAAAATTTCATTCTCTTACCCAGATGACTTTAAGAGCCAGTGGTGATGGGAAAAAATGTGATCTACACTGTTCCAACCTACTGAATCCAGAAACAAAGCCATACACAATGGACACAATTTATGGTAGAATAGTATCAAGCAGATCAAAATCATAGGTTATTGACTAATGGTGCTAGAAAAACTGGATATCCATATAAAACACTAAAATTAGCATTAACATTGTACTTTACCCTCCAAAGAGAACACTCTAGGTAGATTACAATTATAAGAAATTATAGATCTGAGAATATCCAATTTCAGTATAAAGAGGGATTTTAAAATTGACATTGGGAAAGTATGCAGACAAAATTGAATATTATCATACCACATACATAGAAAAAAGCCAGAAATGGTGCTGTGGCTCAAATGGTAGAGTCCTAGCCTTGAGAGAGCTCAAGGACAGTGCTCAGGCCCTGAGTTCAAGCCGCAGTACTGGTAAAAACAAAACCCCCCCCCCAAAACCAAAAATAAATATATATTATATATATAATTATTTTGTTGTTGTTTGTGGGGCTTGAACTCGGGCCCTTTGCACTGTCCTTGAACCTCCTTGTAATCAAGGATAGCACGCTATCACTTCCAGTTTTTGAGTGGTTAATTGGAGATAAGAATTTCATGGGGACTTTTCTGCCTATGCTGGCTTCAAACCATGATCCTCAGATTTCAGCTTCCTGAGTAGCTAGGATTACAGATGTGACCTCCCACTGGTGTTGGCAAAATTGAGTATATTTGAAGCAAAAAAAAAAAAAACCTTTAAAAGACCAAACATATGAATTATAATCATAGAAAGAGAAGAACAGAGCATTAAGTGAAAGAATAACAGAAAAGACATGTTATTTATATTTATATATTATATTTTTTCTAGCATATAGCCTTTTTGTTTTTATTTGTTTAAAAAGGTACTTAAAATGATGTTTATTATTTTACAAATGTATTACCCAGTTCCATTTTCCCATATGCACACTGAGTATTATTACAGTTTTACTCATCGTTAGTCTTACTATTTGTCTGTTCAGCTTTTTTTAAGCCCTGCCTGCGCCCACCCCCCAGTGAAGACATGTCTTAGCTCCTGATATTCACTTTATTCTTATTATCTTATTATTGTCTGTTAATTATTTAGTGGGTATACCTGTGTGTATCATACTTCAATTTGATCATATATATCTCTGTTTCTCTATATTGACATCTGTCCATCCAAAGAAAATTTTTAGCTCAGCTCTTTCATGATAATTTCAAGGGGTACAGTGACAAGTAAATGCTCAAATATAAAAACTGCACTGGGGAAATTTCTGTGGTCTAAATTTTCAAATATGAATAAATCAGGCCAAGAGAATGGCATGTGGTGGCATCTTTGATGTCTCTTTTTCACACTCTTCCTTGCCATTTCTCAAAGTCCACTGAAAGTCACCATATCTATGAGCAGAAGATTATCAGTCTGTAGAGCTTTAGAACAGAGGGAAATGATGACTACCTGCTGCTGTGAGAAAGAATCAGTAAGTTGGTACTGACTCCACCCTCCCCATTCTCTGAGCTCTGCTGTTATGTCTACATTGCACTGTCTCAATCTTCATGTGCTGCTATAGCAGAATGGCTATTCTCAGTTCTGGAGCTCAGAAGCCCAAACACTTGTTCCAAGGAGGAGGGGAAGGAAGAGGAGGAGGAAGGGGAGAGGGAGGAGCTTTATGATCCTTACCCATTTAGAAAAGCCATCGATAGTTTTGTTTTGAAGTTTTGATATGGGGATGTGGAGTATACATAAAGATGTGAGAGTGATCTGATCATTTTGAAGCTGAAGAGCATTTAGAGCATTTGTCTCTTTTCAGAGAAGTCACCATTTGCCTTTCAAATTTGCTTTCCAATCGTAATTGACTTCAGCAGGCTGGTACAATGGCTACAATTTTGATAATGGACTTATTTGACTTATATCCTATGCTCTGCCACCCGTTAATGAGTCACCTTGTATATGTGGTTTAATCTATGAGCTTTACTGCTCTCATTTGTAAAATGTCATCTAGAGAGTAGATTCTGCACAAGATTGCTCTATCAAATAAGACAGTGGCACCTGGCCCATAATGAATGTCCAGTAAATATGGTTATCATTTATCCAGAGTGATATGTTTTCACGGATTGTGCCTCTGTATGATTATTTAGCACATGGTTCTAAGCTGAAAGGCACATGGACCTGTGAACTCAGGAGCAGAGGCTTGGAAATGATGTGCTGGGAGAACTGGCACCTTTCTTTTTCCTTCTTTTTCTTTGTGTTCAGCTAATTGGTGCCCTTTGGGAACTGAAAAGTAAACTCATCTGAAAACTTAGAACTCTTACTTTGACAGGTGTAAAATACATTTTCTCACACTCTGTGCTCCTTGACTTAAATCTTTGTTAAAAGATTTCTCGCTTTTCCCTTTTCAGCTTATTTGGTCATTTCAACAACTCTTTAAAAAAATTATGCTGGACCTTGGCCAGTAGGACAGGAAAAGAGGAAGAAATATTAAAGATGAGTTAACAAGGCTTTGTTTGGGGAGATCTCCCAGATCCATGGGGACTGCGTTCCTGCCATAAAAGGTCTCCTGGTGGGTTGAGGAGAGGTTGGGTCAGGGGACCCACAGAGGAGGGGGTTGAGTTATCCCTGCTGGGGTATTGGAGGCTTCATGTAGGGAGGTGTTCATGGTTAAAAACTGGGGGGGGGGGGCGGGAGTTTGGCCTAGTGATAGAGTGCTTGCCTAGCATGCACGAAGACCTGGGTTCAATTCCTCGCTAACACATACATAGAAAAAAGCCAGAAGTGGTGCTGAGGCTCAAGTGGTAGAGCTCTAGCCTTGAGAAAGTCCAAGGACAGTGCTTAGGCCCTGAGCTCAAGCCCAGGACTGGGAGAAAAAAAAAAAAAGGTACCTACTGCTTCTCAAAAGCAACATGCTAGAATGGTCAGGTGCTTGAGCCTGTTGTCCTAGCTTCTGGGAGATGGAGATTGAGAGTGGTGTCCTAGTTTGTGGTCAGCCAGGCATATGTAAGTTTGCAAGATTCCATCTCAAGGGATGACCGAGTGTGGTGGTGTGGCCCTGTGATTCCCAGCAACACTGGGAAGCCTGGGAAATGGTCCTCGAAAATAGTCTATGCAAGGAGGAGCTGGGGCATAGCTGAAGTGGGGCTAAGAAATCCTTCAGAACTTGGATGTGGACCCAGATTGATTGAATTAATGAGTTGAGGGTAAGATAACATCACACTAGCCCACAGTAATAAAAGTAAAATATTAGCAGCAAGAAAACACCAGAGAAATTGGACTAATAGTTAAACCCATTACATTTCTGATACATGTGCAAGTTTTAACAGACTTTTAGCTATGTACACTTTGACATTTTATATTTCTATAGTAGCATGTTTTTCTCAGTTATTAAATTTATTAACATAGGATTGTTAATGTGCATATAACTTAAATATATGTTGATATTCACACACATATACATACATTTACATTTTATCTTCCTCCTCAGTCTTTTATTTTTAGATTTAAGAAAAGTGGTCTAGGCAGAGGTATTTCTGTAAAAAGACCTTGGTTTGGATAATTCTTACAATTATTTTTATTTATATCATTGATTTTCTCCATACATTAAAAAATTGTTTCTTTTATATTTATTTTCTTCAGAGGGTCATTTCAAAATTTTCTCTTTTGATTGTTAAAGTTGCACATGTTCACTTGTTACCAGTGCCAAGAACTCTGTGCCCAACTCAATGTTAGAGGATCATGTCCAGTGTTTACTTTTAGAAACTTTAGTTTAAACTCAGTTTGGTCTATGGAGCACTTTGAGTTAACTATTGGGTATGTGTGTGGTGAGGGTCTTTCCTTGATTTTTGTTTTATTGTGTATTTATATCTAATTACCTCAGCACCAGTTGTTGAAAGGACTGTTCTCATTCCTCATTCATTATCTTGGCACCTCTGTAAACATTAAACTGACCATAATATAAGAGTTTATTTCTGGGCTCTTAATTCTGTTTTACTGAGTTATATGCCTATCTTGTGCCAGTGCTAGTGTCGTGATTAATGTTGCTTTACAATGAATTCTGGATTTGGGAAGTGTGCCAACATTATTTAGTTCTTCTATAGCCTTTGCATTTTCATATGAATTTATGATTCATTTGGTTATTTTTATAAAAATAACCTGAACCTTCTGGGTTTTCAGTAGGGATTAGGGTGATCAAAATGTTGAATCTTTCAATACATGCACATGGAAGATCTGTTTCTGCTTTAATTTCTCTCAGCAATGTTTTACAGATTTAATAGCTTGAACATTATTTTGTTAAACTTAATTATTCTTCATTTCTGGTGCTTTTTTGAATGGAATAGTTTTTTTTTTTTTTGCCAGTCCTGGGCTTGAGCTCAGGGCCTGAGCACTGTCCTTGGACTTTCTCAATGCTAGAGCTCTACCACTTGAGCCTCAGCACCACTTCCGGCTTTTTTCTATGTATGTGGTACCGAGGAATCGAACCCGGGTCTCCATGCATGCTAGGCAAGCACCTTAACCACTAGGCCAAACTCCCGGCCCCTGGAATAGTTTTTTTTTTTAAATTTTAATGTCCAGATTGTTTTAGACATATATAATTGATTTTATGTATTAATTTTGGGCTCTTGTGTTAATTTACCAACTTAACTTGTGTTAATCTACCCACTTGTTCTAGTAGTGTGTGTGTGATATGTATGTGGGTGTGGGGATTTCAACATCTAATATGAGTGATTTCAAAACTAGATTCTAATTCCTTTTCCACTCTCCTCCTCTCCCTTTTCTTCCCTTTCCCCATCTGTCTCCTCTTCTTTTTCCTCCTCTTCCATTCTCCCTTTTCTTTTTATTTGTTCTTCTCACTCTAAAAAAAATAGTGCTTATCTTTTTGTGTGTGTGCTGGTCCTGGGGCTTGAATTTAGGACGTGGGTACTGTCTGAGCTTCTTTTGCTTAAGGCGAGTCCTCTACCATCTGAACCACAGCATCACTTCTGGCTTTTGTTCTGAGTAATTTATTGGAGATAAGAGTCTCATGGATTTTCCTCCCTGGGCTGACTTTGAACCACGATCCTTAGATCTCAGCTTCCTGAATACCTAGGATTACTGTCTAAGCCACCATTATCCAGCTTATAATGCTTATCTCAATTGCACAGTTGAAGCAATTCAGTTCAATGATGAGCAGAAGTTTTTGGACTTATTGCCAAACTTTAGATGACAAAGCATTCTTTCAGCAACAAGTATATTAGCTATTGGCTTTTCAGAGGTGTCATTTGAAAGATCCATTACTATATCATGCGGAATTTTTATTCTGGGTGAATCTTTTATTTTGACAATCTTTTCCTGTGTCTATTAGGGTTGACCCTTTTTGGAATTTTATTAATATAGTTTATTATAGGAATTGATTTTCAGTTATTGAACCAACCTTGCATTTTAGGGAAACTACTCCTTGGTCAAAATGTGTTTTATATTTTGCTAAATTTGATTTGCTGAGATGTTGCTGAGGAGTTTGTGTTTAGGCCTGGGATGCCCTTCACTCTGTAATGTTGCTAGGTGCTTCTAGTGCATTCAAAGAATGCCAGCCTTATCGGGTGATGTGAGAAACCATTCCTCCTCTCTGTCCTCACTTTGCAGAGAGTGTGAAGAACTGGTATTATTTTTTTCTTTGAATATTTGATAAAATCACCAATGAAATCCCCTGGGCCTGACTTAGCTTGTGGTAATATTTTAATACCAATTTCTTTTGTTCTATAGGTTATTCAAATTTTCCATTTCTTTTCTTAGTCAGTTTTGGTAGTTTTCATTTGTAGAATTTATACATTGCATCATTTATTTGTGTATCATCATTGTATCATTATAAGGGCATCATGCCTTAAAATCCATTAAGTTCTTCTAGGCTTTTAATAATGTCTTTCTTTTATTTCTTCTATTTTCCCTTTACTAATTAGAAGTTGCTAATATTAATATTTTTAATTAATATTAATATTTTTTTCTTGGGGGCTGGGAGTTTGGTCTAGTGTTAGAGTGCTTGTCTATCATGCACAAAGACCCAGGTTTGATTCCTTGGTAACACATACATAGAAAAAAGTCAGTAGTCCTGTGTCTCAAGTGGTAGAGCTCTAGCCTTGAGAAAGCCCAAGGACAGTGCTCAGGCCCTGTGATCAAGTCCCAGGACTGGCAAAAAATGTTTTTTTCTTATAGCATTTCTGCTTTCTATTTTATTTCCTTCTCTGTGGTTTAGTGGTTGGTGTTAGTTTCTGCTGTGTCCTATGAATTTGCATTTGCTAGACAAGCACTTTACCCTTTCTGCCCCAGCCCCTCCCCAGACCTTGTTTTTCGTTTTGTGGCTTTGAGGTGGAACCCGATACAGGGGTTTAAAACTTGGAATTGTCACCTCCTTGTTACTCTTTTAAGTTCCATTTATACCATAAATCTAATATTTTAAAGCATTTGTATTATTATTTTCTATCCCTACAGTGCTGGTCATTTATTTTGGCCCTTGATTTTACATGCAAGATAGAACGCTTGTTTCTATGTTATGGAAAGTGCATTAATTATCATGTTTCTATGTTATGGAAAGTGCATTAATTATCATGTAAGATGAAAAACTGGTTCCCCTGGTCTCTTAGTTCATGATGCTGAGGCCAGCTGTAGGGCATGAAAACTGCTGAGAAGTAGAGGTTGCAGAGACCCTGGTCAGTTCCAGCATCTTCTTTACATACAAAAGCTTATGCACCGTACACCCAAGCCAGAGGCTCAGACAGATGTCCCAACACTGGGTTATTGAGAGATTGTGATGCTGTTGTGGGGAGTTTCCTTCAAAAAACATCAAAATCACACATACACACACATGCGAGCACATGCACATGGGCCCACACATGTATATATGAAATTAGTAAGAAATAACTCATAGTAAGAAATAACTCATAGTGGTGTTTAATACATAATTTTCTGAAATGTCACCAAAATCATTACTACTGATGAAAAAATTACCCTCACTTTCCAAACCTTTGTTGTGGCTGTTGATTACCAAATTCTATAAGGAGTGGTGAATATAACTACCACAGAATCATTATAAATACGACAGTACCAGTGACGAGAGAACACGGAAAAATTTGAGCTGCTTCATTTTTTTCATTCTGGGCCATTTGTTCCTTCACCAAATCTGTCTATTAAACATTCATTGAACCTTTTGTACTGGACTGCAAGGAAACAGTTGAATAAAACAAGTTGTTCTTCCAAGAAATTAATAATCCAGATGGGAAGCCGGGCTTGTTCCTAAAAAACGACAATAGAAGAAAGAGCCAGATTATCACCATAAGAGATATTTGGGGACTTTGTAGGCACATTTTCTTCCAGCCAAGAAGGAAGGAGTTCATGTTTACTGAGCACATAACAAGTATTAGACAAACTAGCCATGCCATTGGGGTCTTCAAAGGTGAGCCTGTGCCCGTGACAGAGAGGGAGAGGAAAGAAGAGGAAACTTGACTGGGCAACAGCTGTCTTAGGTTGAGATGGATCAGATGGGAAGGGTTAGACCAAACTGTGAAGGCCTGTAGGCACTTACAGCCTAATTTTTGTACGTTACTTTGTAGGGAAACAGGAAATAGGCACAGCATTTTTAAGCAAGATAATAATGTAATCAAATTTACATGTCAAGAATGTTAACTTGAATGAGTGCTCAGATGGTTTAAATCTCCTTCCTGAGGTAGAGGAAACTAGAAAGAGCTAAACAAGATACTAGATCAAAACAAGCCAGCCTAGCAACAACAAAACAGTGCTGGGAAGAGTGTAATGTAAAGCAGTCCCCGTCCCAGGGCCCCAGGGCCTGCATTAAAAGGTTTTCTTCTACTCGTCAATGGTGCCCATCTTGTTGGTTTACTTGATTAGAATTTGTCCCCACTCCACTAAATTACAATGGAAGCTCAGAGACCTGATTGAAACAGTTTTCCTCAGTGCTAAGAACAGTGACTCACATGCAAGGGCAATTTTATAATTTGAATGAATACAGATGAATAAAAAAAAGATACTGTCTCCTAACTTGACTTTGTTTCCTCTCGGAGACTGATGGTTCCTGGTTTCTGTATGGAGCTGTACTGATTTCCAAGCACAGACACTGGAAGAGTTCTTCCCCAGGCACTAAAGGTAACTTGAAGAGCCGACTTTCACCTGCCTGACGCTCACCAACCAGTCGCTCTGCAGGTGTGCTGGGTTCTATGTTTGCAAAGATGTGCTCCAGACACTTGTTGCAAAGGAAATTCTCATAGACTGATGGAGAAAATCAGTGAGAACGGAGAATACAATGTAATGCAATGCGGCCATTCAGATCTCTCCGTGGATTGTGTTTATGACACTTAACGTGATTGCTTTATGTCCACCTTGAGACATAGTATAATCAAGCTAATTAGCACGTACATTGCTAGGGTTAAAAGGAAGTCCCATTAGCTTGATCTGGTCACATGTCTGCCATGGCCCTCCGCTGGCCGGCCCCGCCCTTACCTAGCACAGAATGCTGGGAAGGAGAAAGCAGGACTCAGCAGGCTTCAGGTAACCCGCTTTCAGTGCTACTTTTCTGGTGCGTGACTTTTAACAAAATGGGTCACTGAGTAACCCTTGAGCAGTCATGACTCCCTTCTCCCCCTGAAGGCTTTCAAGAAGCTGCAACACCCCAGGGGCATCAATGCATTCTGCTTAAACAGGCTGGATTATGGAAGGCTGTAGCTGCTTACCTCTACTCCTCCCAAATCTGCATTCAGATTACTTTCTTGGGGTGGATTTAAAAATTTTTTTTCCATATTTTTTTATTGTAATTAATAGAAGTGTTACATTATATTCACCAAATAGAAGGTGCATTATTTCACATACATTGATACCCTTTGTCACGTCTTGGTCCCCATTTCCCTCCCCCTACCCCCACCCCTCATCTTCCCTATCCGATTTCAAATAACCAAATACGCATATATAAAGTATATCAGATAAAAGGTGAAATACTGTAACAATATGAGATAACCAAGGGATAGCAAAAGAGATAAGAGATAACATAGTACATTAAGGACAACCATCATTCATTATATGACTTTTGGGTCTATATCCTAGAGGTCCTTTCATTTAGCGTCATACTATATGGCCTTATGTATCTAGGTTTTGTTCTATTGTAAATCTCTGCTAGGAGAGCCCAAGGTTTCTACTGATTATGACAAATGAGGGAAACCAGTGAGCCTATGTTCCTTTGAGTCTGGCTTACTTCACTTAATATGATTTTTTCCAAGTCTTTCCATTTCCTTACAAATGTGGCCATGTCATTTTTTCTGACAGCAGCATAGGATTCCATTGTGTATAAATACCACATTTTGTTGATCCACTCATCAACTGAGGGGCATTTGGGTTGGTTCCATATCTTTGCTATGGTAAATAGTGCTGCAGTGAACATCATTATGCTAGTGGATTTAGTATGTCCTTGTATCTGAACTATTGGGTAAATGC